>NC_140584.1:603997775-604597775 GCF_964204655.1 Triturus cristatus
TTATTTGAGGCATACAAACAGCTGAATAATAAGAATTGCTATGTTAGAATTGATGACAAACTGATGTTAGCAAGTAATAATGAGTTTAATAATGAGCTGAAAGTTTGGTATGATCAAACCCTCTTGAATCATGATGAGTATTTATTTTTGAAAATTGACCAACCAGTTACACCTGTATTTTATATGATTCCGAAGGTGCATAAGGATTTGATGAATCCACCTGGTTGCCCAATTATTTCAGCTATGGGTAGTGCCTTGGAGCATACGTCTAAGTTTGTTGATTCATTTTTGAATCCTTTAGTGAGAACACTTCCCTCTTATATACAAGACACAGGAGATTTCCTCAGAAGGATTTACGATCTTCCCTGGGAAGAAGACTATCTATTAGTGACCATAGATGTGTCTACACTTTATACTAGCATTAGGCATACCGATGGCCTGAGAGCAGTGGGGCACTTCTTAGGAACAAGGTCTATTAGACTATGGGCCCACACTCAAATGATTATTCGAATGGTTGAGAAATGCCTAAAGAGCAATTTCTTTTTGTTCAATGGTCAGCTGTTCCGCCAGATCTGTGGTACTGCAATGGGTACCTGCTTCGCCCCCAGCTATGCTAATTTGCATATGGGCTGGTGGGAGGAGCAGGTGATCCAAGTTCAGTACCAGAAAGAATGGGACAACCACATTATGCATTGGAGTTGGTTTATTGACGTCTTGTTTTTAGTGTGGAAAGGCACAGAAGATGAAGTGAAAACTTTCATTGGTAACATGCAGAAAAATTATCTCAATCTTAAGTTCTCGAGTGAAATTAGTCGGACGAGTGTCAACTTCCTTGATGTAACAGTGTATATTGAGAAGGGAACGATTGAAACCAAACTGTATAGAAAGCCAACTTCTGGCAACAAATTGCTACATGCTCAGAGCTTTCAACCGATTAATTTAAAGAGAAGTATTTCTTATGGGGAGAGTGTGAGAGTGAGGCGAAATTGTAGTGAACAAGAAGAAACCAAAAAAGAACTAGGCATTCTAACAAAGAGAATCAAAGGTAGAGGATACCCAGATGATTGGATTGATAGTGGAATTAGGAAAGCCTCTAAGAAGAGGAGGGAAGAAATTCTCTTTGAGGTCAGCAAGAAAAATATTAAGGGAAATGATGATCAGGGTAGATTCATTACAACGTTTAGCAGGCAGCATGATGAGGTAAGGAGAATATTAAATAAACATTGGCATGTAATTAAAAATGATCCACTGCTAGGTAAACAGGTCACAAAAAGACCACAAATCACTTTCCGGAAAGTCAGGTCATTTAAGCAGGCGCTAGTAAGAAATACCCTAAAGAAACCACAGGCAAAAGTAACGTGGCTAAATAAGAAGCAGGGACTTGTCAAATGCACAAAATGCAAAGCGTGCGCACATGGAATTAATACAGAGCAGTATAGATTAGGCCTAACCAACAGAATGAGTAAGATCAAGGGCAAATATACAGGCAAAACGGATTTTGCTGTTTACGTGCTGCAGTGCCCATGTGGACTGCGGTACGTGGGCAGCACGATCCTAGAAGTCCACAAGCGTATTCTGCAACATTTGAGGGCGATAAAGAACGGAGATAGAACATATCCTGTAGCCTGGCATTTTGAGAGAGTCCACAATAAAGACACAAGAGGTTTGACTTACTATGGGGCATATCAGCATGGCGAGGCGATAGAATTATCGGCCGAAAAGCGGCGATAATTTTATCGCCTAATTAGCAAGCTCACGCTAATGCGTGAAAACTTGCGTTAGCATAGGAATTCCTAACGCCCAGCTTTGCATCTCTAACGAGATGCAAAGTGGGCGTTCCTAACCTGACATGACATGACAGGAGAAATGTCGATAAGCAACATTTCTACTATCATCAAGCCCCACGCTATGAAGCATAGCGGCAAGAAAAGTAGCGATAACCCCTGTTATCGCTACTTTCCTTACGTCTACTTCAGGACTGACTTAGCCATGATATCCTATGGAAGGTGGATATAATGGCTAAGTTTGATAGTCCCTATCATCAAACTAACGCCACATTGCGTGAGATTATCACTGGGTTTCCAGCGATAATCTCACGTTAGGCAGTTAGCGTGAGGATTCTTATCGCTTTTGAGATAAGCGTTGCTAATAGCACGCTATATCAGCGATAAAAATCCACGCTAGCCGGCGATAATTATCCTAGCGCTAAGTGCGATTAGTGATAATTATCGCCGGTTGTTGCCGATATGCTCCTATGTTTTTGACTCTATATTGCTGAATGCAAGAGGAGGTAATAGGGAGAAGGAGTTGAGGAGACTGCAATCTCGCTATATTAAAGAGTTAAATTCAAAGCAACCAGGAGGCCTGAATATGGAAGAAGACCTGCATACACATTGGTAAGAATTTGAGAGTAGAAGCGTCGCCCAGGATTAATGATGAGATTTTTTTTTAAAAAAAGAAAAGTAAGAATATAAATAGGTTCATACTCGAAGAAATGCATAAGAGAAGAGAAGGTTATATAATTGTGAAGAGTTTCTTAGTGCATGGATTTACGCCCAGTTGGGCATGATACCGTGATGGTTTTAATATATTTAACAAATTTTGGTCATATAAGAAATAGCGCTCTAAGCGCCACGGTCTCGCAAAGAAATATTGATTTGCTCACTTGAGCTGAATTGCAAAAATGTTTGTGTTGGAGTGTCAATTAAGCTCACTAGAGTTTGACAAGAGGCTCAGCAACAGCGCGTAGGAAATAATTGCGGAAACAGTGATTTAAAGATGCTATTTTTTCTTTTAAAGATGCTATTTCTAGACCATTGTTAATACTATGAATTGTAAATGCACAATTGATACTGTTCAATAATGAATTGAAATGCAAAGTTAATGTTATGTTAAAACTACGAGTCTGTTTTTCACTTTGGTCACGTCAGTAGTTTTATGTTATGCAAGTAATGCACTTAAAAAATGGCTGCATTTGTAACTTCACTACCAGTGAGCAAGACTGTTTTCAGTCGAAACACATTTGGTGGCAGCAGAAAATAAAATGTTAAAATCGCACATGGCGTCGTTATCCTTTATGAAGAATATATATATATATATATATATATATATATATATATATATATATATATATATATATATATATATATTTTTTTTTTTTTTTACCTACTGGCAGTCGCCAGTAGGTAGTTATAGTTAGGACCTATTTTCCATAGGAAATCCGCAACATTCTATTTCGAATAACGTTGATGCCGATTGACGAATCTTCGTGAAATTTTTCAAACTGTTGGCCAGCTCCGGTCCGCTCCTATCCTAAAAATTTCACGGTGATTCGTCAAGCAGGGGCCGAGAAAAACACATTTTCCCCATGCATTTTCCCATAGGACATGTTGACGCAGCTACAGCCTGAACTTCTGAATGGAATTACACCAAATTTGGCAAAGAGGTAGTCCTCAGTTCAGACTCGTGCCTTTTGCTTAAATGGTGTAAATCCGTTCAGTAGTTCCTGAGAAAATTAGAGTTAAAAAGATAGATATATCTGGGCGGAGCCTAACCACACATCTCATCGTGAGATCTGATTAGCTGTCAGTACTTCATCCAAGAAGTGTTGGGAGCCATCTTGCGACCAATATACATGATAGCACCTCATTAAAAAGCATTGCAGTTAATAGAAGGTTTTAAGACTTTAGTTACATTATAAATCATTTGTTGATGGTACCATACTCATTTTAGGAATTGTGGTGTGTTCTAAGGTGATTTTACCATGTGAAAAAACCTTCTGCTGTGATATCATGAATCATGTTTGAGAGAAAACTATTTTCTCATGCTTTTCCCACAGAGGTTTGGAAGGTGATCTATAAGCTAAACTGAGAGCATATTTTCTGTAAATTCACATTATCTTTCTCAGTCATGTGAGAATGAAGTCTGACATTCTCAGTAAAACATGTACATCCAACAAGGGCAGAGACTGTCAGTTGACTCCTTTGTGTTCTACTGCAGCTTCCCAGAGTGTGCTAAAGAGCAACTAGAGCGCTAACAGTCCTATTTATGACAAACGTATTGCACACCTGAAGCCATCTTGATTGGAATAAAGTGGTAACTCTTAAAACATTTCCTTTAAAAAGGAACAAAATGAGGGGGTTCATTTTTCCATAGAAAGTATGATTAGTGCTGCAGAAAGAAAAATTAGGGCACATTTTGAGTGACTTCTCAAATCCTCTTCTATTTCATTGAAACATTCTGACATGCAGACTGAAACATGCACTTTCAATACCAGCAGCAGACTTCCCTGGTGAGCAGTAGCTTTACTACAGTGATCTAATGAGCAACTACAGTGCTAACATTCTGAATTGATGCCAAATGTGTGACACATCTGAATGCCTTCTTGATGGAATCAAAGTAAAAAACTGAAAGTATTTCCTACTGAGGAGACTGTAGTAAATGAGGAAATTAGGAAACTTCATAACAAATAAGTCTCCTAAAATGGCCACCAGAGACAAAAGAGCTCAAATGTAGCCCAAATATCCCCCAGATGTAGCCCAAGTATAGCCCAATGACAGAATGTCCCAGAGTGTTCTAACGAACAACTAGAGGGCTAACAGTCTTACTTATGACAAAAGTATGGCACACCTGAAGCCATCTTGATTGGAATAAAGTGGTAACACTTAAAACATTTACTTTACAAAGGAACAAAATGAGGGGGTTCATTTTGCCATAGAAATTATGATTAGTGCTGCAACAAGAAAAATTAGGGCACATTTTGACTTCTCAAATCCTCTTCTATTTCATAAAAAAATTCTGACATGCAGACTGAAACATGCACTTTGAATACCAAAGCATTCTTCCCTGGTGAGCAGTAGCTTTACTACAGTGATCTAATGGGCAACTAGAGTGCTAACATTCAGAATTTATGGCAAATGTGTGACACATCTGAATGCCTTCTTGATGGAACCAAATTAAAAAACTGAAAGTATTTCCTACTGAGGAGACTGCAGTAAATGAGGAAATTAGGAAACTTCATAACAAATAAATCTCCCAAGATGGCCACCAGAGACAAAAGAGCCCAAATGTAAACCAAATATCACACAGAAGTAGCCCAAGTATAGCCCAATGACAAAATGTCCAAGATTGTTCTTAAGAACAACTAGAGCGCTTACTGTCTTACTTATGACAAAAGTATGGCACACGTGAAGCCATCTTGATTGGAATAAACTGGTAACACTTAAAACATTTAATTTAAAAAGGAACACAATGAGGGGGTTCATTTTGCCATAGAAATTATGATACGTGCTGAAGAAAGAAAAATTAGGGCACATTTTGAGTGACTTCTCAAATCCTCTTCTATTTCATTAAAAAATTCCGATATGCAGACTGAAACATGCACTTTTAATACCAGCAGCAGACTTCCGTGGTGAGCAGTAGCTTTACTACAGTGATCTAATGAGCAACTAGAGTGCTAACATTCAGAATTTATGGCATATGTTTGACATATCTGAATACCTTCTTGATGGAATCAAACTAAAAAACTGAAAGCATTTCCTACTGAGGAGACTGCAGTAAATGAGGAAATTAGGAAACTTCATAACAAATAAATCTCCCAAGATGGCCACCAGAGACAAAAGAGCCCAAATGTAGCCCAAATATCACCCAGATGTAGCCCACATGTTGCCCAATGACAGAAGTGTGCATAACACTTATTTTTTGTGTATTTGCAATTTTATATAGTGCAGACTTGTCAGGTATTGGAGTGCTTTACATGAGCATTGGTTACATCACACAAGATCAAATTCATTTTGGTTGTAGACATGGGGAGATTAAGTGATTTAACCAGAATCACAGAATGTTGAGCTGAAGCAGAAACTCCAACCTGGTTCCACAGTTGCAAAGTCTGCAGCTCTGGAATGAGTATACAAACAAATATTCAAGATGGGATGAAATTCAAAGGTAATTTTCCATGTAGTAACTGCACACATTGTAGGACGATCATTAAAGAACAAAAAGTGGTACTGAATGGTATCTCACATTGGATAAATGAAATGGTAAATTGCCGAACCAAAAATGTGATATACCTTATAGTTTGCCCCTCTCAGAAGGGGTACATAGGTGAGACAAGTAGAGAAATGCGATTACGTCTTACTGAGCATAGGTCAGCACTAAAAAATAATAAGAAAAATGCCCCACTAGTAGATCATTGGTTAGAAATGAAGCATAAGGATGATGAACTTAAGTTGTTCATTTTGGAAAAGATGAAAGCATCAATACGAGGAGGTGATCTTGACACATAAAGAAAACAAAGAGAACAATTCTTCATGTCTAAATTTAAAACTTATCACCAGGGCCTAAACAATAGAGAGGAGCGGGAAAGAATAATTAGGTGAAGGCACTGAATATCAATGTTGAGTCACCAATATCCATATAAAATACTGTGTCTGTTAGCCCATGTATAAGATGCGTTTGCGACAATTATTAGCAGTATATATGAGTTTTTAAATATATTTTTATAAAAAATTCTCCGTGACCTGGGCACATACGATGACATTTAGATGGAATATTATGATAACACTTTATATGTCCCAATTATTTAGAAAAAATAATTGAGCTCTAGAGATGGTTTGGACTATTGCTCTTTATAATTAAACAATTGCATTAATGATTTGGTATATAATATTAGAGTATTTGGATTGAAATCATTAAATAGATCCCACACAATATAAATAAGAAGATCTATTGAATACTCATTTTGATTTAATAAAGTTTTGAGCAGTTGCGGTAAAGTAGTTGGTTTTAAACTACCAAAATGGCCGTACGCGAGCCATAGTGAACCCCGGTAGCAGAGACGCTTCGCGTCCTATACGGTAAGGAGTCTAGATAAATGACGCATAGTTCGGCTGTGCACAGTGACTTAAGGTTTAAGGATGATATTTTTCTTTATATACCATGAGTATTCTAAAGAACAGGGGTATTGCCCCGTCTCTCCTTTTTTAAGCCAACTCAGTGTTCCCTAGACAGATTGTTAGAAGTCGATCCCTTTAAGGTTACCATTTAGATATTGTCAGTGAACGATTGTATAACGTGACGGCTTTTGTCTTAAGAAACCATATTGAGGATATATTTAATTTTGGCTATCCGGAATAGAACATTTGGATTAAAATCATCAAATGGAGCCCATTTAATTTCAACAAGAAGTTCAATTGAACGCTCATTCAGATTTAATAAAGCTTTGAGTAGTTTCGGTAAAATGCTTGGTTTTAAACTACCAAAATGGCCGCACGCGATGTCAATGCGTATACCCCCGGAAGTGACACAGTATTTAAACGGGAATTACACGGCAACGCCGTCCTTGACGAGCCATCGTGAATCCCGGTAGCAGAGACGCTACGCGTCTTATACGGTAAGGAGTCTAGACAAAGGAGGCATAGTTCGACCGTTTATTTTACTTAAAATTTTAAGGCCGGTAGTTTCTCCATAGACCACGAATATCTTTAAAAACAGGGTTTGCTTAGTGAACGATTTTACAATGCAATGTCTTTTGGTTTAATAAACCATATTGATGGTATACTTAATCTTAGGAAATAGGAATAGATTCACAAATAGGTGGCTTGAAGGAAGTTTGGAAAAACATTTAGAAAATATTGAGGAATCTTTGGCATGTCGGCCGTATACTGTTAATCTAACAGTGTTTGATGAATATATTTGAATTAATTATTCATCTATACAGACCTTTCATTTTATTTTCTTAATTTTAGGAACTGACTTCTGCTAGAATTGAATAAAGGCAGAAGTACGACTGTTATCATAAAAAGTGAAAATACGCACCAGAAGTTTTCGACATTTAAAAGAAGGCTAAGAATAATACAAAATACAAATCTGTGCTTGTATGGTGAGTTAATTTACTAAAATTATTACTTAGCAAATAGGCCTGGAATATTTTATGTATATTAATCTAAAGCACATATACTCCTTGATTTAATAGGGTCCATGAATTCGATACCCTCTATCAATCACATTATTGAATATGTAAAACACCGACATGGAAACATAGAGGAAATAACTGTATTACTTCGGGTGAGTGAAGTACAAAAAATAGTTGATTAAATAATAGGTACAGGTGTATATTAACTACCAGGATTGAATAAAAAATAAAAAATGTATATATTATTTGTTCAAATAGGACGGAGGAAATTGATATCCCCTCTCGGTTCCTAAAGGATAAGAATTAAGAAGCTATATCCCCTATGTAAGTACATCAAAGATTTTGTGATTAATGTAAATTCTAAGTGCACAGGAGTTCCATTAAGTGAGACCTTTATATATAAAATGTGAAAAATACTGGAGAAGAGGTAGAGATACACAATGGGATTACTACAATGATAATAGAATATTCCCCATACTCCTATTTTTGAAATTAATTGTGTGGTATATTCCAAGAGATATCTGCTCTTGAGACCATCTCCCTCTGATGATTGTAATAATTGATCATTGAGACGGGGTTAAGAAATATTAGGCATATTATTATATAATTTACTTCCAATATTATAATATCCTTAGTTTACTTTTAGTGAATGTACTCCAATGCTCAACATGGAAATGTAAGTATATTTATCCTGTGTGAGATCGTTGCTATCAATTATACTGAACCAAAGAAAATTCTTCTTTTGAGCACACGTTTGTAATCTAATTGTATGTATCCTTCTTTCGTAGATTGATCAAATTTGATATAGTGAGCAGTTTTTTGCATTTAAGGTGTGGGTCCTGAAGAAGGTGTTACTTACCATAAATTACATCGAAACGCGTCGACAAGAGGACACAGTTTTTAACTTAAATTTGTTTTATTCAATATTTTATTTGTACATGTTTTGAGGTGTAAACGCTCATGATTATTGACAATAATTGCTAATAGAATCATTGTGAACAAATACTATTATCAATGTTTGTCTTTTATGTAAATGCTTATTATGATGTGTAAAGTGTTTTTAATGGATACAATATTGTAAACAATTTTGATACAGGTATTAATAAAATAACAATACATCTTGATTTCGTGTTGCTACAGTTCCCAATAATTCAATTCTTTTCTTTGGTCCATTGTATATTGTATATGATTTCACTACAGGAGTCTTTGAACAATACAAAAGGGAAATCTTTACTTTTTAATGCTCTGGAAGTAACACCACATCCTCTCCCCCAAGTGCAACATTTAATCAAGTGGTCAACTGGATCAAAAAACATAAAGATTATAAATAATTTAAAAGTTCTTTGTCGCTATTTGAAAACTCAGAAAATATGTCCTCATTTTAGTTTTTTAGAGCACTAACCATAATTTTGATGCAAATAAGATCCTCTCATATATGTAATTTCTAAAGGAAATGCTCTAGGTATTACAGTTTTGATTACATCAAGATGATGTCAGGCGTTCCACACTTGTGTAATAAATATAGAATGTTAGCAATCTAGTTGTTCATTGGGATACTGTTGAGAGGCAGAGGCCAGGGGCACGGACTCTGAAAATTGAAGGCAGGTAGGAGAGTGCAGAGGCAACAATTTGACCACACTGGGCAGGCAGGAAGGGCAGTGGCAGCACAACAGACTATGGAGGGCAGTGGAAAGGGGGGCAGGGGCATCAAACCAACAATACAGGACTGGCAAGAGAGGCTGTGGCAATATAATAGACCATTGTGGGCAGAAGGAAGAGGCAGTGTTAGTACAACCATACATGCCAACATACCCGTTTCAGCCAGGAAACGTCCAATGTTTTTAAGCTCAAATGGGCTTTATTTGATCTGTCTCCTGTCTACAATCTCCTCTTTTTCAATGTAACTTAAAGGGGAAAATCAATACCCCACTTTTTTTTCAAAATCTCCTTCTTACGAAGTTCAAAATGTTCGCAAGTATGGTACATTGAATCATGGTAGGCAGGAGGAATTGGGGTAGGGACATGGACTCGGATAACAGAGGACAGTAGGGACATGGAGAGGTGCACCAAACTGACCCTACAGGGCAGGCATCAGGGTTTGCAGCAGCACAATACACCACACAGGGCATGCGGGACGGGAGTGCAGCACAACAATCCACAGAAAGCAATAGGGAGGGGACAGGACCATGCACATGGACAACAGAGAACAGAGGGGAAGAGGCAATGGTAGCTAGCTGACCATAATGGACAGACAGGAGAGAAAGCTGCAGCATAACAGACCATAAAGGGCAGGAGGGACGGATCAGGGGCATTACAATGGAACAGACACGCCAGGAGGGAGGGAATAGGGGTCTGCACATGGAAACAGAGGGCTGGGGGCAAGAGGGCAGGAGGAGCAAGATGACCATGGAGGTCAGGCAGGATGGGCACTAGAAACAAGACACACCATGGAGAGCAACAGTGAGACTATGATGGCATACACACAGACCATGGAGGGAAGGTGGGAGGGGGTCAGGGGAAGCTTGCTGACCACACAGGGAAGGTGGGAGGGGCCATGGCAGCACAGAAGACCATGCATGGCAAGCGGGAGGGTTAGTGGCAGCACAATGGCTATGATGGCCAAGAAGGAGGGTGCAGGGCATGCACAAAGGACCATGGAGGATAGAAGGGAGGCTCAGGACCTGGGCACAGACAAGAGAGTTCAGGGGAAGGGGCCTCACAACAGACCGTGCGGGGCAGACACGAGGAGCAGTTGCAGCACAACAGACCAGGGAGGGCAGAAGGGTGTGGCAGTAAAATGGACCATGGAGGACAGGAGGAAGGGGATAGGGGCATGACATGTGGACAGGAAGGGTGGAGGTGGCAGGGACAGGTTACAGTCATCTGACAATGCTAGGCAGGTGGGAGGGGAGTGGCAGCTCAACAGAACACTCAGAGTAGATAGGAGTGGCAGGTCCATGGAACATGGTGGGCAAAAAGGATGGAGCAGGAGCATGCACAAAGACATCGGAGGGCAGGGGGAAGGAGAATAGGGGCAGCAAGCTAAGCACAGAGGCTAAGCAGGAGGTCAATGGTGGGCCATAGAATTGGGCAATGGAGGGCAGGAGGAGTGGACTGGTACATCATGCTAGGGCAGTGGCAGCACATCAGACCATGCATGGCAGGAGGGAGGAGGCTAGTCCATGGATTCAGACAACAGAGGATAGGGAGGAGGTGGATGGGGCAGCAAACTAACTGTTCAGAGAAGGTGGGTATTAGGAACTTTATTGTTTTAAAAATGTGTGTCTGTGCAAACTACTTAAAATATCAACAAGTATGCAGCATAATCTGACTTTTATTCAGGAAGAAGAGGACATTTGTGACTGTGACTCCGGGCTCACTTGGCAGAAACACCCCCTGACCCTCCACACCCCATCGCAAAATGTAATGCCCATGAAAAGGGTAGGTGGACGCAGTGTTATATAGAACATAGTCCTAAATGCACCATTGAAAATGAAAACTAGATATAGTATATGGTATAAACTATGCACCAAAAAGTGTGATATAAGATGAACCGGGGCGTGAAATATAATATGCAATACATTGTACGCAATGACAGATTCATTGGAGAGCGCGAGATAGCACAGGCACTAGCGCGTGCTATGCGATATGCGCCTTGGAGTGTAATATGCACAGGGCAGTGTTGTGTAACCTAACTAGACTCTAAAGTTGTAATATAAAATATGTGCTGGGGAGTGTAATGTTGCATATGCACTTTGACAAAGATATGGATCCCAGATTGTAATATGTATGGCATAGCGCTGTGCGTTATAACATACACATCGAGGAAGGCACGTTAGATGGGGCAATATAACCCGTGCGAAGGCAAGTGTGGCATGACATATTCACGGGGTGGTGTTACAGTGCACATGGGCTAGAGAGACTCATATCATACGCACTAGCTGGTGGAATACAACACAGAGGTGTGTGGCACTCGGCAGGCACTGGTGGGTGTAACACAGCATTGGGCTCAGCCAGGAGCACGCTGTGACTCTCAAGTGAGGTTTGTCTCCTTTCCACAGAGTAAAATAAAAAGTATTACACATCCGGCGGTGAATGTGTGTTTTATTAACCGGGAGGGGGGTTTCTTGCATAGTTTGGTCGAATTTTTGTCGAATCCCCTTTGAATGGCTTGGTGTGCGTGTGTATTAAATGTGCCCGTCAATAGCTACCCATGTTTGTATAAATAAACGACAAGGGTGTCTACTTGGAGAGTACGCACCGGCGGGGGCGCCGGGATTAGGCACGGTAGGATGTCAGACACGTCAGAGCTTCACTAGCGGTGTAAATACATTCCACGTGGATTCATTGTATGCATAGTCGCCTTTTAATGAATATCACGCAAATCGTCATGGTGATAGGTACATATGGTTTGTCCAGCATGTCCTAGGTGTTTCTATAAATATATATTTTTTTAAAATAATAAAAAACAAAGGCCGGCCCATGGGAATGGGGTCCCCGGGGCCATAAGTGGCCTGAGGAGGGGAGCAACGCAGCCCCCCTCCTAAAGAATAAAAAAAAAAAAAAGGCCATGACCCGGGGTTTGGGGTCCCTGGGGCCGATTAAGGCCTTGGGAGGGGGGCCACGCGGCCCCCTTCCAAATAATTTTTTTTCCACAAAAAAAATTTGGGTGCAGGCCCTGGGGATGGGGTCCCCAGGGCCAATAAATTAGAAAAAGAAGGGGGGCCACACAGCCCTCCTTTTAAAAAAAATAAATTAAATAAAAGACCGGCATCGCGCCGGAGGCCACGCCCCCTCCTTGCAGCACTCTGCAAATGCACCCCCTGGCCAGTTGTAAGTTGGGAAATTAATTCCCCTTCAATACTGAGGGTCCCTGAGGGCAAACTAGCCCAACAGGTATCTCCAGTATGTGCCAGGGAGCTGCGTTGCAGACAGGTGTTCTGAGGCCACGCCCCTTTTTACACCTCTATGCAACGCAGCTCTGTGGCGCTTACTGGAGGTACCTAGTGGGCTAGTTTGACCCTAGGGACCCTTAGGATTCAAGGGGACTTAATCTCTCAACTTAGAACGGCCACAGGGCACATTTACACAGTGGTGATGGGAGGGGACGGAGCCTGAGATGACGTGTGCAAACACGCCCTGTGGCGCATTTTAAGTTGGGGAAATAATTCCCTTTCAATCCTGAGGGACCCTGGGGGCCAAATAGCCCACTAGGTGTTTCCAGTAAGCGCCACTGCTCTGCGTTGCAGAGAGGTGGTGCAGGCCGTGCCCCTTTTTACACCTCTCTGCAATGGCGCTTACTGGACGTACCTAGTGGGCTAATTTGCCCCTAGGGACCCTCAGGATTCAAATGAACTTAATCTCCCAACTAAAAACGGCCACAGGGCGTGTTTACACAGTGGTGAAGGGAGGGGACAGGGCCTGAGTTAACGTGTGCAAACACGCCCTGTGGCGCGTTTTAAGTTGGGGAAATAATTTCCCTTCAATCCTGAGGGACCCTGGGGGCCAACTAGCCCACCAGGTGCTTCCAGTAAGCGCCACTGCGCTGCGTTGCAGAGAGGTGGTCTAGGCCGTGCCCATTTTTACATCTCTCTGCAACGCAGCTCTGTGGCGGTTACTGGAGGTACCTAGTGGTCTAGTTGGACCCTAGAGACCCTCAGGATTCAAGGGGGCTTAATCTCCCAACTTAAAACGGCCACATGGCGTGTTTACACAGTGGGGAAGGGAGGGGACGGGGCCTGAGGTGACGTGTGCAAACACGCGCGTTTTAAGAGTTAGTTTTAATCCCCTGCCCTATTATATACTAGGGGCTTACAGAGGAGGTCATGCTAATCACAGGGGGACCCCAACGCATAGTGTTCCCTAGTGTATGTAGGTGTTTTCACTGTATTCTGAGTGTCTTTTAACATAGCACTGGCTCTAGGACTGGTTAGTCAGACTCAGTTACCACCAGTATCCGTCTGAAAAAGTTGAGGGTACAGGATGATTTTGCAACAAGGCTTCTTTCTGCTCTTCTGTTTGTTCTTTCTGCACGTTATCCTTCTTCCTGCACTTTTCTTCGTCTTTGAGGACTTCTGTTGCTTCTTTCTGCATTTCTTTTTTTTCTTTCTGTGCGTTTTTTCTTCTTTCTTCACATGTCCTATCTCTGTAGGCATAGTTAGAAATTAGCATTTAAAAAACCTTTGAAATTCACTGAAAAAAACATAGGTTTCAGGGGCGTTATAGTTAGCTGGGCTTTTCACTCGTACAAAACCATTGAAATTCCCCCGTTATAGTTAGTTCAGCTAACTATAACTCGCGCGCCCGCAATGCACTGCTGATGACGTCACATATTACATCACTCATGACATGGTCAGTGACATCCCTCATGACGTCACTGATGACATCTCAAATGACATCACTGATTACATCACTGATGACATCATCCTTGTGATAGAGTGGCAGACCTCCTCTCCCCCGAATATAACCTTTGATACACACTTTCAAAAATAGAAACTAAAATTTTCAAAACAATGGACATACCAATACCAGTTACAACAACCTATTCAGTAATTCTAAGATCCACATACACATCCACTCATTCACCAACAGTCCTATACAGTCACTCATACATGTACTCACTCAATATATGTACTTATACACCTATACATCCTGTTACACAACGCCACTCATCCATAGAGTTACTCACACACATAGTCACTCATGCTAATAAAGAATCAAACATCCATTTACTTGCATATACAGTTATACACACACCACCACACTTACTTCTACAGAAACTTACACATACTTAGAGGCATATTAATAAGGCGGCGATATGAAATTATCGCCGCTTTTGCGTCCGTTTTCAGGCGAAAAGCGGTGATAATTTCATCGCCTTATCAGCAAGACACGCCCGTTTGCAGCACGCCTCTGATCGCATCGCTAATGAGATGCAAAGGAGGCGTGCCTGACAAGACTCCCTTGGGAAAATATCGTGAAGGCAGCTTCGCGATATTAACAAGGGAGGGTAGCGATTTTTAACGTCTGTTAAATTCCTGACTAAGGCATACTTAACATGGGGGGTGGATTTTGTGGCTAAGACCACAGGCCCTATCATCTAGGATATCGCCGTTTTCCACCATGGAAAACGGCGATATCCCAACTATCTCTGGAATTTTTATCGCCTCGGCGATGCGCGTTGTTAATAACACGCAAACCGGGTGATAAATTCCAGAGATAGCCGGTGATAAATATGCAAGCGCTAAGCGCGCTTTGCGATATTTATAGCCGGCACTTGTTAATATGCCTCATAGTCTTTTAAGCAATCACTTATAGAAACACATACTTATTCATACAGGAACTCTTCCAATCTCTCACTCTCACATATACTCACTTATATACACCAATAGTCACATATACTAGTTTAAACCATATGTAGTTACTCATAAAGACACTATTGAGACAGTCATTCACTCACTAACAGACCCATGCACACACTCACCTACCCATACAGTCCTGCACACATGCTGTCTTCAACACATACAAACAGTGAGTCACTCATTCATGCACCTATGCACTACGTAATACCCCCCACCGAACCATACAGACACTCAGACACTCATACTGATACTCAAAAAACCAACTAATAACCTATATAGACACTCATGTAGCTACTCACCAACCCATGCAGCCACTTATACACAAAGTGAGAGACTGATACAGATATTTACATGTTTAATCATTACTCACTAAGCCATGTATTCACTAAGATACACTTAATCAGTCAGTTATACAATCAATTTTTCAAAAACAAATCATCCATTTAGACACTTATATACCCATTTATTCTTCCATCGACCTTGAGATATACATATATAAAACATATGTAATTTTCAGAAAAACACACATTCACTGGATGATGTGATCAGTGATGTCATCAGTGATGTCATTTGAGATGTCATCAGTGATGTCATCAGTGATGTCACTGACCATGTCATGAGTGATGTAATATGAGACGTCATCAGCAGTGCATTGCGGGCGTGCGAGTTATAGTTAGCTGAACTAACTTTAACGGGGGAATTTCAATGGTTTGTACGAGTGAAAAGTCCAGCTAACTATAATGCTCCTGAAACCTATGGTTTCTTCAGTGAATATATATATGTATACAATCACAACAGGACCTTCGTCTGCTTGCAGCGTCGTACACGCTGACTCAGCCACCAAGGAACCACGAACCACAAAATCCAGGCAGAGTAGTAATTTATTGATTGTTGTTTTCCTCTGGTGACGCGTTTTGGGCCCCACTTGCCCTTGCTCACATACACGGAGAAAATAAAACGCCATATTTTTATGGGATGCATAACCCACGTGACAGAACACCATAAGTAGACATAGAAAAAATATATCTACACATATCCAAAAGCATACATAGTCTTTCTTTCTTATTTCTTAGTTACATTCTACTTTTTTTTAATGTCTAAAACTTTTTGTTGTTTTATTTCTCTCATACACTGTTGAGTCCATCAATATTGATAATTTACATCGTCGTGATTTCTTTAATCCAGGAAATTATAGTAGGTCCAAATAAATTTCTTTAGCCGTTTCAATACAAATTTTCCATCAATATTTCCATTTCCATCTACAATATCAAAGGGTATAAATATGATATATATAAATAAAAAATATAAATATAATAAAACAAATTACTCAATTTATTATTTTATGTTATATGCAAAATACTGCCATTATGTCATATACTGCCCCTAAGTCTCTATAAATACTTAAAAACGAAATGAGTATTGATAGTCAGAAGAACATTTTTACTAAATTAAAAATGACTTGCCATACTCTCCTGAGACAACTTACAATGCCTGCTTAAATGCACTGTCAATCTCATATATATATAACCTACTAAGGGTCTCCTATCCAAAATATGGGGAACTCAACAGTGCTATCCATAAGACTGTGTCAGATATCGTGACCAATATATAAAGCGCATATTAAATGTGCAAATTGCAATAGTGTACAAGTGCAAATACTACAAGAGTTCTAATTATAATAGTTCCTCATAATGCATAAAAATGTTCTAAAATGTAGGCTTCTGAACATCAAGTGCACACAAGATTGAATAAAATCCAACCCTGACTGCATCCAAATGTCAGAGGCCGCTGCTCATATAGATGCCCCTCTACAACTAGATAAAATATATGATGGTATACTGGGTACGGGAGGGCCACCTCACAAACACTGTACAAATCTGTAAAAAGTTATGCAGGTCTTTCATATTATTCAGGCCAAGTGGAAACTTAGTATCAAGCTCTAAAATCATTTTTGACTCCAACTGTCTAAGGGCTTTTTCGCGATGTTGTTTAGGAATAGCTGCTGCCACAAAGTAACTCAAACAACTGAGATCATTATTGTGAGTTTGTTTAAAGTGGCGAGCCACTGGGTACGTGGGGTCGCTATTTACAATGGCACGTAGGTGCTGCAATATCACGACATGCACCTGCAGCTTTGTGCTGCCCACATATCATAGTCCGCAGGTGCATGACAGGAGATATACAGCAAACTCAGTCCTACAGGAAAAGTTGCCCCTAATGGCGATATCATTTGGGCTAAAGGGTGACGAATAATGTGTTGTATTTTTCCCAAACTTGCAAGCCCTACAAGTAGTGCATTTGGTAAAGCCGTTCTTTGGCTGTAGCCAAGTTTTGGCCGCTGTCAACTCTGGGCAAGCTTTTCCGATTTGTGTGCACATGGAGATGCCCTTCCTGTAAGTGACAGTGGGCTGAGATGGTAATCTAGCGGACAATACCCCATCAGTTAGGACTATTGGCCAGTGACGTTTAACAATCGCGCGTACTTTCCTCTCTTGTTTGCTGAAGGCAGTGATCAGCCTCGGGGCAGAGTTATCATCAGGTAGTTCCTCCACCTTATTCGTGAGTAAGGATTCCCTAGATCTCTCCTTGGTTTTATTCATGGCTGTCTTAAGTATCCTCTCAATATAGCCCCTTTGTTTAAATCTTTGGTAAGACTCCTCAGTGCATCTGTTCAAATCTTCATTATTGTTACAGATCCTTTTCAGGCATAAGAATTCACAATAAGGAATATTGTCAATCATGTGCTTAGGATGGGCACTGCTGGCGTGTAAAGTTAAGTTGCCAGCAGTTTCTTTCCTATACAGAGTAGTGCCTAATTGCCCATTACTTTGGTAAACCTTAACGTCCAAAAAATCAATACTACTTTTACTGATGTTAGATGTAAATATAAGATTAGCAGCATTGATATTGATCTCCTTGATAAATTCAAATGCTTTAGCTTCACTGCCTCGCCAAACAATAAAAACATCGTCAATGTAGCGCATCCAATACAAAACATGTTCTTTAAAAATAGTAGCGTACAGAACTTTGAGGACCTGCTCCTCCCACCAGTCGGCATGCAGGCATGCGTAGCTGGGGGAGAAACAAGCCCCCATAGCCACTCTTCTTTTCTGTAGATAAATATTGTTGCCAAATAAAAAATAATTATCATGCAAACACCAATGTCCAATGTGATATAAATTAAATCCTCCGACCATGTAATACCTTGTACCTTTCCTAGAAAATCACCAGTATCCTTTATATAACTCAGCGATTCCTTGACAAAATCTTGGAGGAAAAAGTCCACATATTGAGTAATAGTTTCACCTACACTGTTGATTGCCGATATAATTGGCCTACCGGGAACTGGTGTGGTTTTTTTGTGAACTTTCGGGATGAAATAATGTTTTGCCAAAACTGGATGTTCAATGTTCAAGAACTTAAATTCCTCCATAGATATCACCCCTTTCCTTTTCCAGGCCATTAATTCCTTCTTCAAAGTCTGTCATGCCGCATTGTATTTACTAAGGGAGGTCTTCTCATAGCACTCTACATTTTGTAAATGCCTGTTGGCTTCTAAAATAAAATCTTTCTGGGGCCAGATGACCATATTACCCCCCTTATTGGATTTAGTCACCATGATCTCATGTGTTCTGCCCAATTTTTTGATCAATTTGGCATATTCTACTTCCTTCTTACTCTTGTAACGCTTTTTATGCTTTGTATGGTGGTAAAGCTTTTTAATGTCTTCAATTATAACCTCATGATAAATGTCACTGGCGTCCTTCGACATAATAGGTATGAATTTGGATTTAGCATTAAATGGGCTGATACCGGCTCCCTATTGCATTATGTTCTCAGCGCGCAGACCTTCCTGCGTGGAGCACAGATCTCCTTCCAAATCAATCCCCACACCGGCCTCTTAATTCAGATGTTGCATGTCCCGCAATAGTGTTGCATCTGAGACTTTTAACTCAATGATAGGCCTTCTTTCACTGACTTGGCACACACCCTGGCTAGCCTGCATCTCTTTGAGCCCATCCTTAATAGCGAAAAACTTTTTTAGTTTTAACTTTCTGATAAAACAGAACACATCCAACCTAGATTGGGAGTAGTTAAAATCGCTTACCGGACAAAAAGATAGTCCCAGGCTCAGAAGTTGTTCCTCCGCTTGCGATAAAATGAAAGGAGAGAGGTTGATAATAGTATTGTTCGTTCGTATTCACTTTCTGCGCCAATACGGTTTTTTCAATGGCGCCTTTCCGCTTTTCGCACCGCTCCCTTCTTCGGATGTTTTTCCTTGTTCTGATTTCTTGTTGGTTTGGTTCCGAGGCATTAGCGTTTGGCGCCGGTCGAAAGCTAAAAAATCAACCTCTTCTCCCAGATTTAGAATCTTCTTTTGACCGCTGGCTCCCATGCTGTTTGTGCTTTCATTATCTGATGAGACCTCACTTGTCAGAGAATCGCTATCTAGTGCCAAGTTTCCCGTCGTCCTGGTTCCTGTTGTTTCGGGAGATTTTGCACTGTGAGAACCCTTCTCAAATATGGCTTTTTTTTCATTTTCATACTTTCGTGAGAAGGTAAAAATGCGTCCATCTTCATAGTCGCATTTGTCTCGTAAAAACTTTTGTGCCTTGCAATTTTTAATTTTCTCCTCCTGTTTGTCCACCGTGTCCTGAATGTCTCTCTTTGTTTTTGTAATGAAATCACTTGGTTCCAGCTTTGCCAGCGATTCAGTGATTTCGGTTATTTCCTCCATTAGCGCATGCCGGTCTATTTCAGCATATTTCACCAGAATGTGCACCAAGTTCATCGATAACGCCAAGTTACTCTCCCCCCATTCTCTTAACATGCTGGGGTTAGGGTTCTCAAAATTCGGGGCTGAAAGGAAACGTAAACCCCTCAAAATGCATAAGAGAAGAGAAGGTTATATAATGGTGAAGAGTTCTTAGTGCATGGATTTACGCCCACTTGGGCATGACACAGTGATGTTTTTAATATATTTAACAAATTTTGGTCATATAAGAAATAGCGCTGTAAGTGCCACGGTCTTGCAAAGAAATATTGGTTTGCTCACTTGAGCTGAATTGCAAACATATTTGTGTTGGAGTGTCAATTAAGCTCACTAGAGTTTGACAAGAGGCGCAGCAACAGCGCGTAGGAAATAATTACGAAAACAGTGATTTAAAGATGCTATTTTTTCTTTTAAAGATGCTATTTCTAGACCATTGTTAATATTATGAATTGTAAATGCACGATTGATACTGTTCAATATGAATTGAAATGCAAAGTTAATGTTATGTTAAAAACGCGAGTCTGTTTTTCACTTTGGTCACGTCAGTAGTTATATGTTATGCACATAATGCACTTAAAAAATGGCCGCATTTGCAACTTCACTACCAGTAAGCAAGACTGTTTTCAGTCGAAACGTGTTTGGTGGCGGCTGAAAATAAAATGTAAAAATCGCACATGGCATCGTTATCCTTTATGAAGAATATATGTATATATATATAATTCACTTAAAAAACCATAGGTTTCACACATGTTATAGTTAGCTGGACATTTCACTCGTGAAAAACCATTGAAATTCCCCCGTTATAGTTAGTGCAGGCAACTATAACTCACGCGACCGCAATCCTCTGCTGATGACGTCAGATATTACATCACTGTATTTAGACACTTATTTACCCATGTCTTCTTCCATTAATTTTTAGCTATACATATATTACAAATATTTTTTTTTCAGAAAGACACATATGTCATCAGTGGTGTAATATCTGACATCAACAGCAGAGGATTGCGGTCGCGTGAGTTATAGTTGCCTGCACTAACTATAACGGGGGAATTTCAATGGTTTTTCACGAGTGAAATGTCCAGCTAACTATAACATGTGTGAAACCTATGGTTTTTTAAGTGAATTTGCAAGGTTTTTTAAATGCTAATTGCTAACTATAACGTGTGTGAAACCTATGGATTTTTCAGTGAATTTGTACGTTTTTTAAAATGCTAAGTTATGTATTTATTTATTTTTTTTTAGGTTTTTCACCGTGCGTGCTCCATGCGCGCGCTGTGGGCGCTCGGTGCGCTTCACGCACCGAGCGCCCACGTTACACAATTCGCGGAATTTTTCCGTTTACACCGTACGCGCATGCTACGCGTACTCCGTGATTTTTCGTAAAAAAATTTAAAAACATTTTGGCCCTTAGGGGTCTTTCTGGGACCCCCTGACAAAGGCTAGGGGGTCAGGAACTGTCCACCCTGCCCCCTTTTCACGTTCTCCACCTTTGTTTTTTATCCCCTCACACTGCGAGAGACAAAATGGCGGCCGACACTTCCTGGTTTCGACTGATTCGAATGTTTACTAAGATCTAACAACCAATCAGAATCGCGCTCGCGCACGGCAGCGTGCGCGTACGGTAAGTTTTACCGTACGCGCACGGAGCGCGCCTATAGATATATATATGCTTTTAAATGCTATTTTCTCAGGAAATACCGAACAGATTTACACCAGACCTGCAAAAGGCACATCCCTGACCTGAGGACTACCTCTCTGCCAAATTTCAAGAAATTCTGTTCAGCCGTTCGGGCTGTAGCTTGGACTAAAGGTCCTATGGAAAAATGCATGGGGAAAATGCGTTTTGAGACCCCCCCTTTTTCTCAGCCACCGCTTGACGAATCCCCCCGAGACTTTCAGGGAAGGAGCGGAGCGCCCCACCTATTTTTAAAATTTTGCGAGGATTCGTCAATTGGCGCCAAAGTTATTCCAAATAGAATGTTGCGGATTTCCTATGGAAACACGGTCCTAACTATAACTATCTACCGGCGACCGCCAGTAGATAACATATATATATATATATATATATATATATATATATATATATATATATATATATATATATATATATATATATATATATATATATTTATATATATATATATATATCCACGCTACCAACGATGTCCACGCTCACGGACAAAGCACAGCACTCCGGGAGAATTCCGTATATCAGTTTATTCAGCAACAAGCAAAAAAGACCTCAAACACAATAGTAACAGGGAACTACTACAGTATTTTGGTTTAGACTGTGTATATATCAATCCAAGAGGTGGAGATAGAGTGCAACGGCTGCGGAGACTTGAGTCCCGCTACATTATTGATTTGCACACCAAGACACCCTTTGGGTTGAATAGCGGAGAGGAATTAGCGGTGCACCTGGGGAGGTAATTTGGTAGACTCTGTGGACGTAACTGTAATCTCTTTCTCTTTACCGTTCTATACTTGCAACTCAGGAAATATAAGGGGTAAGGACGTTTGCTGTCCCCTATATAGGTTTCCGTTAAGAATATTTTGACTCTTTTTTTACATGTGTTGGGAACTTAGTCTTATGAATTTCAGCGGATTTCCACACTATAAGAAGTTTAGGCCGATTCACGGCTTTATTGTTTGAACTATTGAATGAATTATTTAAATACATTGAGGTTCAGAATGCACTTTATGAGACTTGCTACAATATACATGCCGATCCACGGTTCAATTGTTTAAGATGTGTAGCTTTCTCTGTCACACAATTGCTCAATGACATGCACAAATGGATTAATATTTGCTTTCAATCATGATCAGTAATTATTATGTTTAAATGATGTTGATGCAACTCTTAATTGTCGAGAGTAATATCAGAAATCGTGCATAACTCTATAGGCTGGTACGTTATCTTCACCCTGTTAAGATGGCCGCCATGCGATAGACTGTATTGCATTGGCCATATGGGGGAGGAAGTGACGTCATGAGTCTTTTGATTTCAAAATCGTTCTCGCGGGGCTAGCGTAATTAGACACTGACGAAGGATACCCTGAAACGCGTCTGTCTTTTTTGCTTGTTGCTGAATAAACTGATATACGGAATTCTCCCGGAGTGCTGTGCTTTGTCCGTGAGCGTGGACATCGTTGGTAGCGTGGATTTAAACGCGGGCACCACCGCGTTACAGCACCCGCCTATGAGTGCCTTGGCTTCTGGTGCAATTTGGTAGCGATTATATATATATATATATATATATATATATATATATATATATATATTACCTACTGGCAGTCGCCAGTAGGTAGTTATAGTTAGGACTTATTTTCCATAGGAAATCCGCAACATTCTATTTCGAATAACGTTGGCGCCGATTGACGAATCTTCGCGAAATTTTATATTGCCTTTAAATATATATTTACTTCGCCATATATACATATATCACTAAATGAATCAATCATACTTTATAGAAGTTGTATCCATAAAAGTGCAATGCATAATAAATAATAAGAAATGTTAAAAACACAATACATACATACAAATTTACAAATAATTAAAATACACTCCCCTACTAAAAGTACATGTATTACAAATTCCAGAGTTAAAACTATTGAACAAGCTTATGCAGTATTCATAGTACAACACACTCTTGCAGCTACGCTCAAAAAGGTGCCCAAATGGGTAATTACTTCCTCATCCTCCAGATAAAAAAAGAACACATTTAATGCATCTCTCGGATTATTCATACCTAATTTTCTTAAAAAGGGATCCGAAAACGCTTTGAATACATAACATAGAATCCACAAAAAAACCTGACAAGTTTGCCTTGAGTTTCCATTAAAGGGGTATGGAATAGACTCCAAGTCAGGATTAAAATCCAGTGGAAAACCCAACAGGTATTTAACAGTGCCAGCCTTGTAACAGAACAGAAGGCTATGTTCCCAGCATCCCCACACTCTGGCCGGGTACACTGCCATATTATCTGGAGGATCTAATAACATATATGTTACCACGCACACCTTTAAAGTTCCTGATCACGTTCCTTTGGAGGTAGCCTGATCATATAAAGCCTGCGGTAACTGTTTTTTATTAATATTTAGGCTGTTTGACAGCTTTAGCCTGCTATTTGCAATCTGTGGGGCCCATGAACCAGTAGAAGCAAAATGTTAATCTCAAATATGAGAAGGTACTAACATGTGTCAAAGTAGTGTTGCCTACAGAGATATAGGACAAACAATGGGGGATATTCTCTAGAACATGTGTTAACTACCGCAAAGTAGCTTAACGCAACTCCTCACATCGCAGTCTATTGCGGGAAATAACTCTGTGTTAACGTGGTATTCTCAACATGGCAGTACCATGCGATAGACTCACGATAACGCGTCAAATGAAAGCGTTAAAATCAACACGACGCTGCAAAAATGCGAAACACTAACGCGAAAATAGTAGCGATGCCGCCAATCGCAATACAAAAATCAGCGAAAACCAGTCACAGGCCTGCAAATCCCACGCGTCATGCGAGAAAACGCACTATTGAAGCAACAAATAAAAAGGGAGAAAAAAAATAACTGCGTGGCACCATGAATGCACCTGGACCGAGTGCAGAGGCCAATGCGAGCCCCACAAGCGCCACAGACCACCAGCAAGGAACCTCGGGATCGGGGAAGGCCAAGGAGAAGAGGAAGACGGGGTGCAGTCCGCAGGCAAAACCAGATCAGCATCACAGAGGTGACAAAACACCACCATCAACTGAACGCCAATTTGACAAACTTGAATGCAGTCGGAGTGTCGAGGAGGTCAGTGGAGGAGGCCAAGAGGCGCTGGCATGATGTGAAAAGTCAAACCAAGCACAAACCCACTGCCAACAGGAAGACAGCAACGGCGACAGGAGGTAGGAGTCCTGCGCCACAGGAGGAGCCAGAGGAAATGGAGGGAGTACGGACACAGCACGATAGGACCTGACACAAACATCAACAGGGTGAGCAACGACCAGGGACTGGGGGCATGGGGGGAGATGGGCACAATGGCACACATGCACAATGATGTTTAGCACACTGCACACCCACAATGACCCAGGATCATGTCCCTGATCCCCGTCGCACACTGCAGCACACACACATAGCAATCACAGCACATCCCATGTCAATGTAGTACAAAGTGCAACACCGACACTGCAGAACAGAGGACACAACTGGGTCCGCCAATACGCAGAAACAGGCTAATCACATCTAACATAGCAGGAAACTGTAAGATTGAAATGTACGTGTACAAGCTCACATCCGTCATGTAGTCAAAATGTCCACTGTCCCGCCTCAAATTTCAGCACCTCCCAAACAGTCACAATGTACATTGACATACAGTCTGCATGTAAACAAGAACAATGCACAGACATACATGTCAACACAATGTCAACATGCATCTCTCCTTCACATTGCAGAGGGACAAACAGTACCTCCAGCAGAGCAGACCAGACAACTCATCAGTGATGCTGGAGAGGACACCGACACCGACGCCCTACAATAGCTCATGGACATCTGAGGCAACCCACCCCCAGGAGCAGGGCAGTCAAGCTATATAGAGGAGACCCCAGCCCCTGCACAGACAACACAGCAGGAGCACCTGCCACCACAGCTGGCTCCCAACAGTCCACCGAGGCACACATTGCAATCCAATGCCAGGTGTCAGAATGGCAAACGGAGGTGGCCGAGCAAGTGCGGGTGGGCCAGAGCTCATGGAAGCCGAACTGGGTGGGTGTCTAAGTCCCATCAGGTACCATCTACACCCCACAAAGGAGACCCACACTGTGACAGAGACACATGCATTTGCACATGTCCTGTAATGAACCACGCCCAGAGCCCAAGAATTATCATTCACATACCCACGCCGGACCTCCGGCCCAGTCCACTCCTCTTACATATTGAGAGGGTGACAACAAAGCTACATGTCCAAGGTCTTACCCACTGCCAGTGGGGGCATGATTGCATCTGCTGCACACAGCACAATGTAATGTTGTGGGCCCGAGGCCCTCATTCATACATTATGACCACACGCAGATAGTTTTTGGGACTGGCTATGGGCACGTGCACCCGGCCCCTTTATTGGCAGGGTCACATGTACAGTGAAGCCTGTGCTGGATGTGTGTGGGGTGAGTGTAAGCCAGCCCGCAAGGATTGGTTGGTGCTGGCAACAACTACAACACTGAACATCATTAAAACGGAAACAGAAAACACCAGCATTACAGAGACAACTGCGCAGCATCATGGTGGTAGCGGGAGCAAGTACAGAGGTCACCCAATGAGCAAACAGAAGTGTCCATGAGCTGTGGTGCACTGAGTAATTGGCACCTGTAGTGCTGAGCAGGGCATCAGGCAGATGATGGCATCCACGACAGGTGTGAGCAACTCAGATAGTCTGGCAGTGATACACTTTCGACTCTGGCAGTGGGCGTTTGGAGGTGGTCCTGGTGGTGGTGGCGGCGTGTGCCTCCTGCGGTGATGCGACGTACGGGCAGGTCAGGACTCAAATTGATGTGTGAGCCCTGGTGGACCACAGTTGAGGCCGGAGGCAGCGGACAGCGCTGGGCCACATACACATGGCGTTGATGACCTAAGGCCATCGTCTCAGAGGCCATCCAATATCTCAGCAGACAGGGTCCCTGACTTGAGCTACACAGAGTTAGTGGCCCCGGATGCACTGCGGCCGGCACAGGCACACCGCCACAGGATGAGCGGGTCCTCATCGATGTCCAAGGTGAATGTGTCGGATGGTTGCGGGGGACAGTGGAAGGTGTCCTCCGGGGCATGATGCAAAGGGTAGAAGCCATCCGGAAGCGGCAAATGGAGGAGTGGAATGCTACTGCCTTGTTTTTGCCACCAAGCCAGTATCACCAACATGATGATGACGACAACCCCCAGTCCCTAGACTCAGTCGCCACCAAATTTCAACTAGAAAGTGTCCATGGATGTCGGGGAACAGACTTAGTGGCACCGGAGCTGAAAGGGGATGCAGTCTGCGATGAGGCCTGTGCAATGATATCAAATCTGCGATTAATGAATCAAGACTGAGTTCTGAAAGTGTGACCTACTGGACTGCAGTGTAGGCCAGAGTCAGCGGTCAGCGCGAGCCAACTGCTGTTCAGCGAGCTCCTCCTGGAACTCTAACACACGACGTTGAAATGGCATGTGGGGGTGACTTGAGGTTGACGGAGGTAGAAGCACCAGAGCTGAGCGGGTGTCAGTCAGATACGATGACGTGTCCTGCCTGGTACGGACTGGATTGGTGTGAGGCCTGCTGGACCGCAGTGTAGGCCGAAGGCAGCGGTCAGCAGGTGCCCACAAGCAAGTGTCATCGGATTGCAATGCACAGAGTTAGTGACACCAGGGCAGTTGTTGGTAGTGCTCGATCACCTCCGTAACGATGATCCTTTTTTCCTCCTGACTGAAACGCATCTTCCTCTTACACCTCTCCTTGCGTGCAATGATATGTACTCTTGCCATAATGAAATCAAGACTCAGTTCCAAATTTGTGACCTACTCAAGCGCAGTGTGGGCCGAGAGAAGAAGTCTGCGAGGGCCCACAGACACTTGTGGTTGGAATGCTATACACAGACTTGGTGGCACCACATTGAAGGGAGTATAGTGACATAAAATCAGCCATGAAAATGTACTCTGCCATAGTGTAATCAAGACTCAGTTCCAAATATGTGACGTACTTGTCCGCTGTGTATGCCGGTGGAGTACGTCAACGAGAAAGGAGGACCTCGGGCCTTGCTTGAGGAGGCCGTGATGGTCTGAGCAGGCTGCCAAGGTTGCGGGCCTCCGGCTTGGAGGTTGCATAGGAACGTGGTGGGCCCTCTTTGACACATGCCAGTGTCGGCAGGTGAGCAGTGAGACCTGGGTGCACAGGACGGGTTCGGTGAACCAGCGGCCCGGGGTACAGAAGGCGCACAGGATCGCAGGCAACTTCGCTCACGATGACCGCGTTGGCCTCGTGGCGGGGTGAGAGGCGCCGCCCTGGCAGAGATGTTGGGCTTTCCGGAAGAGAACCACGTCCAGAGCTACATGCTTATTATTCACACCCCTACGCTGGCCTGGCATATGCCAGACCAGCCCACTTTGCTCACGCTTACAGGGGGGACGTAACAAGCTACATTTCTGTGATCTTCCCCACTGGCTGGGGTGACATGGTTGCATCCACTGTCCACTGCACTCCATACACCAGCGGTGTATGTCGACTTGGATATGTGTGTGGTCTGCATACTGCAGTCTGGCCATCACATCCACGCCACACTTGGCATTGTGTACCTTCTTATTCATGGGTCACTTACCTCCTTTGCACATGCCTGGTTCCCACCTCTCCCCACAATCTGCTATTGTGTGGCTGATGTGCCATGCCGTTGATGGCTCATGTACATGGCTGGCGCAGATTGCCACAGTAAGTTGTACTGTCATGTCTGGTGGGTGGGCATGTTTTTTGGCATGTTGTATGTGAGTTTGTAACGTGTGCAATCCCAGTGTTGTGAGTTGCATGATTGTGGAGTTGAGGTGTGTCGTGTGATCATTTGGTACTTACCAACGGGACGTGCATTTCCATGGGTGCCATCCTGGTAGCGCTGGTTGATGATGGACTGTTGGTAGAAGTGGAATGATGCACACTGCCTGGGTAGTTGGCGACAACGTTGGTGGTCATTCCCCGGTGGTTCACTATTGCCTGCACATTGATGGAATGAGTGTGCTTTCCGTTGAGGTAATTATTTGCAGTGTCACCAGGGGGCCCGGGTAGGACATGTGTGCAGTCAATTTCCCCCTAACACGTGCGGGAAGCCAGCTATGGCAAAGACGCCTTGCTTGGTCAAAAGCTGCTCCTGCGCAGTGGGGGGGGGGGTGTGTAGGTATTGGGGTACCAAGCTGATGATGGCATCCAGGACAGTTGTGATGAACTTGGATAGGGCTGTCTGTGAGACTCCTCCGACTCTGGTGGTTGTTGGTTGGAAGGTACCTGAGGCCAACAGATGCAGCACAGCCAGCAGCTTTGTCTTAGGTGGGATGTTGGTTGTCTGCTGTGTTAGTACCATCGGCCTGTGGTCATTGATGGTCAGGATGCGGAGGATGGTTGTCCTGTTGGCCTGTAGTGGGCATATGAGAATATTGAGAATATGCCCCTATGTTTCTTAGGTCCACAAGCCATGATAAAGGATTTTTAAAAATGTGTTTGCAAGTCCAGGGTAGCCATAAAATCAACAAAACCTTGGCACTAGTTGTCGTAGGTGCTCTTTACATATGCACCATTAAAACAGCGATGTCTGCATATAAAAGTGTTGGGAAGCGAGAACCATTGATTATTGGGACATCTGGAGTCATATGCTTTCAAAACGGGTGGAGATTATAAATATGTAAAAAAATAAAAAAGATGTGCTAGCACGCACCCTTGTCTCACTTCTCAAGAGACATCTGTTGCAGACGAAACCACGCCCTCTGAAGTGATTCTAATTCTGGCCTTCATATCCGACTGCAGATAAGCGAGCAAGTGGACCAGTCCATCATCCAAACCCTGAGCCAAAAGGATCGACTGGTCCACTTGCTCGCTTATCTGCAGTCGGATATGAAGGCCAGAATTAGAATCACTTCAGAGGGCGTGATTACATATTTGCATTACAGACACCTATATATTTAGCCTTTAGGCAGATCCATAAAGGCTAAATATATAGGTGATATACAGGTGTCTGTAATGCAAATATGTAATTCCCGAAAATTAAAGATAAGTTTAAACATTGCTCAACAGTACAAACTCTACTCCTAAAACCGCATTGGTAAGGATATAAAACAGACTTTTCCCCTGCCCACTCTCTAATACGATTATATAAAATCCTTCCAAGAATTTTAACTGTAGTGTCGATTAGGGAGATTGGTCTATAACAGTTAGGCTGGGTACAATCTCTCTTTTTAAAAATCAGCAAAATAACGGAGGTTAACCATGTACTAGGGAGAGGGGACTGTGTCAGGCTATTGAACACAGTCACTAACAGAGTGTGCCCAAAACTCAGGAGAGTACTTTATGAGATCGATTGTGACACCATCTGGTCCAAGTGCTTTGCCACCTAAACTTTGAGTAATTGTATCTTCCTCCTCTTTTAGGGAAACAGAAAATTCCTTGGGGCAGACTTTCATATTCGCCATGATAGGGTCATCAATAGCAGCATAGATTTTTTATAAAAGTATGCCTTCCATGTAGTACTAGCAATATGACATGTAATAGTGGTTGAAATGTGGCTCACTCTGACACCTCTCTCCAAATAATTTACTAGTCTTTGTGGCTGAGGATAGCGCAAGCGAATCCCACCAATTTTGCGCATTTTACTGTTTCTGATTTCAATGATATCTCTATTTCTTACGACATGCAGCAACTACTGCCGGTACTCTGGGGTGGCTATAAGTGCCCTTCGTAGGTTGCGATTAGTCTTTGAGCAATCATAATTAAACCATCTAGGTTTAAAAGAGTGAACCCGTGTGGGGTGCATGAACTTACTCCTTATGTTTAAGCACCATTGGGAGAAAGTCTGAACCACATAATGTTCTACATCCATATCATCCAGACATGCTTTAACCAGAACTATATTCACATTAACTTTTATGTGGAAGAGTTCTGCTGAGCCAAAGGCTCTTCATTTCAATCTTAGGCCATCAGTACTTATGTGTAAAGTGCAGACTTTACACTCCACTCTTACATTGCCCTCGATGGGGATTCTTTAATCCTGCCCCTCTAGCGTCAGTGCCTGGTGCAATACTGCCATAACTTTTTATTTCCTCTAATATACAATTAGCTATACGATTGCTATCAGAGGCTTTCTCCGCTAGGGGTGGGTGGAATTTGCGAAATTAACTTTCGCAAATTATCGCGAAAATGCTAAAAATCTCCGCAAACACGCCGGAAATATTGCAAAGACGCGGAAGTTTTTTTCCCGCCTGTTCGCGGTATTTTTTGCGTGATCGCGGGTCGCCAACTTACCCATGCGGTTGCTCAAGGGCGCGGCCATCTTGTTTTTACTTGTCCCGCCCTCTCGCGATGCTTACTTCCTGTTCTCGGTCGCGCAATGCATGTTCGCGCCCGTTCGCGGTCGAAATTTCCTGTTCGCGACCGCTTTTACTTGATCGCGTTGCTTTTTGCTTGCTCGGGGAGAAAATATCGCGCGAACTTGCGCACGTGGTCGCAATGGGCACGGCCATCTTGTTTTTCACTCTATTGCATGGTTCTGGGGCCTGATTTTCAATCCTCCCAAAATCCTTTCAATCCTTTGTTTATAGCCACTTTTTTTGGATCTTTATTACTTATTATTTCTCTAACTATTTTCCTGCTTCTATATTTTTGCTTTTTGTCTATTTTTTTTTTGTTTTTTAGCTACTTTTTCTCTTTCTATTGCCTGCTATTTATTTCCTTTACTCCTTTATTTATTTTACCTTTTCTTTCCCACCCCGTCCCCAGAACCATGTCCAAGGGTAGGGCTGTTCGCCGGCGCCCACAAGGGGTGCAGGCACGGGCCTTATTTGGGGAGGAGGAGTTGGCTGCACTAATTTTCTTTGTGCAGCGCCACCTCCCCTCAACCCTGGCAGCAGGTGGCAGGCCTGGGTCCGGGTACGGCCTCCGGGAGCGTCGGCAGCGGTGGGGGAAGGTGCGCCGGGCAGTGTCGTACATATCTGGGGTCCGGCGCACCCAGGCACAGCTGACGCACCGGTGGTCAGACATCCTGGACCGTGAGCAGGACCTGCTGGACCTGCTAGGAGTGGAGGTCCCGGGGCTTGGTGAGTACATATTTAATTACTACAACTTTGTGTCTGTTCTTCTGCTCTGTGTTATATATTGCGAATATTTTTTTTCCTTCCAACCAGCTAGAATGTTGCTGCTTACAATACATTCCAGGTTAATAACGTTTAAAAGTCTTCTGTGATTATGGTGCTCTTCTGCGCTACTACTAATCTTACTTGTTTGCAGCTTTGCGTTTTTGCTTGCTTAGCGTGATTCTTTACGAGTTTATTTTAGAGAAATTAAGTTACGTAATGCTACAGTGACTCTAGTCCCCTCCTTACTTTGTCCCGTCACTAATAGATAGGGGCGGATTGATGTTTAGGTACACTACTTTGTATGAGCTTCTAATTTGTTAGTGGTATGCGTGATGCCCCCCTCACTCAGTTACGTGACGTGCTGCTAGTACGGCATTCTTTAGAACCTTTTCTAGTTTGTTCAATGAGTGGTGGTAGGCTTAGCAGTTACTTAGCAGCAGCAGATCCGCATCAATCAAACCAAAATTTGGTGTATACAAAAAATGTAGTCATGTTCATGTGTCCTCTATGATTTGACCATACGCATTGTTGAGGAATACAGTGGAAATGCATACTTAATGTACAATTGGCATGCCTGGAATAGGTGGGCTAGGTTGGGTGGTACGTTGTACTTAGGCTTAGTTGTAACTTAGTTTTCTGGAATCAGAATGGAAGACTGGATTACTGTTGATAAATAGTAACTTAAGTAGTCGAACTGCGAATCCCCCAATATTACATGTTGACCAGATGAGATCGGTCAATGTAGTTATTGCAATTGTTGTTTACATAAGTGTTTTTTGACCGTTGTTGAAAAATATTGTATTTGTTTGACACCATCCATCAATGTTTGTCTCTTTCTTATATCTTTCCTGTTCATCAGCACCCAGGGGCAGACCGACAGGGACTGGGCAGTCGGCGGGACAGGAACAACACTACCAGGAGGACACCGCTGAGGGCTCCTCTGCTGGCCCCAGTAAGTCTTCTTGTTTTTAATAATATTTCTTATTCCATAACTTTTACTGCCCCATATTTTTCCTGAACTATTGTTGGTTTCCAAATGCTATTTTTGTACCACCAATTATCCTTCGATCTGTACGGTTTCAAAAATCTTATCCCTGCCTCCGCTAGATGACTCTGAGTACTACTACTACTACATACTATCAGTCTGTCTGTACTGTAATAGCTAGTCTTGCCCAGTTGGCCAGTGGCACTCTTTGAGAAAGGTTGTAATATAAAACTCATCTTCACCAGTAGCTCGAGCCATTGAGTCCAATCCGTTGGGTCGTCGTCTTGTACTACTTTTACTCTTATTGATCTTGAGGCTTTGAAAATTCACAGCAACAACAGCCCTACCAGATTTATTACTATTTTGATATGATACCCTATAGGACATACTACTGTTATAGGGATCTTGCACATACATTTGCACCAGAAAATAGGATGTTGGTGATGGTAGGTTGGACCTTCCTTGCACACCTCAATCAGAAATTCCGCACCCACCACAATTCCACTGCTTGACTATAGTACTGTCTAGTCATAACTATTAGGTCTCGGAACCCTCCCCCCAAGATACCCAACAAGTAGACAACCCAGAACATAGCACACCCAACCTCTCAGTCGTGGAAGCAATTCACATGCACACCCTTACTTTAATTTGCTCACTCGTGTAAGTTAGTCCTCCACACCAAATACCACCAAGTCTATGTAAGTTCAAAATGTTTATTTCAATTTGAGAAGGTCTGTACACTGTTTTCTTATAAATGCAGCACCAACCGGAAAATCAATAACATTAAAACAATATACATTGTTACACTTATACAGTTGGGAATTAAATCATGATAACTGAACAGTGGTGGAAGGCAGCACCACCATCACATAGCAATTTAGTTTATATAAATTTATAAAAGAAGATGTGAGCGAAGGGACCCCTCACCTTAGAAGAACCTAGTACTGGTAGTTGTTGCATCATTCAGAAGCTCTGGTTCGTAGAAGGGAATCTTGCGTCTGTAATGCGAAAAAAGAAATGGTGTGCGTTAGTATATTGCAACTTGCAAGCATTTCTCAGCCGTGCCAAAAAGTGTAGCATCTATGGATAAGCAATATGGACTAACAGTAACAGTAGTACACCAGTACTTCCTAAAAAAGTGGCTTGTTAATGTTTGTGGACCGCTTGTACGCAGCGCGTAGACTAGACAGTAGCAGTGTGAGGCAGGTCATGTGGGCTCAAAGGTGTCTTAAGAAGCTGCAAGGTAAAGGTAACATCACATGTGCAAAAATAAAAGCCACAAAGGTAAAATGGTAGCATGGCTAGGGCTAATTAAGCAAAGGCTACAATGATCATATATAACTATTAGTGTCTACTCTACTACTACCTGATTTGTACTAGTGATGTTAGTTAGTATTAACTCATTTTTCAACCTTGCAACTGATCAATAGGGGGGAGGTGTATATGACGCCTAATAAATGTGTAATGTTTTCTAGGCGCACTACCGACCACCAGTGCCGGGGCCAGCGAACAAGGCGACGCGGAGGGAGAGGATGCGGCAGTTGCTGCCTATACCGACGATGGAGCGGTAGGGGGAGTGGCAGCACCAGTGGCAGGCGGTGGTAAGTTGGATTCATAATCCTTAACTATTGTTGAACTTGACAGCACACTCACTGCAAGGGTGTACTGTATGTATGTATACTGTACAGTTGTGACTTAGGGCCCCATTAGGACGGTGGGCGTATTGCCCCCGCCGGGCCGGCTGGAATTCACTGCCGACACCGCAGGGGCAAACCTCCCGCCATCCCTGTAGAAAATATTCAGACCCCCCACATGTCGACAAGGCGGAAAAGGGTTCAATATGGCGGTGGTGTCTCTCTGAACACACCGCCAGCCATATAATCTGCATTTTGGAATGCCTTTGCGTGGCAGCATTGCCGTCCGCCACGGAAAGGCATGCAGACATTGCAGAGTATGCTTGGGGGCCCCCATGGAGGGTACCTACCTATGCTATGGTACCCCCCCGCCTTTCAAAGCAAAACGTGACAGGCTCCGTGCGGGGCCCGTCATGTTGTGCTTGGAAAAGCAGCACAACATTTTAGCATTGCTTTCAGCAAAGCCAACCAGAATGTAAAAAAAAAAACAGGATGCGCCCGCCACTGTGCCGGGCGCATCATCCTAATTAATTGTCCCCACGGGACCCCCACCCTTTTAAGCATGAGGATGGCGGGATGTCGTAAGTAAGTATGAGTTGTTGGGGACGTTTGAAGAGTGAACTAGAAGACTAGAATTCCCTTTAATTGGCATAGGACTAGGAGCCGGAGTATTGAGTAACCAATGGCCTCATCTATCTGATTTCAACTCCGCTTTGAAAGTTTTATGGAGAAGAGCACCTGGTGCACTGTTCAACTAAAAAGTGAAAGACGGGTGGAAGGAAGAAGGACGGGCGACATTTAAAATGTTATGTACTACTGTGCTTTATTTTATAGTGCTACTCTACCATGCCACTATGTGTATAAATAATTACCTTGTCCTACTGTTTTTCTAAGAGTATATTTTACAATTGTCTTGTTTTTTTCTTTTTGATACACAGCTACTCCGAAACTCAACCGGAAGGAGTTGGCCGCCAAGGCACGGCGCCGGAATCTGGAGGTGGTCCTAGCCGAGGAGGAGGAGGAGACTGCGGCAGCAATTGTTCAAGCCTCCTCCAGTGCCCCGGGCTCCAGCCACCGCCCTCCAGCGGTACGGCGCCACCGTCTGGCGGCTGCCCGCCGCCACCGTGCCATCTCCGGTGCCCCCTCCACTGTGGCTGCAACTGCCGCGGCCTTAGACGCCGCGTCGCCCGTTTAGAGGACGAGATGCGCCAGATGCGTGTCCTCCTTCAGTCCCGCCCCACCACTTAGTCCCTGTCATCCTGTTCTGCCCCTTTTTTAATTCTTGTTTGGGTGGGTGGGTGGGAACTTGTTTGGGTGTCACGGACTTTATGGACATTGGTTGGGGTTAGGGAGGGGGGTGGGTCAGCTTTTGTGGGTTTAGTTTATTTTTGTTAGGGTAAATTAAATATATTTTTCTATGTTACATGCAATGTTGTTAATGTTTTGTAGGTGGGGTAACTGTTTTACATCACACTGTTTTCTTGCTGGTGCATGGCCGCCCATAGCCTGTGTTTGATTTCAATAATTTGCTGACTGTATAAGACACAAACAGATAGATGCGACACACCTCACTCATTGACTGGTCCTTCTAGTACTTTCAGTCTGCCCTGTAGTCTATGCATTCTTTGGAGTGGTGTGTGAAAATGAAATCATTGACAACATGTCCATTATTAATTCTGCCTCCCCCAAACTTCTCTCTTACCGGTGCTTGATGTTTATGTCCAACTGTGGCACAGCACTGGCTGCATGGAGAAGATGGTTTCCTTTTTCATACATGCCATGATTGGGGTGGGGGTGGTGGTGGTGGTAGTATAGTAGTAGTAGTAGACACTGGCAGGGCGGCAGCATTTCCAAAAAAAGAAAAGGAGACAGTCAATCGCCTTTGAGAGACTGTTAGAGGAGTAGCTGAATGAAGTACAGTACAGAACTTACCGAGCAACAATAATATGCTCAAATGTTTGACCAAAAAACTGAATGGTGGTTAGGAGGATAGCCTACTAGACAGAGTTACGAACTATAGTTGTGTCGAGTCACTTGACTATGCCTACAGTCTAACAGTTAGTGCTGTATGTGTATATGAGGAATGACAACAAACAAATCCAATCAATGCCGGCAATTCATGCTGAGGTATATGTTCCTTGGTTAAATAAAATAACCTCTGAAATATCCTACTCATGGGTGGCCAAGCAGAAGAAGATCATTGCTCTGCCTTGAAATTGAAGTAGTGTTGCTTTCACCACATCCGCCCCAGCAAGTGTGTGATTAAGTATTGGTGTACATTTAATTTAGTTACACCTCGACAATAAGTCACACAGCCCGGGGGAAGAGGGTTAGGGTTTGTTGAATGGATGGGAAGGGGGTTTTTGGGAAAGGTTTGACATAGAAAAACAGTATGCATACATAGACAAACAAACGACAATCATTTAAGACTACCATATCCATATGTTAAGGGAGAAAAAGGCAATGCATGCATGATGATGAGAGACCCGGATTACATACACTTCTAGTTCTTATTCTGTTGTTCTGGCCTTAATACTTTAACACATAGCAAATAGAAATTTTAAATATTGGTAGGGAAGAAACGTAAACACAGAGCAAACCTAATGATGATAACAACTCCAAAAACACACTGTTGTAAAGATTGTATACAAGATATTAATCAAATTATTTAAAAGAAGATAAAAGTGGATACTGTTACTGTCTTATCCCGGTCAAAAATGTGGACTGGATTTGCATCTCGGCATTCCTCTTGCTCCTCTCGTCCATCAATCTTGGGTGTGTCGCCTCGCCACTGCCCGGCTGGAAAAAAGAAGGTGATGGATTGGTAAGGTAATTAATTAATATGCATTGTAATGTTTTACAAAGTTTATGGCAAGGCCCGGCCTGTAATTGTAGATGGAAAACCAAATGGGATATGGAGAAAGAAAGTGAAAACAAATGCACAAGTGATGGTGTAGTGCAACAAGAACACTTTCCGAGGTGGCATGTATGCTTCATCTCTACTCTAGTCTGTTTCCAGCATTGACCTTCAACAGTAACAGGAGAGAGCAGGCCCACAGTGCTTAGCATTAGCACATCCTAAGTTAACACTTTAGAGTCCTTTTTTTTTCTCTCAAAGAGTTGGACAAACGCAAAGCACATTATCCATTCCAAACATAGCATTTTACAGTTTAAGTTAGTAAAATCAATGCACTGCAGTCATCCCACCGCTACCCTCTATTCAACTTCTACACAGACATTTGGGTCTGCTGTGGTTGTTGTTGACGTGTTTACCTTTAGGCTTTTCCGTTTTATACCACTCCTGAAACATCCTCCTGACTTCATCATCATCTCTGATACTTTTACTGACTGACTGAAGATCGGCCTGCAGTATAAGTATAATTTTTATGACACAACAAGAGTAGAAATATAAATATTACTGACTTGAGTCATTCTTTATTGTGTACAGAAAGATAGATTACTACTAGTACACTTTGACATCACTTTGTGCACAACAAACAAACAACGCAAACACAAAGACCAATAGCTCAGAGTCAGGTGTCCAATGCATGCCATTAATTGTCATCATTCATTACCTGTGGCTTCTCATCTTAAGTTAACGGGCCATCTCTTTCGTCATCATCATCATGGACGGTGCTGTTGTGTCACAGTCATACGCATTGCGCAGATTGAGTGAGTCCCCTTCCTGTATTGAATTAAAAGCAATGTATCACCAAGATGCAGGAGAAGTACACATTTCTTATTTGCAAGAAGGGGAAAATTAGTGTGTTCTGTAGAAAGTTGATTAGTGGCAGTGCACAATTACATAAATTCATGCGCAACAAACACAACAAAATCTAAATCATTCAGTCTGCGACTCTGCGTCCAATGCATGGCATCAATCATTACCTGTTCCATCTTATTTTCAGTTAATGGCCAGTCTCTCTCGGCTCTGAAAGGAGGATAGCTATAGTAGTCACTGATTCATGGTCCACTTGTTTTGGAAGGACGAGGAAAGTTTGAATTTGTTGTTACCATCATCCAATCATCATTCATGAGGGAAATGAAATTGAGCAGGAGATTCAGTGTGATCGAGCGGAGGAGCTGGATTCGGAGGACTGTACTGTCAATGGCAGACACCTGAAACTTGTGTATTAAATTAGAAGAGTAGAAGACGGTGATAATGGATTTGTTGCGATTCACAAGTTTATAACCGGAACGACAGACACATAAACAAAGGGGGAAAAAAGGGAGGAAGACAGTAAGTGCGAGCCTAATTGTCAGGGAAGTATAGCTCGTCCTCAAACTTTGGGGGTTCTTCCAGTAGTAGGTAATCATCTGACACAATACTTCCGTCACCTGAGCCGCTGTCCTCATCTTCCTCTGTTGATTCATGTATTGTGTAATTCGGTGGTATGAAGTGCTGATTCATTTTAATCATTGTTAACCTCTCCATGTTTTTTGGAGATAGACTGGTCCTTCTCAATGTTACAATGGAACCAGCAGCACTGAAAACACGTTCGGAAGAGACACTTGCAACAGGGCAAGCCAGATAGCTTATCGCCAGCCTGCTGAGCTGTGGCCATTCAGACCTTTTCCTATACCAGTACTGCAATGGGTTTTGATCAACGTACACCTCTGTTGGGTCGTCCAGATAGGCCTGGACCATCCGCTCAATGTTCAGGGTTGCTGATGGTAAGCTTTTGTGCTGTTTTTTCTGTGCATCAGCACTGTGCTTACAATAGCCCATCTTTACATACCAATCCTGTAATGATGATGATTGTACTCGGCCTAATGATCCAGTTTTTGTTTCTGTAGTCGATAGTGATGGTGAGTGTTGTGATTGTGAGCCAACCGCACTGCCCTCAGCCGACGAAGTTGCACTTGATTCTGCATGGCCTGCTTCAGTATCAGTACTTGTTGTGGGTTGATGTGGCGGGCTTTTAATTAGCAGCCCTTCGTTTTCAAACTTAATGGCTGCTTCAGCTATACAACTTTTGTAGCGGGCAACATCATTGTCGGAAAAAGCAAGGAATGTCTTCACTAGTCCTAATTTTGCACGTGGATCCAGAATCGTGGCACAAATGTAATGTTCTTGTGACAAAATTTTATTTTTTATCCTTACATTTTCAGTTAAGCGCCTGGATAAGCTCTCCACCAAGTCATGGGCTTGCCTTCTGTCCTCTACACCTTTGTAGGATTCAGACACATTATTCAGCTCATGCTCTAGCATTTGCAACAATGGGATAGCTTGGCCCATTGTACAGTCCTCCTTGCTGACTTCACGTGTGAAGACCTCAAAAGGAGACAGCATCTTAGTCAGGCATTTAATTAGGGTCCATTGCTCCCTCTGAAGGGTCATGCCTTTAACACTAGCATCACTGCTTCTGTACCAGACATATTCATGGAGGGACCTGTGCTGTTCGTACAGACGATCAAGCATGTAATACGTTGAGTTCCAACGTGTTGCCACCTCCTGGATGAGTGCCTTGACTGGCATCCTAAATTCACGTTGGATGATCCTCAGCTGCTTCCGAGCTTTAAAAGAATGGCTGAAATGAGTGCATATTCTTCGGCAGATGGCCAGTAAATTGCTGACTATGGGTTCTTTTTTCAGAAAGTCTTGCACTATAATGTTTATGCAGTGTGCCAAACACGGAACCCTGAAATAGGAACCAAGTTCCATGGCCTTAAGTACATTACTGCCATTGTCTGTGGCAACAAAACCAATACCAAGCCCTCTGGGCCGCAGCCATTCCAAAACCTTGGTGCGAAACTCTTCTAAAATGTTTTCAGCCGTTTGAGATTTCTCCATGGCGAACATGGCTACAGTTGCATGTTTCCGAGTACCTTCAAAAATCGCAGCTGTGTCAACAACACCTCGTGCACATAGTTTATCTCTAACCCCCACAAAAGAGATCCAGTGTGCAGTGATGCACATGTAATCTGTGGCTTGGCAACTGCTCCACATGTCTGTTATCAGGTGGATATTGTGCACAGCACTCTTCTCCAAAGCTTGTCCAACCAATTCCAGCACGTCATGATGTAGTGCCGGAACAGCAATTCTTGCGAAATAGGACCGGCTGGGAACTTTCCATTTCGGGCAGATGGCATACACAAATTCAAGGAAACCCACCCCTTCCACAAATGAAAAAGGAAGAAGGTCCAGCGCTAACATTTTAGCCAGCTTCGCATTGTACAATCGTGCCGTTGGGTGGTTGCGTTGGAACTGCCCCTCCAACCTAAACATGCTCTCAATGGTAGGCTGGCTTACTTTCCTTAGTTGTGCTGTTTTCATTAACCCACTAAGGCTCAACGACACAGATTGTCTCATTGAGGTACTCGCCGGTCGCCTTGGTGTCTCACCCACACTCTGAGTATGGCTCTTACTGCGGTGCCACTCTGATGTTACTGAGGAGGATGTGGGCGTTACCAATGCAGTGACTGCACTACTGGAGACAGGGCTAGAAATTCCTCCCTGTTCTTCACCTGCCACCACAATAATATCGCTCCCTGATTCTGAATCCTGAGCAACTTCAATGGGTTTAGTTTTTCTACTTTCTTTTAACTTAAGTAGGTGATCCTCCCACACGATAGTGTGGTGTATTCTGAGATGACTTGCTTGTCCTCAGGTACCATAGTTTGTACCAAGCTTACCACGCCGAACACCTTGCCGACAAATTGAGCATATAGCAACGTTCTCCTCCTTGGCGCTAACAGAAAAGAAGTCCCAAACTGGGGAGGAGAACTTTCTGGCACTGCTGGATGTGCCACTTTCAACACCAGATGAACTTGAGGGGGTGCTTGAAAATATGTGACCCTGTCCACCTACACTGTGACTTTTACTACCACTTCCTACTGAGATGGTTGAGCTGGATGTAGGTCCCTGCCGGGCCTTGGAAAATATGGCAGCTGGAGGTAGTGGTGGTGTAACCTGTGTTGGTGAGATCCGTGCTACATCCCGCTCAGTAGCAGCCTTTCTGGATAGGGTGAAAATGTCGGTCTCCAATCCCTTTGGGGCGGGAGTAATGTGCGTGATGACTGGCTCGTCTTCATCAACATCATCACCCCCCTCTTCTACATCTACCTCCATAACTCTAAGTTTTTCTGGGACCTTCCTTTTCAGAAGCATTGTCTTGTGGCGTATATCACTCTCAGACCGAGCTGGTGGGACCCAAGTGTCATCACGATCATCAGAAGCGGGGCTTGAAGAAGAAGATGATGGACTAAGCCTACTTTTCCATGCTGGTGGTCTGGAAGACAATAGATCTTCTGAAACAGTGGTTTGACTTTGCTCCACTTTGTCTGCAGGAAGCTCGATTTCCTAAAATGCCCCTACGTCAGGAGCAACAACTACTTTGGTGGGCTGTTGCGGCAGCTGCTGCTGTTCTTGTTGCGGCGGCTGCTGCTGTTCTTGTTGCGGCGGCTGATTCTGTTCTTGTTGTGGCGGCTGCTTCTGTTCTTGTTGCGGCGGCTGCTTCTGTTCTTGTTGCGGCGGCTGCTTCTGTTCTTGTTGCGGTGGCTGCTGCTGTTCTTGTTGCGGCGGCTGCACACTGATCTGCTGAGTTTGCGCCTGCGTTGAACTTGATTGTGTACTACTTTGCGGTAATGACATTTCTTCAACATCGCTGCTCGTTAGTAGACTGGCTACCTCTGCGACACTAAAGCCCTTGGGCCTAGGTTGGTGGGGTTGGATTGCTGTGCTGCTCCCAGCTTGGTTCCCGGACAACGCTTTGGTGCCAAAACAAAACATTGGCCGGCACACCACCAGTCGTGGTTAATGGCACTTCCTTTTTCTGTTCCTTCTTCACACCGGCAACTTTCTTGGTACTGGACCTGGTACCTTTCTTTGGGGCCATCTTCTTCAGATGTCAGGCAGGATGCAGATGCACAACAAGTTCTGGTCACACATGGACGTGATGCGCAGCATGACTTCTGTCTGGCTGGCAGTACAACAGGTAGCCGGATGATGCTGATGACACCTCCTACTCTGTCTTTTGTGCACCTAAAAGCAAATAAGACAGGAGAAGAACATCAGTGAAATGTTGCATTTGTTGTTGTGGTTCAGTTACTTAGTACTGTACTAGTGCAAACAAAAGATAGTCTAGCCATTTATGACTTTTTTTAACTAGAGCTATGTTATACTACTGTGTACAGCCACACACTACACTCTCAGGAAGGATAGGAAAGTTGATAATAACCACCAAAATAAAAATGTAATGAAAGTGGGGTGGACCATTAAATTTGTTGAGCATCTCAGCATCCATGGAGCTGCTGCTGGAAAAGGGGGAGGATGGATGGAAGCAGTAAGCCAAATAGCCAATAGGAAAACCATGCAGGCCTATGGCAAAAGCAGGACACTAATAACTCACAGTCCAAACACCAAAAAAGGCCACCACCCACATGGACACTCACAAATCACAAACAAGCCGGGGGCCTCGGAAACACCAGGAGCTGACAAACGGCCTATAAAAGCCAGGTAAAGGATGCATGCTAAAGCACTCTGCTCTGCCTTTTTAATGCAACAAAATGGAAATATGAACATTCACAGGCCCCAAAAAGGTCTGCAGGGTGCATGCATTGCACACCAACACACCAGACACATACAACAAAAGCATGTCTTTAAGACAACCAACATCAGAAAGGCCACCCCAAAAAACACACTTCCCCAACTCAATCCAATGCCATCCATGCCCTAAATGATGTCTAAATTCAACAGACCACACAGAAAACACTTGATTAATAAAGCTGTGGCTACCTGCTCTGATCCTAGTGGATGAAAAAGCAGGCCTGTTGGCAGACAAGGCCAGGCAAGCTTGCAGGCCTAGGCTTCAAAATGGCCACCAGCCACATGGCCAGGCCCAACAACATCACAAAGGCCACCCCCAAAAAACACACTTCCCCAACTCAATCCAATGCCATCCATGCCCTAAATGATGTCTAAATTCAACAGATCACACAGAAAACACTTGATTAATAAAGCTGTGGCTACCTGCTCTGATCCTAGTGGATGAAAAAGCAGGCCTGTTGGCAGACAAGGCCAGGCAAGTTTGCAGGCCTAGGCTTCAAAATGGCCACCAGCCACATGGCCAGGCCCAACAACATCACAAAGGCCACCCCAAAAAACACACTTCCCCAACTCAATCCAATGCCATCCATGCCCTAAATGATGTCTAAATTCAACAGATCACACAGAAAGCACTTGATTAATAAAGCTGTGGCTACCTGCTCTGATCCTAGTGGATGAAAAAGCAGGCCTGTTGGCAGACAAGGCCAGGCAAGCTTGCAGGCCTAGGCTTCAAAATGGCCACCAGCCACATGGCCAGGCCCAGCAACATCACAAAGTCCACCCCCAAAAAACACACTTCCCCAACTCAATCCAATGCCATCCATGCCCTAAATTATGTCTAAATTCAACAAATCACACAGAAAACACTTGATTAATAAAGCTGTGGCTACCTGCTCTGATCCTAGTGGATGAAAAAGCAGGCCTGTTGGCAGACAAGGCCAGGCAAGCTTGCAAGCCTAGGCTTCAAAATGGCCACCAGCCACATGGCCAGGCCCAACAACATCACAAAGGCCACCCCAAAAAACACACTTCCCCGACTCAATCCAATGCCATCCATGCCCTAAATGATGTCTAAATTCAACAGATCACACAGAAAACACTTGATTAATAAAGCTGTGGCTACCTGCTCTGATCCTAGTGGATGAAAAAGCAGGCCTGTTGGCAGACAAGGCCAGGCAAGCTTGCAGGCCTAGGCTTCAAAATGGCCACCAGCCACATGGCCAGGCCCAACAACATCACAAAGGCCACCCCAAAAAACATACTTCCCCAACTCAATCCAATGCCATCCATGCCCTAAATGATGTCTAAATTCAACAGATCACACAGAAAGCACTTGATTAATAAAGCTGTGGCTACCTGCTCTGATCCTAGTGGATGAAAAAGCAGGCCTGTTGGCAGACAAGGCCAGGCAAGCTTGCAGGCCTAGGCTTCAAAATGGCCACCAGCCACATGGCCAGGCCCAGCAACATCACAAAGTCCACCCCCAAAAAACACACTTCCCCAACTCAATCCAATGCCATCCATGCCCTAAATGATGTCTAAATTCAACAGATCACACAGAAAACACTTGATTAATAAAGCTGTGGCTACCTGCTCTGATCCTAGTGGATGAAAAAGCAGGCCTGTTGGCAGACAAGGCCAGGCAAGCTTGCAGGCCTAGGCTTCAAAATGGCCACCAGCCACATGGCCAGGCCCAACAACATCACAAAGGCCACCCCAAAAAACATACTTCCCCAACTCAATCCAACGCCATCCATGCCCTAAATGTGCTTGAAAATGAAATACATTCAAAAAACAACAAAAGGAACAGTTGCTTCATCATGCACACACACACCCATGAGGCCATGCCCATGGCTAGCTCGGGCCTACTACTACTACCCACAAAATAAAAAAATTAAAAAAGGAATGATGATAATTAATTATCAAAAATAAATTGTAGTTACAACAACTGCAATGCCCACAATCAAACAAACACAACAACCACTTACTTGTAAAATATCCTATTCCAAAAATCCTTAAATCCAATTGCAATGATGCAGCAGACAAAAAGAGTGATCTTTCCAGCTCCAAATCCAAAGGCAGAATGAGCAGGAGATGGACAAAGCACTGGGAGGAGCCTGCTGGACAGGAACAGGAAGTTGGAGATTCTGTGTCACTTCCTCCCTCTCTCCACCTTTTAAAAAAATGACTCCTTGGACAAAAAAGGAAAGCCAAATGTCAATGTAAGGAGTTCTTTTCATCCAAAATCAGCATTTGCAGATGGTTTCATGCTGCTAGAGCCGATATTCCTCTCCAAATTGAAAATTTTACGTTGTTGAGTTCTCGAGCTTCACATTACTTCCGCCGGCGTGTCGAAAACGACATGATCGCGTTCTCTTCTTTGTCCCTGTCGCGTTGGATATGACGTGTTCGGGATCTCTTTCTCCTGTTCGCGTTCGATTAGACGTGCCCGCGTCCTCATCCTCTGGCTCGCGATGTAGAATGACATGTTTGAGATCTCAATCTTCTCATACTCGCGCGGTGCATGATCACGAGAAGAAAGACGTGATCGCGCGACAAATGACGTGATCGCGCGACAAATGACGTTAATGCGGCCGTGAACTGTCGCGAGACAGCGCAAAATGGCTACCAAAATCCAACATCTCGTGGAGACCGCGACCGGGTCAGGAAAACTTGTCGGCGAACTCGGGGTTTCAGGTAAGGCGATCGCGCAAACGCGAGAATGTATTTTTTTACAGCGCGAGCAAGAAACAAATTATCGCTAAGCTGCGGAATGCAGAAATTTTGACATTTTCGCGCTTTCCGCGGAACGCGAAAATGCCAAAATATCGTAATTTCCGCGAACGGAACGGAATTTTGGCCCAGGCCTAATCTCCGCCCCAGTTATGTTCAGAAATTCTCTACAGAAATGTCTCCACAGTGACAAAACACTGAACTAGTAACTGTACGAATAACGATGCATTATGTTTTAACTGCCAGGATATGTGGTTTGATGACTTGCTACATGATGCAAAATGTCACAGTAAATGCAAAATGTCAATAAAAATATGTTAAAAAAAAAAAAGATTGCTATCAGAGGCCAGTCTAACATTAAAATCTCCTGCCAGACAAAAGCCCACCAACAGACCCTGAACAGCTACATCTGTCAGCAGTCCCATCAGATACTCAAATACATGCACAAAATTGATGTTAGGAATAGTATTAAAATCATTATTATAAACATTTGTAAAATAAAGACCTACGTCTCATAAAATGCAGCACTTGAAAGTTATTACTATTAGTTAAAATAGCCTTGGTATGAGCCCCCAATGCTAGGTTCACTAAACCATCCGCCACCCTCCTCGAACGGGAGGGTGTTGTTGTTAAATAATAGCATTCAAAACCATCAACTGGGACATATTCAACCAATCACATTTCTTGAAATAAAAGTACATCAAACCTCCTTATGAACATTTGCCAGTCAGGAGCATTCATTTTGTCCAAAAGCCAGCCACGTTCCAGCTTTGAACCTCAGTTACACCCAATGCACTACAGAGGGGAATGGGGAGAAAAGGAGATTCTACTAACATTGTAATTATCACCCTGTCAATCCGGCTCTCTAAATCGCTTAAGACAGCATACCAATTATTGCTTACAAACTGTGGGCCAAGGCAGCCTAGAGTGCCAGGATCATGGGGGACTCTGCATCCAATGGGCTTGTAAACATAGCCCAATGAAGAGCACATATATTTAGTATGGATGGAATAATTGGCCTCCTTTATGTCCAACAAATTACTTACAATGTTTGGACTCCTAAAGTTTATCACAATGCAATCCCCTTCAATTTCCTCCCTAGAATGACCAACTCATCCTACCCTACAGGCCATCAGAATCTCATTAAAATGAAAACTGTACACACAAACACTCCCAAATATATATATATATATATATATACATACATGTATATTATCTACTGGCGGTCGCCAGTAGATAGTTATAGTTAGGACCGTGTTTCCATAGGAAATTTCAAAATTCTATTTTGAATAACTTTGGCGCCGGTTGACGAATCCTCATGAAATTTTCAAAACTAATGGGGCGCTCCGTTCAGCTCCTACCCTGAAAGTCTCGGGGTGATTCGTCAAGCAGGGGCTGAGAAAAAGGGGGGTCCCAAAACGCGTTTTCCCCATGCATTTTTCCATAGGACCTTTAGACACAGCTACAGCCCGAACGGCTGAACAGAATTACTTGAAATTTGGCAGAGAGGTAGCCATAAGGTCAAGGAAGTGCCTTTTGCAGGTGTGGTGTAAATCTGTTCAGTATTTCATGAGAAAATAGCATTTAAAAGCATATCAATATCTATACGCGCGTACCGTGCGCGCACTGAGCAAGCCCTGTGCGCGCACCTTGCCGTGCGCGAGCGTAATTCTGATTGGTTGTTAGATGTCAGTAAACATTCGAATCGGTCGAAATCAGGAAGTGTCGGCCGCCATTTTGTCTGTCGCACTAAAAAGGAAAGGTGGAGACCGTGAACAGGGGGCAGGGTAGGGAGTTCTAGACCCCCTAGTCATTGTCAGGGGGGCACAGTAGGACCACGAAGGGCAAAAAAAAGATTTTAATTTTTTTAAAAACATCGCGAGGTGCGCGCACTCTACGCGTACCCGAAAAAACCTTAAAAACATCACGAGGTGCGCGCACTCAGCGCGCACCCGGAAAAAAAAATTAAATATTTTTTTTTTAAATCACTTTTAAGTGTTTAGATATTAGGTGGCTCTAAAAAGAGCCCTTGTGTTCATTGAGTGTTTTTTGGTACCTACAAGTAAGTACCGATGCAGAGTCTAAAGTTCAAGAGGAAGACTCTGTTCCCTTCATCATTGAAATGTACACCGTCTCCTCTATAAATGTCTTGCATGTTGTAACGCAAGTTGTTGTGGTATATAGAACCCATACCATAGTCTCTGAGGAAAGCAGAAACAGACTTATTGACGTGCTTTCTTGCTTTGTCAATCTGCGGACAAAATTGGTTGGACCAGTTCCACTTTTGCCTTTGGCATATATTAGAATATACAAAGGCAGTTTGTGGAAAAAGTGACATCAATTGCAGAAAGGTGTCCTTAATAAGCATTTCCAGACCTACCCCAGTTAAAGTGCCTAGGTCATTTCCACCACAGTGCACAATAATAAGGTTAGGCTGTGGGAGATGTAGAAAGGTTTTCACCAAAGGCATTAATTGGTGCCACTTTAACCCTCTCTGACCAATCCATTTAATGTCTACATTTGGCAAAGCAAGGTCTCTCACCATACCTCTTTTTTCTGCAAATTTTTCACTCCAGAAGACATAGCTGTGACCTACAATCCACACTGTGAACATCTTTCAAGGAGAACAGGATGCACTCAGGAGGTGTCTTTCAGTAGAATGGCAATATGAAAAGAAACACAGTTGAAAAATGGAGGCATACATACTTTTTTTTAATAAAAAGAACTCATTGGCTGTTTCAAACCATTCTACACTAAAAACTAGGCTGTATGTTTACATTTTTAAAAGCATCTTTTGGATTGGTTCAGAAAAATGTGTTCCCACTGAACATTACTTTGGATTTGCTGTTAGGTTTGAAACGTCAAGCAGTCTTGCTCTTTGGATTTGAAACATTGTCTGCTGAACTTCTGACCTCTCTGCTCACACCTGTGTTCCATGAGCTGTTGCTATGGTAGCAGGCAGAAGTCATGTTGGGGGAAGGGATGATTTGCAAAGGGGTTGATAGTAGCAACCAATAGAAATGTGTGATTCCATTTGAAAAAATGTGGGAAGGACTGTGATTTTACATTAACATGTATATGTGGGAAAAAAGAGAGGGAAACATTGCCATTTACTGGTTGTGGAGAGAGGAGAGAGGTGTACAGCTCTGAGATTCTGGATCTGATAATCTGCTGTTTGAGTGCCACATTTCTTTCTCAACTAATTAATTTTAAAGGTGAGTTATGAGTTTGAGAGGGGAAGTATGTGGTGTATTTTGATATAAATAATAGAATTGTCATTCTTGTTTTAAAGTTGTGTTTTACATTTTGTGGTTTAGAAGATATTTAACTATCTAGAACTTGTAAGATATTATGGAGTATGTCTTCACTGTAAGTTAAGGTGTAGTGGTATCAGTGAGGAATATTGTTTTGTGACTAGAATTACATCATGAGTCTGTCTGCACACAGGATTTGTTGACAGAGATTTAATTTGTGTTGCTTTTGTTCTGTTAGCCTTGCACTCACAGAAAAGGGGTAGTTTGTTATCTTAAAGTGTGAGGGTTAGCATTCAGCAGAAATCATTTACTGACCAATGAGAGGAAAATGCAAACACATTTGAAAATAGTATGGTACATTTTCCTACCACTTTAAAAGTTGTGTTTTACATTTTATGTTAAGGAAGATATTTAAGTGGCTTGAACATGTTATATATTATGGAGTATGTCTTCATTATAAGTTAATGTGTACTGGTATCACCCAGGAATACTGTTTTCTACACATTCAGGAAAGGCCCAGCTTGTTTTCTTCCAATGTGTTGGTTAGCACTCAGCAGAAATCAGTATCTCAAAAATGTGAGGCAAATGCAAACACATTTGAAAATAGCATGGTAGATTTTTCATGAATTCTTGCAATGGCTGAGGTGGTTCCTACATGTTGAAAACTCCAATTAACCCTTATCACACATGTACTCTTACACACATGTCTGTACTCTTCATGCAGTTGTGGGAGTCTCCATGCAGATCTCTCTTGCAGCTGACAATACACAGTGTCCAGAAACACACTCTTTGCACACACGCAGCAGCTTCTGCTACACTCCCATGCGTAATAGTCAGCTCTGTGTGGTGTTTCAGATAGCAGTGTGTAACACAAACAGATTCAACGTCACCAAGGCTTATTTCCTTTGCTCTAGTCTAATCACTCACCCTCTAACACATGGTCATGGTCTCAAGGAGCTGTTAGGACATGTGCTCCTTTCTGCCTGTCTAAACTAGAAGGAACATGTGTCAGGCTGTTACAGTAATTAGCACTTGCTCTACCCCAGTAGTAAATGTGCTTTCAAATTGCCAAAGGAAATATCGCTTTCTGCCTAGAATCAGACCATGAGCCTGTGTGCACACAGGAATTGTTGTCAGCGTTTTAATTTGTGTTGCTGTTGTTCTGTAAAACTTGCACATTCAGGAAAGGCCGAGCTTGTTTTCTTCCAATGTGTTGGTTAGCACTCAGCAGAAATCAGTATCTCAAAAATGTGAGGCAAATGCAAACACATTTGAAAATAGCATGGTAGATTTTTCATGAATTCTTCCAATGGCTGAGGTGGTTCCTACATGTTGAAAACTCCAATTAACCCTTACCACACATGTACTCTTACACACATGTCTGTACTCTTCATGCAGTTGTGGGAGTCTCCATGCAGATCTCTCTTGCAGCTGACAATACACAGTCTCCAGAAACACACTGTTTGCACACACACAGCAGCTTCTGCTACACTCCCATGTGTAATAGTCAGCTCAGTGTGGTGTTTCAGATAGCAGTGTGTAACGCAAACAGATTCAAAATCACCAAGGCTCATTTCCTTTGCTCTAGTCTAATCAGTCACCCTCTAACACATGGTCATGGTCTCAAGGAGCTGTTAGGACATGTGCTCGTTTCTGCCTGTCTAAACTAGAAGGAACATGTGTCAGGCTGTTACAGTAATGATCACTTGCTCTACCCCAGTAGTAAATGTGCTTTCAAATTGCCAAAGAAAATATCGCTTTCTGCCTAGAATCAGACCATGAGTCTGTGTGCACACAGGAATTGTTGTCAGAGATTTAATTCATGTTTCTTCTATTTTGTAAGAGTTTGACTCGTAGGAAAGGATCAGCTCATGTGATAGGATTTGAAAAGTTTTTTAGAAAAAAATGTAATGAATTTAAATTACATAAAGGTATTTTTTTTTAGTTTTTTGCAGGTATTGGTAAGCAACAGTGAAAAAATATAAAGATGCCTATAAAGTCAAGAAAAAGAAAAGAAAAGAAACAACAACTATATTTGAAGACGACTGATAAAAAAAAATGGGAGGCGAAGCACGTGTTGGAAAACAGAAAAAGTCTTCTGGTAAGCAAACTAAAGAATTTTTAAAAAATATCTTCAAAAAAAAAAAAATGATCGGAAGATACATTCAAACAGTGTTTCAAGTAAAAAACAACAACAGAGTCGACAGCAAAAAGAAAATGCTAATATAGACTCAGAAGTTAGGAAGAGTGACTTAACACGGAAAATAGATTTTAAAAACATTCGTCGAAAAATGTTTCAGAGAAGAGTGATGTTAAATTTGCTGAAGGATGTGAAAAAATATAAGAAAAAAACAACATTTTATAAGAAAAAGAAATTTATTGAAAGTATTGTTACGAAGGCTTTAGAAATAAAAAATAACTATTCATTTTAATTTTGAACAGGATGCGTAGATTAGATAAATTAGTGAATGCAATGAAGTCACAAAGCAAAAGGAAAAGAGAAGTCAAAAAAAAAAACTTTTGTAAAGTGTTCTTAGGAGAATGGAAACATAGTTCAAGTACTGAACCATTTTTTAATGAAGAGAGTTATCTTCAAAGTAATAGTTTGTTGCATGCAGTTGACACCAATGGTAGAGCTTATGAAGATAAGGATGGTTGTGTAATGGAAAAGGAGAAAAAGGTTCCAAGAAATGAGGAACAAGTGATGGCTGATGAGGTTATGGGGAGACGTCCTAAAGCCCCAGTGTACACTTGGAATTGTAGTAGTATTTGTACTGTGCGTCAGGAATCTATTGATAAATTACGTGTCTTTCTAAGAGAATATAGTAAAAAAAGAGTGTTAAACAGAAAATTAAGGTGCTTCAAAGACTAGATCCATGCAGAGTGAGAGAGAATACTGGTTTGCAAGGACATTCTCTGGCTTGTCTATCTAGGAAAATGTGTCAAAGTGTTTTTCACCATTTTAGGATGCTGGCTGTTCATCATACTGAAATGAGAAAGTTTGTGAGAACATTGTATTTTGCTAAAAGTCCAGTTTTGTTACTTTGGTCCAGAACAAGAAAGTGCAGAAAATGACACAGTTATTGATGAAAATGTGGAAGAGAATGTAGAACTCACTGTTAGTAAAAATTTTGATGATGAAATGACAAAATTTGCTATCATCTCTAATGAAAGACCAAATATTACTTGTATATGTTGCCGGAGAAGCCATTACAAAAATCAAACGAGGAATGTTGATCTGTATAAAAAAAGTGAAAATGAAGATAATTATAAGTGGAAAGATTTTGCAACATATATATTTCTGGAAAATTGTTTTGATTTGGGTGAAGATCAGCGTATTTGTAAATACTGTTATAACAAGTTAGAAGAAAATAGAATGCCAGCTAGAGCTGTACATAATAATTTAGAATTGGTTGATATTCCTCCAGAACTTTCTGATTTAAATACGTATGAGTCTATACTCATTCAATGTGTCCATCCGTTTCAGACCATAGTGCGTATGGAGCCAAAAACTGGTAAATTACCTCCTTCGGATTTACAAAGAGGTTTAAAAGGAAGAGTTGTCTATTTGCCATTAGATTTGAAAAAAAAATGGAAACAATTGATGCAGATACTTTGGAAACTGAACCATTAGTTATTCTGGTTAATGGTGTGCCTACAAAGAATAAGAAAATTCGGCAGGAGCTGGTGGATGTACGAAAAGTACAAAGAGCAAATTTGTATTTGAAAAAAAATAATAAATGGTATGAGGCCATTTATATGGATGAAGATGAAGAAGAAATACTAGAAGACACAGGAATACCAACTGGGCAACTTGAAAAAGTGGATAAGTCAAAAGAAGAAGAAGAAATTTATGAACATTTCAGCATACATCCTCTACATTCTAAAGAAGTTATGGGAAACGCTATTGATCTGTTTCAGATGAAGAAAGCACAAGGAACTCCCGTGAGTGTATGGGAGGAGAGCTTGGAAGCTCGTTGTTTTCCCCAGCTGTTTCCTACAGGAGAAGGAGGACGATATGATGAACGTCCAGTACAGATTCCTGCTTCTGAGTATCGGACTACAAGACTAGATGCAGAAGATCCGAGATTTCGTCAAAGTATTCCTTATTTGTTCCATCTTTTATTTGAAAGTGACTTGTCAGCACTATCTTATGCAGTAAATCACATTTTGAAAACTGGAGTACATCTACGTAATGTGACTGCAGAGGATTTTATGAACAAAGTGCAACAGCGAGATGATCATTTGGAATCTCAATTGATCAATTTGATGGCTTGTCAGCGTGGGACGAATGAATATTGGTACCGACGCCATGGAGAATTGAAATGTATGTTACGGAATTTAGGAACTCTTACATGGTTTCTTACCCTAAGCTGTGCTGAGTACGCTTGGGATGATGTTCTGGATTTTCTTCGAGAGGCAAATTCAAATATTGAAAACATCCAATACAAGACAGCAGGAGAATTGTGCTCATTGGATCCAGTTAATGTTTGTAGATATTTCAATCATAGATTTGAGGCTATGATGTCCTTCATCTGCAATAAAAAAAATCCACCTCTTGGGGAAGTTGTGGATTTCTTTTGGAGAAAAGAGTACCAAGTCAGAGGTGCTCCTCATATTCATATGCTGTTGTGGATCAAGGATGCTCCAAAATTTGGAACAGATTCTGATGATGCAGTTTTAAGTTTCATCGAAGGATATGCAACATGTGCTATACCTAAAAGCACAGAAGAGAAAAATTTAAAAGAGCAAGTTTTACGTTTCCAAAGTCATCGGTGTGGAAAATACTGTCGACGAAAGTATAAGGGTAAAGATAACTTCTACACAAAATGTCGATTTGGATTTCCACGACCTGTTCTTTCAAAAGGAAGAGTAAACAGTTTTATGTCAGCTGTGCGACATACTATTACAAGAAAATCGCCTAAGAATACCTACACCTAAGAAGAAAAGAAGAGTCAAAATATATAAATGACTACAACCCAGTCATTTTATCCATGTGGAATGCTAACATGGATATACAGTATGTGGCTGACAATTCTATTGCTGTTGCTCGCTATGTCACATCTTACATCACTAAATCTGAGAAAACGGACTTGAAGGAAATGTGGGAAGAGATTTCTCACGAGAAGACTGTCAGTAAGAAGCTATACAATTTCAGTTTAAAGATGTTATCGCATCGAGAAATTGGATCCTACGAATGCTCAGATAGGTTATCATCTGCAAGTCTGTACTCAAAATCCAGAAGAATAATTTGGGCAAGTTTAGGCCTTGCAGGAATGCGAAATCGGGTGCTAAAATCTATTCGAGAAATTGAATATTTAGCAGAGTTCGAACCAGAAAGTACAGACATTTTAAGAACAAACATGTTGGACACATATTATCCACAAAGAAGTTATCACCTTGAGAACATGTGTCTCTATGAAGTGCTGCAGAACTTTATTTTTAAACGGAATGTCACAGAAGATATCAACAATGGAAAATATAAAGTCATTGGTGAGGAAGGATGTTTGGTGAAGCAAACAAAAGGAAGTTTGATAAATCACCGGAAACTGAGTTGCGACACTCCTGATAAAAAGGAATTTTACTACTTGGCACTTTTGCAGCTGTTTAAACCATGGCGTTCAGAGGAGGAACTACTTGGAGAATTTCAGAGCTATGAAGATTCCTTCAATGCTAGCAAAGACAGCGTCGAATGCAGTACTTTCACAACTTATGTTCAAATGTTAAATGAAGAAATTGAACAAGAAGCAACAATTGCAGCTGAAGTAGCTAGAGACAGTTCTCAAGACAGTCAAAGTTCTGGGACATTCAGTCAAGATCCTCTAGGACAACCGATCATCGAAAATGAAGCAGCAATAGCTATGAACGAAGTGGAAACAGCTATGAATCAAGCTCAGGAAGATTTAGTAGACTTAACATATTTGGAGGAGCAACTGAATGAAGACCAAAAACAAATTTATGAAGAAGTCAGACAAAAAATTGATCACGGATTACTACATGAAAATAAAGAGTGCTCATGCACATCTTTTGAACCAATGAGAATGTATGTAAGTGGACAAGCAGGAACTGGAAAAAGTTTCTTAATTAATGTAATTAGAAGCTACCTACAGAAGAAAATGGATTCCACTTTGTCTTGTGTTGTTACTGCTCCAACTGGGTTAGCAGCGTATAACATCAAAGGAGTTACCTTACATCATTTGCTAATGTTACCAGTAGAGCATGAGAACAAATTACAGTACCACAAACTAGCAGGAGAAGCATGCTTGGAAGTTTCAAGAGTATTGAAGAAAATTAAATTACTGATTATTGATGAGGTAAGCATGGTATCAAACTTAATGCTTGCCTTTGTGCATTTAAGAATGCAGCAAATTCTGAAGACAGACTTTGACGTCCTATTTGGAGGAAAACACGTCATAGTTTTTGGAGATCTTTTGCAACTTACTCCAGTTAAAGGACAACCGGTATTCCATACACTTACACATGAAGACACAAAAAAGTCATTAGGAAGTATAGGCAATGTAAATATTTGGACATATTTTGAGTATAAGGAACTCATTACCAATATGAGGCAAGCCAATGATGAGGACTATGCAAGTATTCTGAAAGATATAAGAATTGGACTACTCACAGAACATGGCAGAAAAGCATTACAGAGTCGATTGCTGAGTAATTTGTTTCCAACAGAACAAATAGTTTCAAAGAAAATATACAAGGAAATTGCAGAAAAAAATACTGTAATCTGCTTAATGCCAACACTACATGAATGTTCTGTATTAAATCAAGAACTTTTGAAATTGGAAAATGAGGAGATTATAAAACTGGAAGCTGTGGATAATATAGAACATGAACGAATAACTGTTATATTGACAGGCAAATTGGGTACTAAATTGGATTCTCTGGAGAAAAACATTTCAAAAACAGCAGGTTTGGAAAAGAATCTTTATGTGTGTATGAACTGTAGAGTAATTTTAAGACGGAATTTGGATGTAGAGAAAGGTTTAGTGAATGGAGCTATGGGAAGAGTTGTGGGTTTTATTAATTACCAGAAAAAAGTTGGAATTGAATGTTTAAAAATAAAATTTGATCAGATACAAGAGGTTAAAGACATTTGTCGTTGTTCAGTTCGTTTCTTGCTTGTGAAAGACTTATATGTGCGTAGGAAGCAGTTTCCATTTTCTCTAGCATATGCTGTAACTATTCACAAGTCTCAAGGATTAACTGTAGATAGTGCTTTTGTAAACATTGGATCTAGTGTGTTTAAAGAAGGTATGGCATATGTTGCTTTACCATGCGTGAAAAAATTATCTGGTTTATTCATGATAGACTTTGATGACTCAAAAGTAAGTGCTGATGCAAACTGTGTAAAGGAGTATAATAGATTAAGAAGAAGCTATGCTCCTCATTTAGGTCAGTATCCTGTGTTTGAAAAACGTGTTGTTTGTCGGAAAAGGAGATTTGAGAATATCTGTAATGAGGATGTACAGAAGAGAAAACAAAAAGATAGTGATGTGACTGCAAGCAAAAAGAAAAAGGACAGTGTGGAAGAGGTTGTTGGTTGTCATTTTGAAAATAGCTCTGGTGTCAACTGCTACGCAAATGTAGTGCTGAATGTTGTATTTTATCTTGAATTTTTGCAAGAGCAGATAACACTAAATCATGAAAAAAGATTCTGTTCTTTGCTGAGTCTCCTCTATGAGAAGCTGAGTAATGATAAAACTAAAATAGAAGGTGCTTCTGATGTTAGAAATCTTTTAGATGTATGTTCTGGACGTACACAGTTTACACAAAATGTCCAGCAAGATGCACAGGAATTCTTGATGTATATCCTGATGGTACTGAAAGATGAAGGGGTAGAAGTAGAAAATGTATTTGGTGTCTCTTATAAATGGGAACATTGTTGTGATAACTGTATGAACACAAGCAGTAGTAATGTTGATTCTGAAAGGTTCATATATTTACCATTACCAGAGAGTAAAACAGTGACTTTTAGTAAATTAGTTAAAGATGCTAATCACAACATGGAATGTTCTCAATGTAAATCAGACATGTTGTCAACGTTATTTTTAAAGAAATATGGACAGTATGTAATTTTAATGATGCAACGTTGTAGAGCTGATGGTTCAAAATTGGACACTTTAATAAAGAAGTTTACAGGACATCAATTATCAATATCTGGAAAAACTTTTGTTGCAGTTGCAATAATTTTTCATGATGGACCTTCTATAACGTCTGGTCATTACACAGTTTATCTTAAATGTGAAAAAGGATGGACACTGTGTAATGATTCTCAATTGATTTTCAAGCAACGTTTGCCTTATGATTTACCCAATTGTTACCTAATTTTTCTGAAACCCAAATTTTAAATACTATCATCATCATTGGAAGAAAGCATTATTAAAATTTAAAAGGATTTAAATTGGATATTTCACTCAAAAGAGATTTTAAACTTATCATTTGGCCGTAAGGAAAGGTAAAACAAACAATTGTGGACTTCTTTGACAGATATTATTTTGGAAAATGTTCTTTTGCAACAAGGTTTACAGACGTTATTTTTTGGAAATTGTTATTCTTCTTAAAAGGTATTTTTAACATTTCTATTAAAGTATGTTTTAGTGAGGATACATTTGGGGCTTTTTTAAACAATCTTTCAGATTGTTTTTTTTTTTTGCCCGCTGTTAAATGATGAATACAATTGATTTCACTATTTTCAGTGAAAATCAAAACATTCTGAAAACAGCAAAAAAAGGGCAAAATATTGCTTTGCTAAATATGAAAAAACATGTACTGTTTAATAAAGTGTATTGTTGAATATTAATACTTTTTTTCTTTTTTTCAGAACTAGAAAGAAAATTTAGAAGATGTTATTCAGTTATCTTTGCAGTTAAATAAAAACATTTAATTCTAAATTATTTATTTTGATGGTCAGGTAAGTTTAACATATCTGTATGTGTTACTGGTTTCGTTTCATGCTTCCTTTTCTTCACCTCTCCTTACTCTACTTTTCTCATTTCTCTTCTCACTCTCTCTTGCTGCTTTACTACTCTTTTGTAACTTCCTCACTCCTTCTATACTACTCCCCTACCTTTACTATCTCCATCACTAATTTTTCATACATGTTTCTTTTTCTGTATCCATATGTCTTAGTCTTTTCAACTGCCTTACTCCTTGTCAGTTGTTTGCTCTCTGTGTCTGTATCTGTCACTCTTTGTTTGTCTGTTTTACCCTTAATGTCCTTAACATCTCTGGGGGCACACTTACAAGCCACCTGTGCCACCACTACGTCAATTTTCTTGACGAATTAGTGGCACAGGGTGCTCCTCCATATTTACAAGGAGAGGATAAGCCTCTCTGTGTGTCTTTTCCTCTCCTTGTAAATACAGCCAATTCAAATGCAGCACTAAAATGAGCTATTATGTTTTTTGGGTACCTATACATAAATACTGATGCAGAGTTTAAAGTTTAATAGGAAGACTCTCTTCCCTTCATCTATGAAATGTACACCATCTCTTTTTTAATTACTTTGCCACTCCCCTCTCTTTCTCAGGGTGTTCCTGAAGGTTTACTAAAGGTGAAAAAAAATGATTTTTTTTTTTTAAAAAAACCCATTGGGTGCGCGCTGGGTGCGCGCACTCTAAAAAAAAAAAAAAAAGAAATAGATTCTAAAAAACAAGTTGTGGTGTTTTGATTTTAGGTGGCTCTAAAAAGAGCCCTTGGGTTAATGTAGGGACAGAGGAAGAGAAAAACGAAAAAAAAAATAAGAAAATTATGGCCTCTCGCAAGGATGCTCCTCAAATTTTCTTTGAATGAGATCAATACTGCTCTCACCCAAAGAAATAAGAAGACCACAATCCATGCAGTGTGTACTCATCCTCCCAAAACAAGGATGAATATCCAGAGGTGTGGGAGAAGGTGAAGGCACCACTGTAGAAGAAGTGCTTGCCTGAGCTGCCGAAGATGTGCTCGGCTGAGCTGCTGCAGATGTCGTCGGCTGAGCAGGTGGAGGGTTTGCTCCAGAAGCTCAACGAAAAGTCACTGGATGCATTACCTCAACGTGCCTCGTCATAGTATGAATACTAAAAGAATAATTCTTGTTAGGATTCCCATGTGACAAGACGCGCTGACACAGTTTGCAGGTGACCTTTGGTGCATTCACCTTCTTTTGTCCCTCTGGAAAAGTGAAAAACTGCCATATAAAGGAGTCTTTCTGCTTCCTCTGCCTCTGTCTCTCAAGAGTGTCCTGTTCACTCTCAGACGATGCCTGCTGCTCTGCCATTGTATCTCAACACACAGATTAGCTCCTTCTCCTAGGGAATCAGAACTAACAATGAGGGGGGTGGGTGTGATTTTGGAAGAATCTGGAACTAAAAGTACTTTGAACCAATGAAAAGTGATGTTTCTTCATCACATGACTTGCCATGAGGGGATTGGATGTGGTATTGACACAATATGAAACTGAAAGTAATGAAAACCAATTAGAAGTGTTGTTTTATTCATCACATACCCCGAGGTGCGTGCACCGAGCAAGCTTCCTGCGCGCACGGTACAATTACGCATGCGCGAACGCGTTTGCGCGCATGCACTTACGTACTATGCGCGTACGTAACGCACATACGCAGCACGCGCGTATGCGTAAACGTCAGCGTGCGCAGTCTACGCGAATACGGAAGTGTACCGCGTGGAGTACGTACGACGCACGTTAGCATGCGTACGTACGCATGCGTACTAGGTGCGCGCTCTGAGCGCGCAGTAAAATGTATGTATGCATGCGTAAATAACGTACGCCGGAATTCATGAAAAATGTACGCAATTGTACTAGGTGCGCGCTCTGAGCGTGCACCCCAAGAATTTATATTAAAAAAAAAAAGTGGACATAACTTAATAGAAGATATTAACTATGCTGGTCAACTTTATCTTAATTAAAACTTTTAAAAAAAAATGAGCCACACCAAATTAAAGGATACAGATAATATATAAATGTATACATAGGGAAGTTTAAAAAAAAAAATATTTAAAAAATATAATTACAAAATACAAAAATTAGCATTTAAAAAACCTTTGAAATTCACTGAAAAAACCATAGGTTTCACACACGTTATAGTTAGAAATTAGCATTTAAAAAACCTTGCAAATTCACTGAAAAAACCATAGGTTTCACACACGTTATAGTTAGGAATTAGCATTTAAAAAACCTTGCAAATTCACTGAAAAAACCAGAGGTTTCACACACGTTATAGTTAGCTGGACATTTTACTCGTAAAAAAACAATGAAATTCCCCCGTTATAGTTAGTTCAGCTAACTATAACTCGCGCGCCCGCAATCCACTGCTGATGACGTCACATATTACATCACTCATGACATGGTCAGTGACATCACTGATGACATCACTGATGACATCTCAAATGACATCACTGATGACATCACTAATGACATCATCCTTGTGATAGAGTAGCACATCTTCTCACACTCTAATATGACCTTTGATACACCGACTAAAAATTTAAGAGTTCCATTCTCAAAACCATACATACTGCAATACCAATAACTACATACCCAATTATTAACTCTTAGGTCTACATACACCTCTACACACTCACCTGTACAGTCACTCATACTTACAGTCACTTCATACAAAAGTATCATATGAATTTATACACACACATATATAGACACTCACACACTTCCAATCATCCATAGAGGTACTCTCACACTTACTTAATCATGCAAATAATCACACTCCCATTTACTCACCTAGGCAGTGAAACACACTCAAGTTCACTTACTCATAAAAATAGTATCACATTCTTACGCTCTTAGAGAATCATTGATACAAGCACACACTCATCCATACAGTCACTCTCACAATCACACACTCTCACATCTACCCACTTATATACTCTTACACGCATATATACTGCCTTTCACATATGTAGTTAGTCACACATGTACCACTGAGATATACATTCAATCCCTAACACACCCATACATACACTCACTCAACTATACAGTCCATCACAGATGCACTCTTAAAACCATGCACCCATAGAATCACCCACTCACATATCTATGCACAGAGTAACACACACCCTACCCACACAAACACTCATGAACCCATACAGATACTCAGACAAGCAATCAATAACTCATATAGACACTCATATAGCTGTTCTCAAAACCATGCAGCCACTTATACACCAACATACAGACACATACATACATTTACACAGTTTACTCACTAGTCTGCAGTAAGATACATTTAATGACTAACTTAAAGAATCATGTTATGCACCACAGAAAATCATCCATTTACACACTTGTACACCCACTCATTCTTAAACAGGCCTTTCCCTATATATATTAAACATATTGAAATTTTTCAAAAACACATACTCACTGGATGATGTCATCAGTGATGTCATCAGTGATGTAATCAGTGATGTCATTTGAGATGTCATCAGTGATGTCATCAGTGATGTCACTGACCATGTCATGAGTGATGTAATATGTGACATCATCAGCAGTGGATTGCGGGCGCGCGAGTTATAGTTAGCTGAACTAACTATAACGGGGGAATTTCATTGGTTTTTTACGAGTAAAATGTCCAGCTAACTATAACGTGTGTGAAACCTCTGGTTTTTTCAGTGAATTTGCAAGGTTTTTTAAATGCTAATTCCTAACTATAACGTGTGTGAAACCTATGGTTTTTTCAGTGATATATATATATATATATATATATATATATATATATATTACCTACTGGCGGTCGCCAGTAGGTAGTTATAGTTAGGACCGTGTGTCCATAGGAAATCCGCAACATTCTATTTTGAATAACTTTGGCGCCGATTGACGAATCCTCGCGAAATTTTCAAAATAGGTGGGGCGCTCCGCTCCGCTCCTTCCCTGAAAGTCTCGGGGTGATTTGTCAAGTGGGGGCTGAGAAAAAGGGGGGGTCCCAAAACGCGTTTTCCCCATGCATTTTTCCATAGGACCTTTAGTCCAAGCTGCAGCCCGAATGGCTGAACAGAATTACTTGAAATTTGGCAAAGAGGTAGTCCTCAGGTCAGGGTTGTGCCTTTTGTAGGTCTGGTGTAAATGTGTTCAGTATTTGCCGAGAAAATAGCATTTGAATCAATATATATATCTATAGGCGCGCTCCAAGCGCTTACGGTAAGCTTACCGTATGCGCACGCTGCCATGCGCGAGCTCAATTCTGATTGGTGGTTACATGACTGTAAACATTCGAATCGGCCGAAATGAGGAAGTGTCGGCCTCCATTTTGTGTGCCTCACACTGATAAAAAAAAGGAGGAGAACGTGGAAAGGGGGCAACGAAGAGAGTTGCAGACCCCCTAGCGTTTGTCAGGGGGTCCAAGAAGGCCATAAAAGTATGAAAAATACATTTAATTTTTTTTTTTTTAAACCGCGTGGTGCGCGTACGGTAAGCTTACCGTACGCGTACGGTAGAAAAAAAAAATAAAAGAAGAAAAAAACAATTTTAAGTGTTTAGATATAAAAGAGCCATTGTGTTCATTGAGTGTTTTTTGGTACCTACAAGTAAGTACCGATGCAGAGTCTAAAGTTCAAGAGGAAGACTCTGTTCCCTTCATCATTGAAATGTACACCGTCTCCTCTATAAATGTCTTGCATGTTGAAACGCAAGTTGTTGTGGTATATAGAACCCATACCATAGTCTCTGAGGAAAGCAGAAACAGATTTGTTGACGTGCTTTCTTGCTTTATCAATTTACGGACAAAATTGGTTGGACCAGTTCCACTTTTGCCTTTGGCATATGTTAGAATATACAAAGGCAGAATGAGGAAAAAGCGACATCAATTGCACAAAGGTGTCCTTAATAAGCATTTCCAGACCTACACCAGTTAAAGTGCCTAGGTCATTTCCACCACAGTGCACAATAATAAGGTTAGGCTGTGGGAGATGCAGAAAGGTTTTCACCAAAGGCATTAATTGGTGCCACTTTAACCCTCTCTGACCAATCCATTTAATGTCTACATTTGGCAAAGCAAGGTCTCTCACCATACCTCTTTTTTCTGCAAATTTTTCACTCCAGAAGACATAGCTGTGACCTGCTACAATCCACACTGTGAACATCTTTGAAGGAGATCTGGATGCACTCTGAAGGTGTCTTTCAGTAGAATGGCAATATGGAATGAAATACAGTTTGAAAATGGAGGCATACATATTTTTTTAAAATAAAAAGAACTCATTGGCTGTTTCACACCATTCTACACTAAAAACTAGGCTGTATGTGTACATTTTTAGAAGCATGTTTTGTATTGGTTCAGAAAATTGTGTTCCCACAGAAGAATAGTTTGGATTTGCTGTTAGGTTCGACAGGTGAAGCATTCTTGGTCTTTCGATTTGAAACATTGTGTGGTGAACTTCTGACCTCTCTCCTCACAGCAGTGTTCCATGAGCTGTTGCTATGGTAGCAGGCAGAAGTCATGTTGGGGGAAGGGTACATTTTGAAAAGTGTTGAAGTTTTCAACCAATAGAAATGTATGATTTCATTTGAAAAAAAGTTGGAAGCACAGAGATTTGTAATTAACATGTATATGTGTGAAAAAAGAGAGGGAAACATTGCCAATAATTGGTTCTGCTCAGAGGAGAGAGGTGTACAGCTCTGATATTCTGACTGTGATAGTCTGCTGTTTGAGTGCCACATTTCTTTCTCAACTAACTAATTTTAAAGGTGAGTTATGAGTTTGAGAGGGGATGTATGTGGTGAATTTTGCATGAGTCTATGAGCACAGAGGAATTGCTGTCAGAGATGTATTTCGTGTTTCTCTGGTTCTTTTGAGAAGTAACCATGCATATGTCTCTTGCAACTGAAAATACACAGTCTGCATAAGCAGACTGTTAGCACACACCCAGCAGTTTATCCTGTAGAATCAGGCTGAGTATTCACAAGTGAATGGTGTTTCATGGAAGCAGTGAGTAACGCTAATACATTCAACATCACTAAGGCTGATTTCTTTTGCTGGAGTGTAGTCAGTCACCAAGGTCACACATGTTCATGGTCTTAAAAAGCTGTTTGCACATGTGCTGTTTTCTGCGTCTGAAAACTGTAATGAAAATGTATGCGACTGTTAGAGTAATTAACGCTTGCAGGAAAAAACAGTATTAAGTGTGCTTAGAAATTGGCAAGTAAATTTCATTTTCTGCGTAAAATCACAGCATGAGTCTGTGAGTATAGTGGAATTGCTGTCAGAGATGTATTTCGTGTTTCTCTGGTTCTTTTGAGAAGTAACCATGCATATGTCTCTTGCAACTGAAAATACACAGTCTGCATAAGCAGACTGTTAGCACACACCCAGCAGTTTATCCTGTAGAATCATGCTGAGTATTCACAAGTGACTGGTGTTTCAGGTAGCAGTGAGTGACGCTAATACATTCAACATCACTAAGGCTGATTTCTTTTGCTGGAGTGTAGTCAGTCACCAAGGTCACACATGTTCATGGTCTGAAAAAGCTGTTTGGACATGTGCTGTTTTCTGTGTCTGAAAACTGTAATGAAAATGTATGCGACTGTTAGAGTAATTAACGCTTGCAGGAAAAAACAGTACTAAGTGTGCTTAGAAATTGGCAAGCAAATTTCATTTTCTGCCTAAAAACACAGAAAACAGTAGTAAGTGTGCTTTGAAATTGGCAAGCAAATTTCATTTTCCACGTAAAATCACAGCATGAGTCTGTGAGCATAGAGGAATTGCTGTCAGAGATGTATTTCGGGTCTCTCTGGTTCTTTTGGGAAGTAACCATGCGTATGTCTCTTGCAACTGAAAATACACAGTCTGCATAAGCAGACTGTTAGCACACACCCAGCAGTTTATCCTGTAGAATCATGCTGAGTATTCACAAGTGACTGGTGTTTTATGGAAGCAGTGAGTAACGCTAATACATTCAACATCACTAAGGCTGATTTCTTTTGCTGGAGTGTAGTCAGTCACCAAGGTCACACATGTTCTTGGTCTGAAAAAGCTGTTTGCACATGTGCTGTTTTCTGTGTCCGAAAACTGTAATGAAAATGTATGCGACTGTTAGAGTAATTAACGCTTGCAGGAAAAAACAGTAATAAGTGTGCTTAGAAATTGGCAAGCAAATTTAATTTTCTGCCTAAAAACACAGAAAACAGTAGTAAGTGCGCTTTGAAATGGGCAAGCAAATTTCATTTTCTGCGTAAAATCACAGCATGAGTCTGTGAGTATAGTGGAATTGCTGTCAGAGATGTATTTCGTGTCTCTCTGGTTCTTTTGGGAAGTAACCATGCATATGTCTCTTGCAACTGAAAATACACAGTCTGCATAAGCAGACTGTTAGCACACACCCAGCAGTTTATCCTGTAGAATCATACTGAGTATTCACAAGTGACTGTTGTTTCATGGAAGCAGTGAGTAACGCTAATACATTCAACATCACTAAGGCTGATTTCTTTTGCTGAAGTGTAGTCAGTCACCAAGGTCACACATGTTCATGGTCTGAAAAAGCTGTTTGGACATGTGCTGTTTTCTGTGTCTGAAAACTGTAATGAAAATGTATGCGACTGTTAGAGTAATTAACGCTTGCAGGAAAAAACAGTACTAAGTGTGCTTAGAAATTGGCAAGCAAATTTCATTTTCTGCCTAAAAACACAGAAAACAGTAGTAAGTGTGCTTTGAAATTGGCAAGCAAATTTCATTTTCCGCGTAAAATCACAGCATGAGTCTGTGAGCATAGAGGAATTGCTGTCAGAGATGTATTTCGTGTCTCTCTGGTTCTTTTTTTCGGGAAGTAACCATGCGTATGTCTCTTGCAACTGAAAATACACAGTCTGCATAAGCAGACTGTTAGCACACACCCAGCAGTTTATCCTGTAGAATCATGCTGAGAATTCACAAGTGACTGGTGTTTTATGGAAGCAGTGAGTAACGCTAATACATTCAACATCACTAAGGCTGATTTCTTTTGCTGGAGTGTAGTCAGTCACCAAGGTCACACATGTTCTTGGTCTGAAAAAGCTGTTTGCACATGTGCTGTTTTCTGTGTCTGAAAACTGTAATGAAAATGTTTGCGACTGTTAGAGTAATTAACGCTTGCAGGAAAAAACAGTACTAAGTGTGCTTAGAAATTGGCAAGCAAATTTCATTTTCTGCCTAAAAACACAGAAAACAGTAGTAAGTGTGCTTTGAAATGGGCAAGCAAATTTCATTTTCCGCGTAAAATCACAGCATGAGTCTGTGAGCATAGAGGAATTGCTGTCAGAGATGTATTTCGTGTCTCTCTGGTTCTTTTTAGGCCTGGGCGAAGCACTACGCTACGCTCGCGTAGTTTGCGAAGTTCGCGCTACTTCGCACTACGCGAACTGCACGTAGCACAGTGCGAACACGCGTAGCGTAGTGTTGCGTACTGCTGCGGTCCTTTTTTGCTTGCTCGCGGTCCTCAACGTCAAGTTGGCGACCGCGAGCAAGCAAAATGACATCCTGGCGAGACTTTTTCCTTGTTCGCGATCGCGAGCATGGAAAATAAACCTCCCGGCGAGATTCCCAACGCGAGAAGGTCAGGTTTCTCATTGCGAGGGGTCGCGTATGCTCGCGACCGCTCGCGATGAGAAACTACCAGTTCGTGTTGAGAAAGCTGCAGCTCGAGCAAAAATCTACTCGAGCAGCAGAAAACTACAGCTCGCACTGTGCAAGATGCCATTTTCAATGATTGCACAGTGCCGGTTGCTTGTTCGCACTGTGCAATCATTGAAAACAACATCTTGCACAGTGCGAACATGTTACTTCGCAGTTCGCGAAGTGCTACGCGTAGCTCGCGTAGTGCGAACTTCACTTTGCGTAGCTTCGCGAAGTGCTACTTCGCGAACTACGCCCACCCTTAGTTCTTTTGGAAAGTAACCATGCGTATGTCTCTTGCAACTGAAAATACACAGTCTGCATAAGCAGACTGTTAGCACACACCCAGCAGTTTATCCTGTAGAATCATGCTGAGTATTCACAAGTGACTGGTGTTTCAGGTAGCAGTGAGTAACGCTAATACATTCAACATCATTAAGGCTGATTTCTTTTGCTGGAGTGTAGTCAGTCACCAAGGTCACACATGTTCATGGTCAGAAAAAGCTGTTTGCACATGTGCTGTTTTCTGTGTCTGTAAACTGTAATGAAAATGTATGCGGCTGTTAGAGTAATTAACGCTTGCAGGAAAAAAAAGTACTAAGTGTACTTAGAAATTGGCAAGCAAATTTCATTTTCTGCGTAACAACACAGAAAACAGTAGTAAGTGTGCTTTGAAATTGGCAAGCAAATTTCATTTTCTGCGTAAAGTCACAGCATGAGTCTTTTATGGCCTTCTTGGACCCCCTGACAAATCCTAATGCATTCAACATCACCAAGGTTCATTATCTTTGCAGAAGTGCAGTCAGTCTGCTAGGTTACACATGTATATGCTCGAAAAAAGCAGATTGCACATGTGCTGTTTTCTGCCTCTGTAAACTATAAAGAAAATGTGTCAGACTGTTAGAGTAATTAACAATTGCAAAAAAAAAGTGTGAGTTTGAATTGCAAAAGAAATATCGTGTTCTGTCTAGAATTACACCAAGAGTCTGTGTGCACACAGGAATTGATCTTAGAGATTAAATTTGTGTTGGTTTTCTTGTGTTTTTCACTTGTAGGAAAGGGATAGATAGTGTTATAAGAAAAGAAAAGATCATGACAAATATAGAAATATATTTAAATTACAAAAAAGGTATTTGTTTTTAGTTTCTTTCAGGTATTGCTGCAGAGCAGTGAAGGAAACATAAGATGCCTATAAAATCAAGACAGAGAAAACAACAGAAAAAAAAGGTTTATTTGAAGACAACTGGAGGAGCCAAGTTAGTTGAAGATGCTCATGTTGGGAAAAAGAAAAAGTCTTCTGGTAAGCAGACAAAGGAATTCTTTAAAAATATATTAAAAAAAAGGAAAGATTTAAAAAAATGCCCCCATTGGAAAAACTGTTTCAAGTAGAAAACAACAGGAGAATACTGAGAATTTAATAAATGCTAATGTACAAGCAGAAGCTATCATAATTAACTTGAAAAGAAAATCAGCATTTAAAGAGATCCGTAGGAAAATGTTTCAGAGAAGAGTGATGTCCAATTTGTTAAAGGATGTGAAAAAATATAAGAAAAGAGCAAAATTTTTAAAGAGAAAAAAAGATATTGAAGCCATTGTAGCAAAGGCTTTAGATTTAAAAAGAAAACTATTCATTTTAATTTTGAACAGGATGCGTACATTAGAAAAAATAGTTAATGTAATGAAGTCACAAAGTAAAAAGAAAAGAGTAGTAAAAAGAAATAACTTTTGTAAAGTGTTTTTAGGAGAATGGATGCATAGTTCAAGTACTGAACCATTTTTTAATGAAGAGAGTTATCTTCAAAGTAATTGTTTGCTGCATGCAGTTGACACCAGTGGTCGAGCATATGAAGTTAAGGATGGTTGTATAATGGAAAAGGAGAAAATGGTTCCAAGAAATGAGGAAGAAGTGATTGCAGATGAGGTTATGGGGAGACGTCCTAAAGCCCCAGTGTATACTTGGAATTGTAGTAGTATTTGTACTTTGCGACAGGAATCTTTTGATAAATTACGTGAGTTTTTAAGAGAATATAGTAAAAAGAGTGTTAAACAGAAGATTAAGGTGCTTCAAGGACTAGATCCATGCAGAGTGAGAGAGAATACTGGTTTGCAAGGTCACTCTCTGGCTTGTTTATCTAGGAAAGTTTGTCAAAGTGTTTTTCACCATTTTAGGATGCTGGCAGTTCATCATACTGAAATTAGGAAATTTGTGAGAAGATTGTATTTTGCTAAAAGTCCAGCACTAAAGTTAAATGAGTTGAATAAGGCTCTGTTTCGTGGATCTGTATCAGATGTTGAGAAGGTTACTGATGAGATTCAGTTTTGTTACTTTGGGCCAGAACAAGAAAGTGCAGGGAATGACACAGTTATTGAGGAAAATGTGGAAGAGAATGTAGAACCCTCCGTAAATAAGAAATTTGAAGATCAAATTACAAAATTTGCTATCATCTCTAATGAAAGACCAAATATTACTTGTATTTGTTGCCGGAGAAGCCATTACAAAATCCAAACAAGGAATGTTGATCTCTACAAAAAAAGTGAAGAAGAAGATAATTATAAGTGGAAGGATTTTGCAACATATATATTTCTTGAAAATTGTTTTGATTTGGGTGAAGATCATCGTATTTGTAAATACTGTTACAACAAGTTGGAAGAAAATAAAATGCCAGCTAGAGCTGTACATAATAATTTAGAATTGGTTGAAGTTCCTGCAGAACTTTTTGATTTAAATACATATGAGTCTATACTCATTCAATGTGTTCATCCGTTCCAGACCATAGTACGTATGGAGCCAAAAACAGGCAAATTACCACCTTCAGATTTACAGAGAGGTTTAAAAGGAAGAGTTGTCTATTTGCCGTTGGATTTGAAAAAAAATATGGAAACTATTGATACAGATACTTTGGAAACTGAACCATTAGTTATTCTGGTTAATGGTGTACCTACAAAGAATAAGAAAATTTGGCAGGAGCTGGTAGATGTACGGAAAGTACAAAGAGCAAATTTATATTTGAAAAGGAATAATAAATGGTATGAAGCCATTTATATGGATGAAGATGAAGAATATTTAGTAGGAGACACAGACACACCAACTGGGCAAATTGAAAAAGTTGACAAGTCAAAAGAAGAAGAAATTTATGAACATTTCAGCATACATCCTCTTCATTCAAAAGAAGTAATGGCAAACACCATTGATCTGTTTCAAATGAAAAAAGCACAAGGAACTCCTGTGAGTGTATGGGAGGAGAGTTTGGAAGCTCGATGTTTTTCCCAGCTGTTTCCTACAGGAGAAGGTGGACAATATGATGAACGTCCAGACCAGATTCCTGCTTCTGAGTATCGGACTACAAGATTATATGCAGAAGATCCCAGATTTCATCAAAGTATTCCTTATTTGTTCCATCTGTTATTTGAAAGTGACTTGTCTGCACTATCTTATGCAGTAAATCACATATTAAAAAGTGGAACACATCTACATAATGTGTCTGCTAAGGATTTTATGAACAAAGTGCAGCAGCGAGATGATCATTTGGAATCACAATTGATCAATCTGATTGCTTGTCAGCGTGGTACGAATGAATATTGGCACAGACGCCATGGAGAATTGAAATGTATGTTACGGAATTTAGGAACTCCAACATGGTTCCTAACCCTAAGCTGTGCCGAATACGCTTGGGATGATTTACTGGATTTTCTACGAGAGGCAAATTCAAACATTAAAAACATCGAATACAAGACAGCAGGAGAATTGTGCTCATTGGATCCGGTTAATGTTTGCAGATATTTCAATCATAGATTTGAGGCTATGATGTCCTTTATCTGCAACAAAAAAAATCCACCACTTGGAAAAGTTGTGGATTTCTTTTGGAGAAAAGAGTACCAAGCAAGAGGTGCTCCTCGCATTCCTATGCTGTTGTGGATCAAGGATGCTCCAAAATTTGGAACAGATGCTGATGAAGCAGTGTTATCTTTCATTGAAGAATATGCAACATGTGCTATACCTAAAAGCACAGAAGAGAAAAAGTTAAAAGAGCAAGTTTTACGTTTCCAAAGTCATCGCTGTGGAAAATACTGTCGACGGAAGTACAAGACCAAAGATAAATTCTACACAAAATGTCGATTTGGATTTCCAAGACCTGTTCTTTCAAAAGGAAGAGTCAACAGTTTTATGTCAGCTGTGCGACATACTATTACAAGAAAATCTCCCAAAAATACGTACAACCTGAGAAGAAAAGAAGAGTCAAAATATATAAATGACTACAACCCAGTCATTTTATCCATGTGGAATGCTAACATGGATATTCAGTATGTGGCAGACAATTCTATTGCTGTTGCTCGGTATGTCACATCGTACATTTCTAAATCTGAGAAAACAGAATTGAAGGAAATGTGGGAAGAGATTTCTCACGAGAAGACTGTCAGTAAGAAGCTGTACAGTTTCAGTTTGAAGATGTTAACGCATCGAGAAATTGGATCCTACGAATGTTCAGATAGGTTATCATCTGCAAGTCTTTACTCGAAATCCAGAAGAATAATTTGGGTCAGTATAGGCCTTGCAGGAATGCGAAATCGGGTACTGAAATCTGTTGGAGAAATTGAATATTTGGCCGAGAACGACCCAGAAAGTACAGATATTTTGAAAACAAACATGTTGGACACATATTACCCAAAAAGAAGTCATCATCTTGAGAACATGTGTCTCTATGAAGTGCTGCAGAACTACATTTTTTCACGGAAAGCCACAGAAGACATCAACAATGGAAAATATAAAGTCATTGATGAGGAAGGATGTTTAGTGAAGCAAACAAAAGGAAGTTTGATTAATCACAGGAAGCTGAGTTGTGACACTACTGACAAAAAGGAATTTTACTACTTGGCACTTTTACAGTTGTTTAAACCATGGCGTTCAGAGGACGAACTACTTGGAGAATTTAAAAGCTATGAGGATTCATTTAATGCATGTAAAGATACCATTGAATGCAGTATTTTCAGGAATTATGTCCAAATGTTAAACGAAGAAATTGAACAGGAAGCTACAATTGCAGCTGAAGTAGCTAGAGACAGTATCAAGACAGCCAAAGTTCTGGAACACTCAGTCAAGATCCCCTAGGACAACCAATCATAGAAAATGAAGCTGCAATAGCCATGACTGAAGTGGAAACGGCTATGAATCAAGCAAAGGAAGATTTAATAGAATTACCAGATTTGGAACAACAACTGAATGAAGAACGACAAATTTATGAAGAAGTCAGAAAAAAAATTGATCACGGATTACTACATGAAAATAAAGAGTGCACATGCACAGCATTTGAACCAATTAGGTTGTATGTGAGTGGACAAGCTGGAACTGGGAAAAGTTTCTTAATTAAAGTCATCAGAAGCTACCTACAGCAAAAAACTGATTTAACTTTATCTTGTGTTGTTACTGCTCCAACTGGGTTAGCAGCATATAATATAAAAGGAATTACTCTCCATCGCTTGCTAATGTTACCAGTGGAGCATGAGAACAAAATAGAATATCACAAGCTAACTGGCGAAGCATGTTTCGAAGTTTCAAGAGTGTTGAAGAAGATGCAAGTTCTCATTATTGATGAGATAAGCATGGTATCAAACTTAATGCTTGCCTTTGTGCATTTAAGAATGCAGCAAATTCTAAAAGATATCAGAATTGGACTACTCACAGAAGTAGGCAGAAAAGCAATACAGAGTCGGTTGCTACATAATTTATTTTCATATGAGGAAATAGTTGCAGAGAAAATATACAAGAACATTGCAGAAAAAAATACTGTAATCTGCTTAATGCCAACACTACGTGAATGCTCGATATTCAATGAGGAACTTTTGAAATTGGAAAAGGAAGAGATTAAGAAAATGGAAGCAGTGGACAAAATCCAACATGAAAGAATTACTATTACATTAACAGGCGAACTGAAAAATAAATTGGATTCTCTAGAGAAGAACATTTCGAAAACAGCTGGATTAGAAAAAAATCTATATCTTTGCATGAACTGTCGAGTATTTCTAAGGAGAAATTTGGATGTTGAAAAAGGTTTAGTGAATGGAGCTATGGGTAAAGTTGTGGGTTTTGTTAACTACCAGAAAAAAGAAGGAATTGAGTTTTTAAAAATAAAATTTGATCAGATTGAAGAGGTAAAAGACATTAGTCGTTGTTCAGTCAATTTTTTGCTTGTGAAAGACTTATATGTACGTAGGAAGCAGTTTCCATTTTCTCTAGCATATGCTGTAACTATTCACAAGTGTCAAGGATTAACTGATGATAATGCATTTGTAAACATTGGATCTACTGTGTTCAAAGAAGGTATGGCATATGTTGCTTTGTCACGAGTGAAAACATTATCTGGTTTATTCATGATATACTTTGATGACTCAAAAGTTAGTGCTGATGCAAATTGTGTTAAGGAGTATGAGAAAATAAAGACTATGACAAGGCCTATGTGTCCCCTATGTGTTCCCCAACGTTTCGTGTACATGCATGTACACCATGCATTTTCCCTCCATGGCCTGTCAACCATGATGCCTATGCTATAACGTGGCCTGCCATCAAGTCTCCCATGAGAGAAACGACAAATCTGCACTGAGGCCTACACGTTTTGCATCATGTTTTCCTGCACTCGTGCCATTTTCATGAAAGCCCATTTTGTGGCTCAGCCGGAGCCCGAAAAGAGGTTTTCAGGCCTCAGACGCTCTGAGAGCTGCAGCTGCGTATCCTTGGCCTCGCACACTTGGGCCTCAGCCAAAAGGGCCCAGTCCGGGGTGCCGAGATAGTATTGAGCACGGTTATCTGCTTACTCCTACTGAATCACATTCCTGCCTGGAAAAGGAGGAATAAACAAAACCCGCCTGCAAAGGATAGAGCCTAGCCTTTCTGTCTCCTTTTCAGTGATTGCAAAGCTCACGTCAGTGAAAAACCCATAGCCCCCATGTAAGGCCCACGCAGTGAATAAAGAAATAGAAGCCACATCGGCTCTTGGTGATGGGCAACCTATGTCACAGATCAGTTCCTGCTCCGGACTTTAGATATCAGATAATACAAGATGTGCTGGTCGTCCTGACACTGAAGGCCTCTCTTCCAGACTCCCCGACTGCACAGCAACCTTCCCCCAGTTACACGTCAGTTACACGTCATGCTCGAGTTGAGCACAAGTAAGGCAAATTTCCAGTAAAGTTCCAGCTGATCACGCAACCCCCTCCAGGTACCCACCCACCTATGACACTCACCTATGACTCATCAAGTGGACGCCCACATGGACGCCCACCTTCACGCCTACTTACACGCCCACATGCTCTTATCTCATTCTCTCTTGCTCTGCCTGAAGCGCTCCTGCTTACGTATAATATTGAATGTATATATACTGTACTCTGTGAATAAAGTTTCAGAAGACCCTTCCTGATCCCTTGTGGTGATGGAACCATTCTCCCTATAACTCGAGTTATTGGAATAAAGCCCTTTTGAACCTGATACCACGGACTCAGCCTCTTGCTTTATGCATGATCCTATTGATACCTATAGAAATTATGAGTGCGTAATACTTTATTTACGACAAGTACAATAGATTAAGAAGAACCTATGCTCCTCATTTAGGTCAGTATCCTGTGTTGGAGAAACGTGTTGTTTGTCGGAAAAGGAGAATTGAGAATATCTGTAATGAGGATGTAGAGAAGAGAAAACAAAAAGAGAGTCATGTGATTGCAAGCAAAAAGAAAAAGGACAATGTTGAACAGGTTGTTGGTTTCCATTTTGAAAATAGCTCTGGTGTCCACTGCTATGCAAAGGTAGTGCTGAATGTTGTATTTTATCTTGAAAGTTTGCAAGAGCAGATAATAGAAAATCATGAAAAAAGATTCTGTTCTGTGCTAAGTCTTCTTTATGAGAAACTGAGTGTTGATAAAGCAAAAATAGAAAGTGCGAATGAAATTAGAAATCTATTAGATGTTTGTTCAGGACGAACACAGTTTTCACAAAATGTCATTTGAGATGTCATCAGTGATGTCATGAGTGATGTCAGTGACCATGTCATGAGTGATGTTATATGTGACGTCATCAGCAGTGGATTGCGGGTGCGCGAGTTATAGTTAGCTTAACTAACTATAACGGGGGAATTTCATTGGTTTTTTACGAGTGAAATGTCCAGCTAACTATAACATGTGTGAAACCTATGGTTTTTTCAGTGAATATATATATATATATATATATATCCCACGTTGTTGGCTCGTTTTCGTCAGAGAAGATTGCGCTCTCCCCAGTGCGTTATCCTACGGTCGAGCCCAGACCGTTACAATGTATCCAAAATCTCTTTGACCAAAGAGAAAGTAGGGTCGCACTCCGCAAATGTAAGAGATATTTTTATTTTAGCCCAATTACTTTGTGCAATTAATCCATAAACAAAGCGACGCGTTTCGGTCTTGCCACAAGACCTTGCTCACGACACTGTGGCGTGGTTCACGATTACAATAAATAAAAATTTTTTGAAAAAAACAAAGCATTTCCTGTCATGTGACTTTCCTATGCATTATGGGACTTGTAGTATTCAACCCCTTTCAACTTAAAAGTTAAACATTTATCCACATGTTTTGATAATATTCAAACGAGCATTCTTGAGAGGCTGCTAGTCGAGCGCTCAGTGCTTATTTTAGCTGCATTTGATTTTTCCCTTGTGTCCGATCCCCCCCTGCACCTGAACCACATTTTTAGAATCATTTTAGGAATCTTCAAAAAAACGGAATTATTTTAAAATCATCTTTAGAATTATCCTACTGAACGCTCCTACCCTCGTTTGGGCTGTGAATTCATTTCTCTTGGTCCCTGATCCCTGGGTGCTTGTTTAGACCAGGTCCAGGGCTCGATCCCATTTTGGCGGCCATCTTAGGTGGGGTCACATTGGACGACCGGTCTAGTTGCCCTATAAAGGAGGGATTAGCTACCAGACCGGAGATAGAGCATTCTTGAGAGGCTGCTAGTCGAGCGCTCAGTGCTTATTTTAGCTGCATTTGATTTTTCCCTTGTGTCCGATCCCCCCCTGCACCTGAACCACATTTTTAGAATCATTTTAGGAATCTTCAAAAAAACGGAATTATTTTAAAATCATCTTTAGAATTATCCTACTGAACGCTCCTACCCTCGTTTGGGCTGTGAATTCATTTCTCTTGGTCCCTGATCCCTGGGTGCTTGTTTAGACCAGGTCCAGGGCTCGATCCCATTTTGGCGGCCATCTTAGGTGGGGTCACATTGGACGACCGGTCTAGTTGCCCTATAAAAGGAGGGCTTAGCTACCAGACCGGAGATAGAGCATTCTTGAGAGGCTGCTAGTCGAGCGCTCAGTGCTTATTTTAGCTGCATTTGATTTTTCCCTTGTGTCCGATCCCCCCCTGCACCTGAACCACATTTTTAGAATCATTTTAGGAATCTTCAAAAAAACGGAATTATTTTAAAATCATCTTTAGAATTATCCTACTGAACGCTCCTACCCTCGTTTGGGCTGTGAATTCATTTCTCTTGGTCCCTGATCCCTGGGTGCTTGTTTAGACCAGGTCCAGGGCTCGATCCCATTTTGGCGGCCATCTTAGGTGGGGTCACATTGGACGACCGGTCTAGTTGCCCTATAAAAATAGCCCGTTATGGCTCCGCGCAGCGGACGCGCGCAGGGGGCGCGCCGGACTTGCGCCGGAGTTTCGCCAGAGTCAAGCCCGTCTGTGCCCGTCCGGGCCCAGACGGGACCAGGGCCATTGGTTATGCCCGACTCGAGCCCCTATCTAGCCTCTTCGGTCAGATACACGAAGGAAGAGCTTTTATCTTATAGAACACCAAAGCATGTCACATGCTGCTATACCGCTAAAGGGGGAAAACGTTTCAGGGGATGCAGAGTCTGCCAACCGGATTTAGGAGTAACTATCCCCACTACCCTGCGTCGTCTTGCCCTGCTGAATTGCAGATCCCTTCCCTGCCACGCTACGGAGATTAATTCCCTTCTCCTGGACCACAAGGTTGAAGCCTTGTTTCTCACTGAGACTTGGCTATCTGACGCCTCGGGTCCGGATGTGGTTACAGCGCTAGCGCCGGGATATTTGATCTACCATCTTGACAGAGGCGCAGGGAGGGGGGGAGGCTTGGCCATTATCTATAGGGAATCACTGGGCTGCAAAGCATGGGAGGCAGGGGTGAAAGATTGTGAGAGCTGCCAATTTTCCCTTAAATTCTCCCCCACCTGCACGTTGACAGGCCTCCTAGTTTATCGTCCACCTGGGAGTGTGGGGGAGTTTACATCTTCGCTTATGGAAACTACCACTCTCCTGGCCTCAGCTTCGTCCAACTTTATTCTGTTGGGAGATCTCAACTGCCATTTTGATGAGGCAACTGACCCAATGGCAACTAATTTAATGAGCGAGCTGACCGCCCTGGAGATGAATTTGATAAACACCGGGCCCACACATGTTAAAGGGCACCTTTTGGACCCCTTTTTTACGAACATGAGGGGTTTATTAGCTATGCCCCCTCTCGTTCTTCCCTGGTCTGACCATTCACTGATCATGGCAAACTGGGAGGTAAAGGAAGATGATACCCTCCCGTCCAGGAAATTTAGAATAGACAGGGCATGGTCAAGGCTCCCGGTAGAGGCCTGGAATGCCCGGTTGGAGGGCTCCCAGCCTGAGAAAGGTCAGGATCCAGTGACTGCAGACGCTATGATGAGGAACTGGCTGACCAACGCAGTGGACCATGTGCTTCCACTCAAGAAGATGCTTATTAGGGATAAGAGAGTGGGGTCTGCCCCATGGTACTCCCCAGAGCTTAGAACCCTGAGAAAGAACTGTAAACGGGTGGAGAGACTATGGAGGAAGAACCCAGAGACAGAGAGCAGGGAAAAATACCGTAGGGAATTAAGGACGTATAAACTTGCTATACGCGCAGCAAAGGCCTCCTTTTTTGGGGAGAGAGTGAGTCATGCTGCGTCCTCATCCAGGGAAGCCTTTCTAGTGATGAAGGAGCTTCTTAAACCACAGGATCCCATTCTTGTCCACGACAGACCACAGGAAAAATGTCTGGAATTGGCCACTTACTTCAAAAATAAAATTGACACCATTATTAGTTCTCTCCCTCCGGTGATGGGAACCCCGACTTCGTCTGAAGACTTAAGCATGTCGGAAAATTTATTGACGTCTTTTGGCCCCGTAACCTCAGGCGAAGTACTGAAGGTCCTCGGGAGCTTGAAGAGTGGCTCGCCTCGAGACCCAGTCCCAATGCGGTATTTAAAGCAGGCTGCCCCATCGATAGGAGAGCCTTTGACCGATTTGGTCAATCTCTCCTTCGCTCATGGCACGGTACCGCCAGACTGGAAGAGCGCAGTCGTTAAAGCGCTTCTGAAGAAGCCTGGCTTAGATCCACAGAACTTAGCCAATTTCAGGCCCATCTCCTTGCTACCAGGGATTAGTAAGGTTGCCGAGAAACTGGTTAACCGCCAACTGTCCAACTTTCTCGAGGAGAATGGTCGGTTGAGAGACTCCCAGACGGGATTCCGACCGGGTCATGGAACCGACACGGCCCTGCTAGCAGTTGTAGAGGAGGCCAGAAGCACTTTGGATACAGGGGGGTCAGTGGCAGTGATCCTCCTGGACCTAAGTGCGGCCTTCGATACTGTCAACCATGGAGTGTTGACACAACGCCTAGCAGAGACAGGAGTCACAGGAGCGGCCCTGGAATGGCTGGCCTCTTTTCTGGAGGGGCGTACCTTCGAGGTTTGGGAAGGCAACGCAAAATCTCCTCCCTTTCCACTCCACTGTGGGGTGCCTCAGGGCTCATCCCTAAGCCCCACGTTATTTAACGTGTATATGGCACCCCTTGAGGGTGTGGTGTCTCCGTTTGGCTTTAAGACCATAAGCTATGCGGATGACACTCAGCTAGTGGTGGGTCTGACACAGCTGGAGAAGCAGCCTGAAACGCTCCATTCATGCTTAAGAGAGGTGTTTGACTGGATGACCAGGTCATCGCTCAAATTGAACGGCTCAAAAACTGAGCTGATGATCTTGGGCCACTCAAACTTCGCCCTCTCGCCGAGCAGCTGGCCCAACTGTATGGGCACTCCGCCTGACCCAAAGAAGGAAATTAAGAGCCTGGGGGTCTGGCTGGAGCCTGATCTGTCCTTTAGGACACACGCCAAGAAGATCGCTGGCGTGTGTTATGGACTGCTCCGCTCGGCCCGTAAGGTTCTCCCCCTCTTACCGGAACTCTCCCGGAAGCTGTTAGTCCAAGGTCTAATCATCTCACGCCTGGACTACAGTAATGCACTCTTTCTCGGAGCACCGGAATCAACGTTCAAAATCCTGCAACAAGTGCAGAACGCGGCAGCCAGGCTGCTGCGGAACGTTCCGGCCAGGCAATCAGCCAGGCCCGCTCTAAAGGCACTCCATTGGCTCCCGGTCAAAGAGAGAGTGACCTTCAAAGCCCTCTGTATTGCTCACAAGAGCATTCAGGGGAAAGGACCTGCTATTCTGAAGGACATGATTCGGCCCTATAAGCCCACCAGAGCCTTACGCTCCGATAATAAACACCTCCTTCAGATAAAGAGAATTAGGAGAGCCCGTTCAGGTGGCAGGAGCTTTTCCATCCATACTGCACACGCCTGGAACTCCCTCCCACTCTCACTACGCTCTGAACCAAACCTGCTCAGGTTCAGGAAACATTTGAAAACTTATCTATTTCCAGAATAATTCTAAATCTGTTCTGCTTCACACAGGCAGCTTGCTCTGATTCTCTATAAGCGCTGGGATGCCTCTGGGTAACCGTGCGCGGTACAAAATTCGTTAATAATAATAATAATAATAAAATAATTCCTGCAGTTATTTTCCGCAATCAGTAGCATATTAAGGAAAAATTGGAAAATCTTGCAAATGGATGAAACAGTAAAAGAAATTGTGGGCACCCATCCCATGATCACATATCGCAGAGCTCGTAACCTCAAAGATCGACTGGTTAACAGTCATTATCACGTCAGAAAGGATACTCATTGGCTAAAAACAACAGGGTTCATAAAATGTCAAAAATGTAAAGTGTGTGAAATTGCCAAACCAACCAAAGAAGTATGTCTAGCGAATGGTTCTAAATGGCAAATAAAGCAACTCATATCATGTAAAAGTGAATTTACCATCTACATTATTGAGTGCCCGTGTAAAATGAAATACATAGGCAGCACAACTTGTGAACTAAAAAAACGAATTTTGGAACACACACGAGCAGTGACAAACAAGGACGTTTCCAATGCAGTGGCAAAACATATGAACCAATCACACACGAATAATTGGAAGCTCCTAAAATTTTACGGAATTGAAACCATACCATTGACCATCAGAGGTGGAAATAGAGAAAAAACATTACGACAAAAGGAATCTCGTTTCATCATTAAATTCAGGACACTGACCCCACATGGACTGAACCAAAGTGAGGAATTATACAGCCACCTCTGAACTGTTGGATAAGAACTTTTGATGATAAGAAAATTTAGGAATGCTTTGGAAACCTGTGTGGTGGGGTTTTTTTCAATAGCTTTTAACTTGGGGAATATACAATGATACATGTCGATTATTCATTGTGTTTACTCCCATTTTCCCTTAGCTTACCTGTTTTCTAACCCGGACTAATAGAGGTACCTAGGTTATCAGACGAACACTTAGAGACATGTTCATAAGATTTGAAGGTCACACCCCACTGGAGGGGTATCATTGATGAGTAACAATGTTAGAATAATAGGTTAAATATTATGCCTTGATTATTTTACTATTACAAGTTATTTTGGTACCTCACATTCCAATTTACAATTGTTTAATTATTACAAATACCAACTGTGTCATTATTGGTTTGCGGAAAATAACTGCAGGAATTATTTTCGTTTGAATATTATCAAAACATGTGGATAAATGTTTAACTTTTAAGTTGAAAGGGGTTGAATACTACAAGTCCCATAATGCATAGGAAAGTCACATGACAGGAAATGCTTTGTTTTTTTCAAAAAATTGTTATTTATTGTAATCGTGAACCACGCCACAGTGTCGTGAGCAAGGTCTTGTGGCAAGACCGAAACGCGTCGCTTTGTTTATGGATTAATTGCACAAAGTAATTGGGCTAAAATAAAAATATCTCTTACATTTGCGGAGTGCGACCCTACTTTCTCTTTGGTCAAAGAGATTTTGGATATATATATATATATATATATATATATATATATATATATATATATATATATATATATATATATATATGTGCAGATAAAATAGTGCTTATGTCTTTAAAAAAAGCAGACTTAGGTTCATGTGAAAGTCCTTAATTGTAAAGTACTTAAACATGGCCTGTGTGATGCTTACCCTCATTGTAAAAAGTGCATGGTAAAGGACCCCTATGTGGGCAGTGGACGCTTTCCTTGCTCTGCGTAATGTAATATGTCAAACAGTCCTGACTTCTCTTATTGTTTATGGTTACAATTGGGCAACATGTTACATGTGGCTGAAAGGCTCTAGTTGTGGACCTTTGCAGAGACTCATATATCCACTCAGAGACTTACTCAGTGATTGATGCACCCACTCATAGACCCACTCTGACACTCATGCACCCACTCATTCACCCACTCAGAGACCCACACACCTATTCACAGAGCCACTCAGAGTTGCATGCAGCCACTCACAAACTCAGTCAGATACCCACTCAATCACCTTTTCATAAACTCACACACCCACTCACAGATGCAGTCAGAGACTCATGCACCCACTCACGGACTTAAACAGACACTGGTATACTCACTCACACAGTCAGAGTCTCATGCATCTACTCAGAGCCTCTTGTGCCCACTGACAGACCCACTCAGACACTCATTCACCCACTCACATATTCACTCAGAGACTCATGCACCCACTCACGGACTTAAACAGACACTGGTATACTCACTCACACAGTCAGAGTCTCATGCATCTACTCAGAGCCTCTTGTGCCCACTGACAGACCCACTCAGACACTCATGCACCCGCCCACATATTCACTCAGAGACTCATGCACCCACTCACAGATCCAGTCAGAGACTCATGCACCCACTCACGGACTTAAACAGACACTGGTATACTCACTCACACAGTCAGAGTCTCATGCATCTACTCAGAGCCTCTTGTGCCCACTGACAGACCCACTCAGACACTCATTCACCCGCTCACATATTCACTCAGAGACTCATGCACCCACTCACAAATTTAGTCAGACACACACACACACCAACTCATAGACTCATAAAAATACTCATACACCCACTCACACACTCACAGACTCATGCATCCACCCAAAGATTCTCTCAGACACTCATGCACTCATTCAGTAACCCACTCAGACACTGATACACTCAGTCATAGATCCACTCAGACACTTGTAGACCCACTCACAGACCTACTCAGACAGTATGCATGCACTCACAGACCAACTCAGAGACTGATGCACCCATTCAGAGACCTACTGAGACACACACACTCACAGACCCACTCAGAAACTCGTGTAGTGACTCACAGAGCCAGATAGAGACTCATATACCGACTCATGTATTCACTCAGAGACTCATGCACCCACTCACAAATCCAGTCAGACACACACACACCAACTCATAGACCCATAAAAATACTCACGCACCTACTCACACTCAGAGACTCATGCATCCACTCAGAGATCCTCTCAGACACTCATGCACTCATTCAGTAACTCACTCAGACACTGATACACTCAGTCATAGATCCACTCAGACACTTGTAGACCCACTCACAGACCTACTCAGATACTATGCATGCACTCACAGACCCACTCAGAGACTGATGCACCCATTGAGAGACCTACTGAGACACACACACTCACAGACCCACTAAGAAACTCATGCAGTGACTCACAGATCCAGTTGGAGACTCATCTATTCACCCACACACCCACTCAGAGAGTTATGTATCCACTCGCAGACCCCCTCACAGGGCCACTCAGACACTTATGCAGCCACTGACAGACCCACTCAAACACTCACAGACCCTCTCAGAGACGTTAACATGCACTTATAGAGTAATTTAGATACTGGTGTACCCAGTGTGATGCACTCATGCAGAGGCTCATGCATCGACTCACAGACCTACTCAGACACTCATACACACACTCACAGACAAAACTCAGAAAGTCATGCAGTAACTCACAGAGCCAGTTAGAGACTTATGAACCCACTCACACACCCACTCAGAGAGTCATGTATCTACTCACAGACCCACTCACACACCCACTGACAGAGCCACTCTGACACTTATGCACCCACTAACAGACCCATGTAGAGAATGACGCACCCGCTCACTCATGCAGCCACTTACAGACTCTATCAGACACTCATGCACCCATTCACACACCCACACAAACTCTCATGCACTCAATAACAAATCCACTCACAGACTCAAGCATCCATTCACCGCCTCCACTCAGACACTGATGTATCTACTCAAGATCTACTCAGAGAGTCATGCACCCATTCACAGACCCAATCAGAGACTCACGCACACACTCGGACCCATTCAGACACTCACACACCCACTCGCAGATTCTCTCAGAGACTCATGCATCCACTCACAGGCCCACTCAGACACTTGTGCTCCCACTTACAGGCTTCCTTAGAGACTAAGATAATTAGAGACTCTGACAGACCCAGTGGGACACTTATGCAGCCACTGACAGACCCATGCAAACATTCACAGACCTCTCAGAGACTCTAACATGCAATTATAGAATAATTTAGATACTGATGTACCCATTGTGATGCACATAACACTTATATAGTTAGGAATTTTGAATTTGCTGGTATCTATTGAATATCTGCTTTTGTTTTGCATATTCAAGCCCTATTTGCAAATATTGAAAAACAAATACAACAAAGTTCATTTTAAAGAAAATGGAGAATATTTTGGGAAATAGGTTGGCTCAGGGAAGAGACTTTGGGTTGATTGTGTATATATGACAGCTACACAGAAAACAGGATGTAGAGTTTTAAGTTACTGAGAAACACCCTTTTGTCTTCATCTATGAAGTGAACTTCATTACTTCCATAGATTTCATGCATGTCAAAACGCAAGTTGTTTTTGTAGATAGAGCCCAAATTATGGTCTCTGTTGGACAGGCCACATGAAGGGCTTGCTCCCTCCCCGCATGACAGGGCCCAAGCCCCGGACCCCCAGGTGTTACCCACAAGAGCAACCCGCACCCCGTCTCCCGATGGAACTCCTGCCCCCGGACATCCATGTATCATGGGGCCGAACCACTACCGGCTCCCCCGGCCGGATCAGCCGCCATCTTGGACACTGCACCACGAGGCCGCGTGGCCTCAGCTCGACCCTAACCCTGGGCCTGGCCAGGCCCCGACATCCCGGCACCACCATCCACCCAGGAGGTGAACGGACCACCTGGCAGGTCAATGGGAGAAAGAACTGTCGATGGCTCTCCCCCGCCAGGTGCCGATCGCCCTCCAGCTCCCCCGGGCGCTGGCTCCACCCCCCTGCTGGGTGTCTGGACTCCCTCATCCCGGACCTTCCGACCTCCAAGCGCGAGGGTCCGGACATCAAAGGGCGCCAGACCTATAACTAGGGCAGCTCCAGAGCAGGAAGGCAGTTGTATCCTGGAGTCGAGAGACACCGAGAGAACTCAGCCTTGATGGACTACCGGCGCTGCCGTAACCCTGCCTTGTGAACTATCGTCCTGCCTGCTGGCGCTGCCGCGGCCTTCTGCATCCTCCATCCTCGTCGGGACCTGCTGGCGCTGCCGCGGACCGTGTAACGACCACCTTCATCGGGACCTGCTGGCGCTGCCGCGGACCGTGTAACGACCACCTTCATCGGGACCTGCTGGCGCTGCCGCGGACCGTGTAACGACCACCTTCACCGGGACCTGCTGGCGCTGCCGCGGCCCGTCCAAAGCTAGAACATCGAGCTCGAGGATTGTGAGCTATCCATCAGACCATCTCAGCTACCAGATTGGTAACCAGACTGTCCCGCTACCCCCTTTCCCAAACCAAGAGACTAGAATCGAGGGGACCCCTGAGTCCAGACCTCCTTGTACCATTCCATCGTACCTTAAGAAATCGCTTATAAAGAACGTTAAATCCTACCCTTGTGTGGTGTATATCTGTGGGGGGGAAGTTACGCATCTGTACGATCGCTGGAGACGGCTCTCCCCGGAGACCTCTCCCCTTGTCCTCGGCCGACCCTCCCGGTCCGTCTAACAGTCTCTGAGGAATGCAGAAACAGTTTTATTAACATGTTTCCTGCTTTTGACAATCTGTGGACAGAATTGATGTGACCACTTCCATTTATGCCTTTGGCGTATGTTGGAAAATACCAAGGCAGTGTGAGGGAAAAGTATCATTAATAGTACAAAGGTATCTTTCATTAGAATTTCCAGTCCTACCCCAGTCAGTGTGCCTATGTCATCGCCACCACAGTGCGCAATCATGAGGTCGAGAGTTGGCAATCCACAATGTTTTCAACCAAAGGTTGCAGTTGATGCTGCTTTAACCCTCTATTGCCAATACAAGTACTTGGCGTCTTGGCGCATTCCGTTCCTGTTAAGGAGGACTGGTGCAATACCGTGGCCATGTTTTTTCAGGACAAAATTCACGCTATTCAAGCAACGTTTGCATTCAGCTCTTCAACACCTGTACCTTGCATCCATGTGTGCCCTCAGTTGATCCTTCACATAATTATTCGTTTTTTTCACTGGTAGATTTACCCACCTCCCTCAAAATTTTGAAGGCTCTGAAATCAGGTTCTCCCACAGATCCCTGCGCGGCCATACTTTTGGCTTCCATCGTAGATTGTATTAATCCGGAGGTCAATCAGATCATTAACATGTCGCTGAGGGAGGCCCTTGTTCCAACGCCTTGGAAGCAGGCAAAAATTCTTCTCCTCCTCAAAAAACCATCTCTGGACCCTTTCACCCCTGGAAATTACCGCCCTATCTCGTTGCTGCCTAGCCTGGCCAAGGTCTGTGAAAAGGTGGTTACCAACCAGCTCACTGAGAACGTCGAGGCCTTGGGCCTGCTCTATCTGGCGCAATCGGGGTTTCGGGTGGCTTACAGTAAAGAGTCTGCTTTACTGGAGGTATCAGAGGCAATCAGAGAGTGCCTTGATGCCGGCGGGAGGGTAGCCTTGGTTATGCTGGACCTCTCAGCGGCTTTCGATACTGTGCCCCATGCTCTGCTTCTTGATCGCCTCCGGGAGATCGGAGTTTCTGGGTCCCAGTGGGGTTGGATTAGGTCTTTTTTGGAGGGCCGCTCTCAGCAGGTTTGGCTTCCACCGTGTGCTTCTGCTCCGCAAATGGTGTCCACGGGTGTACCACAGGGGTTATCCCTTAGCCCCCTTCTTTTTAACATCTATGTTACTAAGCTGGTCTATCTTGCGGAAGCATTAGGGGCTAAGGTGATGGCCTATGCTGACGACACCCAACTGCTGTTTTCCTGGGGACGAGACGAGGATTCGGTTCTCCCTGCCCAACATTGCCTGTCCTCGGTTTTTCTGTGGCTCGCTCAGGCACAGCTTTAATGCAATGAGGAGAAATCGGAGATCCTCTTGTATGGCGCATTCCCTGACGACTTCAGAGAGAAGTTATGGGACCCTGGTTCTCCCCTTCCCAGTTTTAAGGGTGATTCCGTTAAGAATCTCAGGGTCTGGTTCAGTGAGAACCTGATCTTCTCCTCGCAGGTCAAGAAGCTGGCGGGCTCTTGCTTTAGCATCCTTAAGTCTTTGAGGAAGTTTCTTCCTCTTCTGCCTAAGGCTGCGAAGGAGACTGTGGTTCATGCTTTAATTCTCTCGCGCCTCGATTATGCTAATGCATTGTATGCTGGAATTCCGGGTTACCTGTTGGATAAATTGCAGGTGATTCAAAATTCTTTCCAGCAGGTGCAGTGTGCGTTCTCATCTGCGATCTCTGCATTGGCTCTCGGCGAAGGCTCGTATAAAATTCAAAATTTTATCCATTGCTTATAAAGCCCTTTATGGGCTGGGTCCCATCTATCTACAGAATAGGTTGGCTTTTTATACTCCGGCAAGACAGCTGCGTTCGTCCTCTCAACTTTTGGCAGAGATTCCTCGATTCAAGCGCCGAAGACTTGGCGGGAGTTCTTTTTCCCGGCTGGCGGCACAGGCGTGGAATGCTTTTCCATTGGCTTTGAGGGGCATTAAAGACCCTTTGATTTTTAAAAAAAGCTGATAACTTTTCTGTTCTAGTTCTTTTATCTGTTGTTGATTCGGACCCTCGTCAGGCTCGCGCCTGGACACTCCTCAGAGTATCTGTGCGCGGTACAAGTGTATATAACATAACAGAACAAGTAAAGTCCACATTAACCATTAACCAAACCTAACTACCTTTTAATGCTACTCTTTCTACCACAACCTCTTGACACGTAGCTGTGGCCCACAATCCACACTCTAACCATTTTGAAGTGAAGCAGCAGTAGCAGACAGGAGAAGGCTTGAGCTGAATGAGACAGTTTTCAATATGCAAGGCAGTTAAAATGGAGCGGAGGTCCTTATTAAATAAACACATTTCATTGTATGGTGTAAATATGCAAGGTTATAAATTTAGGTACCGTCTTTAAAGGATACGTAAGTAGATCTGAGATTGGCTCTTGTAAAAATAAAACAATGTAATGCAAACTTGCATATGTTTTTAATTGTGTATAGTCAACCTCACCTACTGCAGTTGATTTTGTAACTAGCAAGCCCTTCTAAAATGCTCTGCGAACTTGTGACCTACTGGTTCTAGTGGGTTGCTAGGGAGACTCTGCTAATAGAGTTTTGCAAGAAGTCTTTTAAAGAGGGAGCTGTCTTTTTCTAAATTAGAAGTGTTTAGACTCACTGTTGAAGAATAAGGGTTTGTTTTCCTAGTGCGGTCTTTCTTATAAAATGTAGTGTCGTTTTAAAGTAATAAAACAACCTAGCTAAATATGGTTTGGACTTTATTAATCTAATAATTTGCAAATATGCACAAATACTCTTCCATATTGGGCTTCTTTATAAAAGTGCATGAAAGGGTTAACACATAATTACCATTCAGAAGTGGAGTACCAAAACTAAAATTTGAAAGGCATGTTTTTATTTGCTGCCTTCAGTAGTATCAGAGAGTGCAAAGTTAAAAAGGTTGCCACTAATGGTTGCTTTGTATGAGAGTGATGTATCTTTCTAATGCTTGTTTTTTACATCTTCTGGGAGTATTGCATCTACCTAATAAAAGCAAAACAAAGTATTTGAAAAAACTAACTCAATTTTGAGGTATGTGAATTAGATTGAACTTTAAAAACAAATGTGTTTGAAAAGGTAGATCTTTAATATGAGGTTGATAAAAGTGAGTAGGATAGACAGAAAAATATTATAACTGTATGAGACGTACTATGGTTGTGTGAGTGTTTTTATATATTTATTGACGGGTGAGTAAGTTTCTCTGGGTGTGTGACTATTTATCTTAGATTGAGGCAAGGTGTTTGTGAGGTTGCTTAACAATAATCCATAAGCAAAACAATTTCAGATGAAACAATAAAATATAAAAAAAAAGGTAAAAAGTCATCATGCAATCAATTCATATATTTCATAAAGTGCATATAAGGCCTACACCTCCCAGACTGCTCGGAGTCAAGCTCGAGGTCTCGACGGACAGAGCGGTGCCTCCTACACCGAGCAATTTGCCGGGTGAGGTGAGGCTTTTCTCCCACAGAACGTTGGGAAAGAAGATAAAGTGACAATACCAAAGCAAAGCAAAAACATTGCTAGTCTGGTAGGGTGGCCATGGCCACATACTTATATTGATAATATCATGATTTTGAGATTCACTGTTTGTATACACTATTTTACCAAATCTATCCTGCAGTAGCCTTTAACACCATCATTATTAGGTCCTGAAGAAAGCCGGGTGAGACAACCAGATCGGCTGAAACATGCCGACCTTAAGAGACCAAGTCAGGAATTAGTCACATTTTTTTCAGACTAATTTGGTTTTTAGATATGACACCTGGTCAATTCACAATAAACATATTTTTTGACCACGTAGTCATTTTTAAAGCACTATCACGTTATAGCACTGCAATTTTTTGAATCCTCTGAAATATTATTGCACACTTTGGCAGGAGATTTTTTCTTTGGGGATCATTGGGACGGGTACCCAGTAGAGCCGGGTGGCTCGAGTGTGTGGGCCCTGACTTTGACCCCCTAGGGTCTCATATGACGAAGCTCCGCCAATAAGGGTGGGCTGATGGACTCTTAATCTCCCTACTTAGTGATGTACTAATTCTTTGAAGAGGTGTGCACAGTATATACAGCATCATGCGGCGTTTTGTTTATTTTTGGACTTAAGACCTTCTGTTAGTGTATTTCGCTACATCAAAGTACTCATAAATACTCAAGGATAAAATTAATCAACTGTTCAAAAACCCTAAATCCAGCTCATGTTGGGATCTTATCTGCAGAGTGGCTGGTGAACAGTTACAGGAGAGGGAGAGAGGGTACTAAGTATCGGTAATTCTCATGCTAGAAGCTGCAGAGTGTAGCTCATATTTATTAAAGTTTTGACACAATCAAAAATATCATGAGCGAGCAGCTAATGTTACAGCTTTGGTTCAAATAACCCACATTTTCCTCAGAAACTTAGCAACTGAACAGGCACAAACCAATGTTGGATCCTATCTTAGAATTCTTAAAGCGACTAGGCTAGTGCTTATGCCCAGTAGCCTACAGACTGATTTAATCAAAGTCTGACATATATTGGCATAACTAGTGCAGGTGAATAAGACATGACCTATTGTTTCAGGGAAGATTATGCAACCAGGGCATAAAGAATCATTGTTCAGAGCCCAACGTGTAGTAAATGTTTTGAGGGGTAGTGTGCCAGCCTTATATGGAAAATACAATTTCTTCTCTAGGGGTGCTGTAATGGCATCCCAATAAGGTTCCAGAATAGTGTTGGACTTAAAATCAATGAATAATCTAATCAAAGAGTGACAAAGGCTAGTACTTACAGCATTATGTTCAACCCAATGCAGGTATCTGTTCTTTATCAGATCAGCCCCAGTACATTATTTCCAGAAGATGTACAATGAGAAGAAGTGTTTACAATAGTGACATTGAAAGATTATACAATTGTATTTATTTTCCTCTTGTTACATTGTTTGTATAACTGTGTAGTACCCTTGATAAATTTCAAAAGATAAAACTTTTTTCTATACATACTCGTGTTTTGAATATTTATTGTTTTGTGATTGGTTCATTGGTTCTTATGTCCTCACAAGGAACAAAAATATTTCGCAGATAAAAGACATTTGAATAATATCTCTCTGGCAAGTTTATCAATAATTCTTGCAGTTAAAAATATATATCAAAAGCAATAGAACAGAGTATTCCAAATAAATCCCTTGAAGGCGCCTTTTACGAGTCCATTAAAGAAGTTGGCAACTCCAAAACAGATCAGGGGCAAAGACAGCATTTCTAGGTATATTAGGGCAGTAACCCAGTAACACTGCATCGTCTGCATAAAGCAGTGCAGTAATGTTTAGTGCCAGCCCTGGGGATGTTTTTGCAAGCACCTGACATAATGTCCCCTAACTTTTTAATATATAAAGTGAACAGAACTGTGGCCAAAATACAACCCTGTCTTATCCCTCTCTTAACCTCCCAGGAGGCTGAGAGTGAGCAGTTTCCATTATATCTGGCCGAGGCTGTCAGATTGGAATGTGACCTTTGTAGAAAAGCCACTATGTCAGCATCCATGCCCATGTGTAGCAGGATGGGCCAAAGCTTGGATCTGCTGACACTATTGAACGCAGATGTTAGATCCATAAATGCCACATGCAAACGGCCCCTTTTGGCAATGGTATACTTTCCAATGATCAAATGTAGATTAATACATTGGTCCAGGTTCCCTCCACCTTTCCTGATACCATATTGTAAATCAGAGATAACGTTAACGTTATCTAACCATAAGGTTAAGCGGTCCATTACCACCTTTCTCATAATCTTAGCTGCTGAGTCCAATAAAGAAATTGGGTGGTAGCATACTGGATCGTCCCTCGCACCATTTTGGAAAATGGGCAAATTGATAGCCGTGGACCATAAGGGGGGCAGTCCAAACAAGGCTGTTGCATTAAAAACCTGAGTCAAGATATTAGCCCAGGTCACGGGGTCAGTTTTATAAAGATCAGATGGCACCCCATCCGGTCCAGGCTCTTTCCTCCCGGCTGTGGCCATAATGGCTTTATAGACCACATCTACACTAGAGAGCAATGGTTTAATATTGGAACCAGGCTCCCATAAAATGTTGTACTCTCCAGAGTCAACTCCGCTATATATCCCCTCAAAATGTTGGACCCATTTGTCAGCAGGGAGGGTGCAGTCCACTCTTGAGTTTGCGAGGCTAAAAAGAAAGGACTATTAACCACTTCCCAAAACTCAGAGCTATTAGACAGTATACTGGCTTGAGATAGAGCTTCCCACGCCTGCTACCCAATATTCTTTTTTCTATGCAGAGTGGCATATTTATATGCTCTCCTGCAAGCCTTAACCCTTTCCTCATCCCTGTCTTTCTGTTTTAGAGCAATAATAAGACTTTTGTGTTATTTAGAGCATTCTCTATCAAACCACTTTTCCCCCTCGGTACCTGCAACTCTGCCTTGAACCGTTAAGTTGTCCGCAATCCACCTGATAATCTAATAGCAGGCTATCCTGTGAGCTATTGTTAAGACAGAGTGCAATATCATCCACACCTTCTGCATACAACTTGTCTAAAAAGGCCTCCACTAGCACCATCTACCATTTAATCCTTCATGCTTGGTATCTTGGTTTAATTTTCCCATTCAAAACACTCTTACCCACCTCCCCTGAAAGAGCTTGAGCCCACACCAAGTCCAAGACTAAAGGATTCTGATTGCTGAAAATGCTCCAGCAGGTTTTTAGACTATGCACAGCGAGGACCAAGTAGTCGGATACCAAAATAAAATCAATAGTAGAAGACCAACCCCTTCCAGAAAATGTTGGAACCAGATATGCTGGGCCCCGCTCTTCAAGACAATGCAGATTGTTAACTGCGAGCAGGCCCTCTGATCGATGACCCAGGATCGTTTGTTAGAAATGCCCAATCGGGTTATTACATCCCAAGGGCCTTTTACTAAGCTGCAGTTAAGTTGGCAAAGATGTACATCAAAGTCATCTAGAATTATAACTTCATAATATGGCCGTCCCACCTCACCATAATGATCAAGAAACCACTCCAGTGAAGCGATGTGTTCAATGTCACAATTTCTACAAAAAGAGTTATGGAAATTTAACACCAAAAGGGGAGATGATTGTTAAATTTTAACTCTACAGATAGTACATGAGGTGAGTGGCAGGCCACCACATTGGCGGTACAGGAGAGTTTAAGCGATACCAGAGTGAGCAAACCACCCTGTGCGCACCCTGCTGTAGAGGGAGATGCAGCTCTAAAGAAGGAAATAAATCCGTCAAGAAAAAAAGAGTCAGGAATGTCCCAGGTCACCTGTAAATCAACTATATGACAAAGCCCAACTGTTGATAGCCATTGGGTATCATCTCTTTTAGCCTTTAAACCCACGATGTTCCAGGTCATTAACAACATAATTTCAGGGGTAATAGTAATAGCATCCCTCTGAGTAGAGGAAATGAGCACGGGGTTGTTGAATCATTCTATGATACCGCTTGTCAGTCTATATTATCTAAGCCCATCAAGGGTTCAAATTGATTAGCAAGGGTTACTGCTATTCTAGAGTTCAACCAGTAAGGTATCCTCACTGGCAGGGGAGCCCTAAAGGCAAAATACCCAACTGAAGAAAAAAACAGTAGGATAGAAAAATTGAAGAGGGACGATCCTAATTGTGGTTTTAGCGTCTTGAGTATGATAGCTCTCGACCATTGCTTTTGTATACTTATATACAATGTTTTGAATGAACCACAATACAGTCTCCCTCAACACTCTTGCTTACACTAGTTCCCACCCATCCCACTCTTCTTGCCATTATAACATGTAGTGCCCATTTACTAGTGTGGTGTCGCACCAGTGAGTAACCTTATGCAGCAAATCTACTGTGGTCTCCCTTCAACCTTGCTTAATCGGGGAACGCCCATCAAAATAACCACCAAAGGAGGTGACTCCAGGGGCAGATTAAAAAAATGTGTATCCCCTCCTAGAGTTTTCTGGGGTCTGAGTATGTTTGAAATATTATCTCCAGACCCGTCAGACAGTTGAACGGCTCTGGGGATGGCCCTCGGCCCAGCTGTATGGCTCAGGGTTGTTGAACCTATTGCCCCACCAAAGAGTTCAGACTTCCCAGGGCCTCTATATTCTTGAGCAGACAAACCACGTGCCTTCGAATCTTGGGCTCCCTCTCTCGAGGGACAATTAGCTGTCAGTCCCACCTGTATGGTGTGTTGTGCTCACTGGGGTGACTCCCCTTGCTTAAAAGACATGTAGGTGCCTATCCAGCCACATGACTGATCCCCGCAGCCCCCAACACTGCCTTGTCAGTTGAAGAATTAGATTCCGACTGAGTGAGCTGTGTAAGCATGGCCTCTAGCTCCACAAGCTGTGACACAATTGGAGCCAATAGTGAATTCCCCAAATATTGAAACCTAAGCATTAATTTGTCTCAAACCTGATCCAGATTAACATGGCCTATCATTCCTGAACATGTCGCCTTCATAGGAGGCTGGACAACTTTTTTTCCTCCACCCCTGTTTTTTTCTACCGGATGTTCAGACACAATAGTGGGGCCCATAAGGGAGGTCTCTACATCATTGCTAACTAAAGGATCGGCCATGGATTTGCTTTATATTTAGAACCTGCTAGGTTTTCATATATGTTGGATACATACTACCCAAGAAGGAGTCCACATCTTCAAAACATGTGCCTCTATGAAGTACTTCAATTCTATATATAGAGAAGTAATGTAACTGAATACATAGAAGAAAGGCGATATGCAGTACTTGGATGCACGGTTGTTTGGTAAGACACAACAAAGGAAATTTAATTAACCACAGGAAGCTTAGTTGCCAAACTCTGGAAGGAGTTTTTCTTCTTGGCACTTTTGCAGTTGTTTAAGCTACGGTGTGTGGAATCAGATTTACTCTATGACTGTTGCAAACACTCTTTCAGCAGATTGAAAGACAGCATTGAGTCTTCAGTCTTTCCTACCTCCTTGTAAATGTGGAAAGATGAGATTGAGCATGAGGAAACCATTGCTGCTGAGATAGCCAAGGAGTGTTCACAAAGCATATAAAGTTCAGGACCACTGACTCAAGATCATTTTGGAGAACAAATAATTCAAAATGATGCCGGTTATCTACAGAAGACTACAGAATTTGGGGGCATATTATCAAGGAACTGCGTTACAATTATCACCGCCATAGAAGCCCATGTTCACACCAGAACATGGGCTTCTATTGGAATTCTCAAGGGCGTATTATCAAGCCCATTATCGCCGCTTTAGCGGCAGTTTTCTGCCGCTAAAGTGGTGATAATTTTAACGCAGTTCCTTGATAATATGCCCCCAAATTTGTCATGTGTAGTAAAAGCACCAACAGGATTAGGATCCCCCATTTCTACACCTGTTTTTAAAACACTTATCCATACTGAAACAAGACATTCTTAAGGGGAGTGTTGGCAATTTAAATATTTGGTTACACTTTGATTTCAAGAAACCAGTGAAAAATATGCGCAAAGCATCTGATCTGGATTATGGAAATATTCTTAAGGCCATTAGAATAGAGGTTCTAAAAAATGTCAGAAAGCGTGCTACAGAAAGTTAGCTTATGAAGAAATTATTTCTAACATTACAGCAGCAGAACTAATGTACAACTTTATTGAAGAATAGAAATCCATAGTCTGTTTAATGCACGAACTTCAAGAGTGCTCCAACCTCAGCAAATAATTACTCAAACTGGAGAAAGCAGATATTTTCAAAATTACAGCTGTCGATAAAATGGAACATCAGGGAGTGACAATACTACTCACAGAAAAACTACAAGCAAAACTGGATTATTTAGAGAAGTCTGTATCGAGGACTGCAGGGTTAGAAAACCCTTATGTCTATGCAAGAACAGCCGAGTAATTTTGCAGCATCATTTAGATGTTGAAGAAAGGTTAGTTCAATGGGTAAATTTATTGATTTAATTCAATTTCTAAATAGAGATGAGGTTGTATACTTGGCCATAAATTGTGATCAGATTGGTGGCGTGAAACAAATTGGCTAGTGTGTTGTATGTTTTTTGCTAGTGAAAGACTTATATGAGCAGTGCCAACAGATCCCACTCTCTCTAGTGTATGCTGTAACTATCCACAAATCACAAGGTTTAAGTGTAGATGCAGCTTTTATTACTAGTGGTAGTACTGTCTTCAAAAAAGGAATTTCATATGCAGCATTGTCTTGAGTTAGAACATTGACCGGTTTGTTTTTGATTGTTTTTGATGATAAGAAAGTCAGTGCCGATGTAAGTTGTGTCAGGGAGTTCAATTGTTTAAGAAGTCTATACAGTCCTCATTTGGAACAGTATCCTATTTATGAAAAATGGATAATCTGTCCTAGGTAAAACTTACAAAAGACTCAATAGAGAATCAAGCAAAGAAATGAAACAAAGACAAGCTAAAAGGCATTAGAAAGAAAAAGGTGGAAAATAAGGACGATAGTGTAGAATACCAATTAGAAAACAGTTCAGGTGTCAACTGCTATGCAAATGTTGTTCTGAATGCACTATTTCATTTAACACATCTTGTAAATCAAATTCATTGGAAAACAGAAAAGAGATTGTGTTCAACATTGTATCATTTGCTCCAACATTTACTCACTGACAGAACTGTTTTACATTCTGCTTCAGGCATTTAAGACCTTTTATATATAGTTAGTGGATCTCGAAAATTTACGCTCAACAGTCAACAAGACACAGAAGAATTTATTATGGTCATCCTTGGAGTTTTAGAACAAGAAGCAAATATTGATGATTTATTTGGACTGAGTTACTTATGGAACCATGACTGTGAAGATTGTTATTATCCATCTACCACTCAAATACATTCTGTGTGTTTTCTATATATAACATTACATGATTGCAAAGCTGTGCCTTGTCACAGATTTAATAAAAAGGCTAACCAAAATGAGACCTGTCCAAATTGGAGATCAGATGTTACAGCTACGTTAATTCTATGAAGAACTGGAACATATCTTATATTAATGCTACAACAATGCAGAGCAGATTGATCTAAATTAGAAACTCAAATTACAAACTTCAAAGCTGGACAAGCAAAAATTCCTGGAAGAACTTATACTACTTTGGCTATTATCTTTCACAAAGGACTCAATATAACATCTGGACACTGCACTGTCTATTTAAAGAGTGAAACTGGATGGACAGAATGCAATGACAGCAATATTAAATTCAAACCAAAGCTTCCTTTCAAGCTACCAAACTCTTATCTTTTTTCTTCAACCAAAGTTCTAAGGAGGCTTTCTTTTTTTTTTTAAATGGTGTACGGTGTTTCTTCTATGTGGATCATTGGTGTTTTAGACATCATTTGTCTTATTGGGGTGATATCTTTAAATAGTTCTACAAAATTGAAGAATCCTTTTATGTTATAGTAAGGAGTTAATTTAACATCTAAATACTACACTCTCTAATTAAAGTGTGAAATTGAATGGACACAGTTCAATCATAGGAACCTTAAATACAAACTAAAACTGCCTTTCAAACTACATTATTGACAACTTTTGTTTCTTTAACCAAACCTCTATGTATTATGTGTGAAAAAAGTAATGTATGGGATTTTGTCTACAAGGATCATCAGCATTTTAGACATCATTTGGCCTACCAGGGATGATGTTTTCAAAAGGATCTCCAAAATTCAAGTGTGGTTTATATTTATAGTAGTATTGTACAAGGAATAATACCAAAACATACATTTTAAGATATGGGGCCATATGTAGGACACAGTTTTGCGATCGCAAACAGTGCGATTCGCAGGAATCTGGGTGTTTGCAATCGCAAAACATACTTGAGCCATGTAGGAAAGGTATTCGCAGAAGAACAGTGCGAATCGCTAATTTAGCGATTAGCTATTTTGCGTAAAGTGGAGTCCGCGAATAAATCAGCGTAATCGCAGTCTGCGCACCAGTATTTGCGGAAATCGCTGTTACCGAACTCGCAAATAGCGATTTCGCAAAATAACATGTTCAGAAAATTCGCAAATAGCGATTCTGCAAAATTCGCAATTTTGCACTTCCCAATTACCATCAACACTGAGCAGGTGGTAACCAACTGCAACCTATTTAAACAGGCCCACAATGCCACAGGGCCTTTCCACCATGGCTGGGCTGTACGTGATAGCCAGGAGGCTGCGAATCAGGGATGCCACACAGAGAAGGAGACGCCAGGAAAGGATCTACAGAGCACGCATCACCCTCTTCCAAGTGACCGATGAGGAGATCCATGTCAACTACAGGCTGCACCCAGACAGCATCCTGGATTTAATTGCTGAACTGACACCCATACTTGACCACCCCACACGCAGGGCACACTCCATTCCCACCCATGTACAGGTGCTGTGCTCACTGCACCTCCTGGCATCAGGTAGTTTCCAGGGGGTCATTGCCACAGCAGGAGGTGTCTCCCAAAGTGCACTATCGCGCTTCTTCCACGCTTTCCTGGATGCAATGGTACAGAGGCTGCATCACCACATACAATTTCCTAGCATAGGACAGGCACTGGATCAGACCAAGCAAGATTTCTACCAAATTGCACAATTCCCCCATGTCATTGGCTGCATAGATGGGACACATATCGCTATCTCACCCCCATCACATAATGAGTATGTATTTCGCAACAGAAAGTCATATCATTCCCTGAACATCCAGGTAGTGTGCAATGCCCAACACATAATCACTGATATTGTGGCCAAATACCCTGGAAGCACTCACGACTCATTCATGTTTCGCCACTGTGCATTACATCGCAGACTCACAAATGGTGATTTTGGAGAGGGCTATCTGCTAGGTAAATGCATGTTAAACACACACAGAGGCAGTAGAGTGATGCAGTGGCAGGACACTATTGAACATTTATCTGCTTATGCCCCGCAGGTGACAGTGCGTATGCTGTACGAGACTACATCCTCACACCGTACCTGAATCCATCAACTGCAGGTGAGAGGGGGTACAACAGCGCACACAGAGCTACACGCTGTGCCATTGAGAGGACCTTTGGAATCCTAAAGAGCCGTTTTCGATGCCTCCATAAGAGTGGTGGAGCGCTACAGTACAGCCCTGAGACGTGTTGCAAAATAGTGGTTGCCTGTGCAATGCTACACAACATCGCTACCAAGAAAGAAACCCCAGTGGACCTGACAGACTCTGAATCATCAGATGAGGATGGACCAGCACCACATTGTGCTCCCGCAGGAGGTGCTGGTGCAGCTGCCGGACGTATGAGACGTGATGAGATTACCCAAAACTACTTCTAAGTGAGTAATGATGACACAATGAAACTGATTGGTGACTGACAGGGATGTTTATTTCTGTGTTATCAGGCATTGAGTGATCTCACGTTGTGACGTCAAAGTCCCTGCATGCACTTGTTTGTGTCACAGTGCAAAGAATAACAACAGACACTGAGTCTACATGGACTGTGTTGCATCACACATGGCCATTAGTCCCTTGTATCCCTTCACCTCCTACGTGCACGGCCTGGTGCGCCTCGCTGTGTGCGCGCTGTGCCCTCCCTTGACTCATCCTCCACTGTGCTCTGTCATGCACTCCTGCGTCTTTCCTGTGGTATTGGGGGAGTGATGCTGCTCCTGCTCGATTGTCCATCAGTGTCCGTGGCTGCAAGTGCACCTATGCCACCTGTGGCGGTTGCGCGCATCTGGTCCACCGCATGTGTGACCTGCACCAAGACACTGCCCACGTCCTGGCAGCAGTGGGCCATCTCGCGCTGCATGCCAACACATCTTCTGGCCAGCAGGGATGTGGCGGTTGTGTGGCGGTTCACAGCCCTTGTGTATAGGTCCAGCCGTGTGTGAAGGCGATGTCTGTCCCGGCGCCGCGCTGCCCTGTCCCTCGCTATCTCCCTGCACAGTCCCTCCAATGCACCAGTCATGGCCATTACTCCTGCGCGCAACTCGGTCATGTTGTGGTTATGTGCTGTCAGCTGCCGTTGTATTGACCTGATTCCCTTCACTTGCAGGCGCTGCTGCTTCAGCATGCTGCCCGCCAGGCCCGAGAACACCGTGTCCTCTTCAACAGGAGCAGTGCTGGTGGACGGCCATTCCCTGCGTCTCATCCCTCTCCCTACTCTTGATTGTTCAGGGGACTGTGTTTGTTGCAGTCCTGCATGCTGCCTGTGCACTGGCTGTTGCTCCTCTGCTGTGTCTGGTGCCTGTGTCTCCAACAGTGGTAGTGGTGGGACAATTATGCGACGCCTGCATGGTGCTGTGTCGGCAGTTGTGGCTACGCCCTGATCCTTCTGGCATGCCTGGTCCTCCATCTCAGCTGTTGGCTCACATTCAGCCTCACTATCCTGTGTTGGTGGTGGTGCTGTGGATTAAATGACACACATTAGTACTGTGTCCTGTGTGGTATTTGTCATGCATTAGTTTCAAGCAATAAAATCTCATGGGTACTATCGGTCTTTTTCTATCTCTGCATGATGGAGTCCTTCCTATTCCACCTGTCTGTGTCTCACTGGCACAGTTATCAGTGCATGTGACTACGTTTCCCATAATGCATTTCTGTGTGTGCTGAGTGACATTTACTGGAGTTGCATGCAGGTTGCCTTTTGGGAGATGTGGGTGGTTTGTGGAAGTAGCAGGGGGTTTTGCCATGCACCTTACCTTGTCTGGTGTCTGTGTGTTCTGAGCTGTCCAGGTCAGCCACTCCACTCACGCTCTCAGGCTGCAGTGTGCCCTCCACCAGCTCCTCCAGGGGCGTCGGTTCGGTTGCAGTGGAAGGGCCCCCACCGTTTTTTTTTGCCTCTGCCAGTCTTGTTGCCACCCTCTCCTTTGACCTCTGCCGCATGTCATACCATCTTTTACGTAGGTCCTCCACACTGCGGTGTTTGACACCAATGGCATTGACTTTCTCTTGGATGTCACTCCAAATCTTGCGCTTTCTGGCCTCAGGTACTCTGAGGGAACTTTTCCCAAATAGGAGATCATGGTTGCTCACCACCTCCTGTGTGAGGACCTCCAGCTCCCTCTCACTGAATTTCTGTTTCCTCTTCCTTGCAGGTTCCTCATGCTGCTTTTCAGTCCCCTGGGAATCCATTTGGCTGGTTTCCAAATGCAGAGCTGCACTGTTCTCCTCTCCACACGCGCTCTCAAACAGCTACTGGCTCACACACAGCTGTTGGCAATCAGGTGCAGCATGGGCAGTCACACTTCCTGGTTGTGATGTCATCATTCTGCACCTGAATTGCAGATTCCCAGATTTGCGATTCCTTAATAGCGTTTTCGCAATTAAGGAATCGCTATTAGGGTAATCGCAAAATAATTCGGCGAATTTTTGCTAATCGCTAATTATTCGCTAAAATTGACCTACATAGCTATTTGCGATTCAGAAAATGCGATTCGCGAAAAATCGCAATTTCCGATTCGCAAATTCCATTCTACCTACATATGGCCCATGGTTGTGTAGATTAGTGAAGTAACTACAGGTAAATCAACTAAATAATGAATTGGATTGAGAGCAATGCATAGTATTACTTCTTTTAGTGATACACCGTGCAGTTTTGTTTTTTTACTATCCATAAGAATGTTTTTCCCCACTGTTTGAGAGTGAAGCTTTATGTAGTACATCATTTATGGTGAACAAGCATGAAAGCTGAGAACAGTAAAAAAAGGCAAAAACAAAATGTTTCACTATTTTGTGATATACTGTTACAGCATCACCAATTTGTATTGTTCTGTTTCTGCAATTTTGAAAATGAAATACCAACATATATTTATGTTCTTTTTCTTTTTCAATGGTGTTCGGAGTGTGACGTCTTAAGATGTCTCAAAGTACTTGATGTACCACAGAAATATTTTGTAGATATACCCCCGAAGAGTGTTTTATGCATGAAGAATACTTAGTATACCTAGTCACCACTTTGTTTTCCCATTTGCTAATTATTACTCACAGTGTGGTTCAGCACATTTACAATGAAAACCTACACACCAAGGTAGAGTCTTATACAGGCACTGATACATTCAGAGAGACACTAATTACACAAATTAATACACCCAATCACTCACCCATGCAACTACTCACTCATCTACTAACTCACTACTAACTCACTGATACAGTTACTAACAACTACTATATGATCTCACCCATACAGATATTCATACACTTAGTTACCTCCCACTACAGCTACTAAAACATGCACTGAGTCACCTGTACAGTACCTTATACAAGCAGCCAGTCATGTATACAATCAGCAACATACTCAGTCACTTTCCCATGTAACTACTGATACTGCCAATCACTCACTTATACAGCTGGAAAGACATCCCCCACTCCTGTAAACAGTGACACATACACTAACTTACGTACCTAAACAGCTACTAAGACAGCCAGTCAGTTACTTATGCAGGTACTACCATACGTATTCAATATTCAAAGATACTCACACACCCATATGCACACAGATACATACACTGCTGTATACAGTACCACACCCAGACACACACTGATGCAGACACTATCACACCCAGACACACACTCATGCATACACTAAAACACATAGACACACATTCATTTATACATTAATACATCCACATACACACTGATACATACAGTAACATACCCAGGCATTCACTGACACACCCAGACACACTCTTGTCTATACACTCAGGAACACACTGTTCTATACCCTATTACACAGATACACAGACTAATACGGCTACTGAGACACCCAGACACACACTGATAGAGTTACTTACACACACATTCACTCACCCATATAGCTACTCACACAGTTACTTATTCACCCAAACAGCTGCTAACACTGCTGGTCACTGACTCATATACTCTCTTTCACCCCCATTCAGTCAGATATACTGTCATTTACACCCCCAGTTACTAGCTCATACTACCTCTCATGTACCCTCTAACTCACTCATACAAGCTTTTACAAACACGCACACGCTCACTTATACAGCCAATCACATACCCATGATCTCACTCATATAACAGCTCATGCACCCTTTGTTCACTTATACACCCACTCACACAGACACTCACTCACTCACTCATACTGTCACTCACATACTGATAAAGGTACTATAAAGCACCCAATCACTCACTCATACAGCCAGCCACTCACCCATATAGACCTACATATCCAATCACTCACACAATCATTAACACACCCAGTCACTCACTTTTACTGACACCCACTCACCTATTCAGCCACTAACAGAAACACTCACTCAGTTATACAGGCACTTACCCAGCCATTCTCTAACCCACTTACATAGGCAGTCACTCACTCATGTAATCACTAACACACCCAATCACTCACCCATACAGCCACTAACACACTCAGGGCCCGATTCACAGAACAAACTTAAGACAAAATCCTAAACTTAGTACCATTTTGGTATTCACAGAATGCACTTACTACTTCTGGTATTCACAGAGTGAACTTACTACTTTTGCGATTCACAGAATAAACTTACTACTTTTGCTATTCACAGAATGGATTTACGACTCCTAACTTTACATCCGCACTCGGGCCGGAAATTCCGGCCCGGAGGCGGAGCTTCCGGACTGGAGGCGGGGCTTCCGGCCCGGAGGCGGAGCTTCCGGCCCGGAGGTGGGGATTCCGGCCAGTTGCGGAGATCTGCCACTGGCCGGAATCCCCACCTCCGGGCCGGAAGCTCCGCCTCCGGGCCGGAAGCTCCGCCCCCGGGCCGGAATTTCCAGCCCGAGTGCGGACGTAAAGTTAGGAGTCGTAAATCCATTCTGTGAATAGCAAAAGTAGTAAGTTTATTCTGTGAATCGCAAAAGTAGTAAGTTCATTCTGTGAATACCAGAAGTAGTAAGTGCATTCTGTGAATACCAAAATGGTACTAAGTTTAGGATTTTGTCTTAAGTTTGTTCTGTGAATCGGGCCCTGAGTGTGTTAGTGGCTGTATGGGTGAGTGATTGGGTGTGTTAGTGATTACATGAGTGAGTGACTGCCTATGTAAGTGGGTTAGAGAATGGCTGGGTAAGTGCCTGTATAACTGAGTGAGTGTTTCTGTTAGTGGCTGAATAGGTGAGTGGGTGTCAGTAAAAGTGAGTGACTGGCAAATACTTAGCACAATGCTTCGTAGTGAACTTGCAAATAATTTTTCAACATTTGAAAAAAATAGAGAGTGACTAAGCCACTAAAAAAAGGGCATAGAGAGGCACAGACAAACACCTAAATGGGTGGCATTGATAGAGGGAACAGGTGCAGCGAGGGACATTAACTGTGAGCACCTCAAGGGTGTGTGCAGAAGATAGGTGCAGGGAGCAAGGGCATAGTCATAACAACAAATTACGAACAGGCACAAAGATATAGAACCCAGGCAGGTGAGAGATGGAGGGCAAGGATAGGCAGATGTAGAGAAGCCATGGCGGTCACATGGAGTGAAAGCGTGACCAGGTACCTGGAGGGAAAGTACATGTTGACACATAGAATGAATTCACATAACATACACAGAAAAATGAGACGGACAGGTACATAAAAAGAAGGCACGGACAGGTACAGGGAAAGAAGGCACAGACAGGGACATACAGTGAATGCACAGACACTCACATAGAAAGAAGACCACGACACGCAGGCATACACGGTAAAAGTATGTACAGGTATATGCAGTGAATGCATGGATATTATTTTTGACAAAAAGAAGGCACAAGAAGGTACATGCAGTGAATGTACAGACTTTTACATACAAAGCATGGCCAGGTAGCTGCATAGAGTGAAGCTGTGGGCAGGTAAACACTCACACACCCATACAGTTGCTAATACATCCACTGAGAGAACCAATCAGACACCCAGTCACAGACCCTCACAGGCACACTCTCTCTCACACACACACACACACACACACACACACACACACTTACACATACATACAGCCACTTTCACACACAGACATACAAACATGTACACACTTATATAGCCAGTCTCACACCTATTCACAGACTCACACAGCCACTCACACACACATACACCCACTCACACACCCACTGACAAACCTATATAAGCACTCACACACCCACTCACCAATCTATACAGCCACTCACACACCTACTCTCAACAGTTACAGGTTACCGTTAGGAAATACAATTTAAAAATCCTTAGAAATTCAGGAAATATCCAGAAGTTAGAGTTCATTAAAGTTAGGAAAAAAACATGTAAATCTCTGTTAAAAATCACTGAAAAAAACCAAAGGCTACAGGGATATTATAATTAGGAAATAGAATTAAAAAAAACTTAGAAATTCACTGAAAAAAATAAAGGTTACATGAATGTTATAGTGAGGCTCATATTCCACCCATAAAAAGCCATAGCAATTCAGCAGTTATAGTTATCTCAGCTAACTATAACTTATGCAGCCACAATGCACTGCTTATGGCCTCACATATTACATCACTCATGACATGGTCATTGATATCACCAAATTTGGCAAAAAGGTAGCTGTTGGTCCAGGAAGTGACCTTTTTGTAAATTGGTGTAAATCCATACAGTAGTTTTGGAAATATTAAGGAAAATACACTGCCATTTCGTGGCTGGTTCTTTGTTCGAAGACTCTCTATGAGATTGGCGTGGCTACTGCTCCTCACTTTCTTCATGTAGCTCCTGCTCCTCACTTCCTCCAGTTGTCATTTTATCAGAGATAAAAAGACAAAAAAAGCCAGTTCTGTACTGAAAGTACAGGACACCTGCTACGAATATTCCAATATTTCCACTGGAAACTTAAAAAAGAGAAAAATGGATGGGAAATTCCTTTGAAGATTAATGAGCATTGTCTCCTCTAATCATATCTCTTGCGAATACCGGTGTCGTCACAAAGCAGTGAAATACAATTAAAAGATGCTTTACATTAAAGTTAATTCCAGAAATGCAAGTTTAAACACTATGGGCCATATGTAGGAAGCCAAATACCGGTGGGTAACGGCCGATTTTCGGTAAATATCCCGTTACCGACCGGTATTTTGGCATTTGCAATGTAGGGGGCATATTTCAGGATTCGGTAATTTACCGAATCGGTAAAATTACCGAATCGGTAATTTTACCGATTCGGTAAATACCGAATTCTGAAATGATATGTAGGTAACACTCAAATGAGTGATGTCTAGGAAAAAGAATTCGGTATTTACCACCAAATATAGGTTGGTGATAAATACCGAATACCTAGCAAAACGTGATATTTTGCTGATGTCAAAGTGCCATGTGGCAGACATACATGCCCTTAGGGCATGTATGTGCGCCACATGTGCACACATGGACGAATCAGGGGTGCAACAGGGTGCCAATGTGACACCCTGCCACCCATGATACTGCCTCCCCCATTACCGATTCGGTATTTACCGATTCGGTAATGGTAACTGGCTTCCCATTGATTCCTAAGGGCCTCCTGGCCCATAGGAATCAATGGGAAGGTATGCATTATTACCGAATCGGTAAATACCGATTCTAAATTACCGACCCTTTCCGAATCGATAAATATTACCGATTGATTACCTACATCACATTTACCGATTCATAAATACCGAATCGGTAAAATTCGGTATTTATGAGTCGGTAAATGTGACCCTACCTACATATGGCCCTTAATTAATAAACTACTGTTCTCAAACATTAATTACAATATTATGTGTTTTATATATTTTTTAAATACGCTAACGTTGCGAACATCCGCGACACTGGCAAATACTTAGCGCAATACTTTGTAGTGAACTTGCAAATAATTTTTCAACATTTGAAAAAACCAAAGGCTACAGGGATATTATAATTAGGAAATAGAATTAAAAAAGCCTTAGAAATTAACTGAAAAAAATAAAGGTTACATGAATGTTATAGTGAGGCTCATATTCCACCCATACAAAGCCATAGCAATTCAGCAGTTATAGTTACCTCAGCTAACTATAACTTACGCAGCCACAATGCACTGCTTATGGCCTCACATATTACATCACTCATGACATGGTCATTGATATCACCAAATTTGGCAAAAAGGTAGCTGTTGGTCCAGGAAGTGACCTTTTTGTAAATTTGTGTAAATCCATACAGTAATTTTGGAAATATTAAGGAAAATCCAAATTTGTATATATAGGCATGTGGATCCTCCGAGGACCCAACAGTTCTTGTACTCAAATCTGATTGGCTGCCAACACTTCAAACCAGAAAGCGTTGGCAGCCATCTTGGGTCTTCAGCCGAGTCCTAAAAAAACATTGAAAAATGGTCTCTTGGAGAAGGTCTGGATGCCCCAGGGACCGCCACTCCCCTGGGGCACTGGGTATAATGTATGCGGGGGATGCCTGTGTAGAATCCCCCATGCCCTGGGGACCACCACCTCCTCAGGGCAAATGTCAAATAAATTCGGGGGTCCAAACAGCATCCCCGCAGCCCTGGAGACCACCACTCCCCAGGACACATAAAATCATGTATGTGGGAGGGCCCAGCACCTGGGGACGCCACCTCCCCAGGGCTAAACCTAAAATTAATGTGGGAGAGCCCATACATCCCACCCCGAAAAAGCCCCCAGTTCTGCCACCTTCTCAGGGCTATATATATCGTTAATGCAGGGGGGCCCATGCAGCCACCCCGCAGCCCCAGGGACCGCCACCTCTCCGGGGCTGTAGATACCAGTAATGTGTGGGGCCTGTACAGCCTCCCCAGCATCATCAGGGACCACGAACTCCCCGGGCTATATATAACAATAATATGGGAGGCCCATACTGCCTTCCCCGCAGCCTCATGGACCGCAACCTCCCTTGGGCTATAGATAACAGTAATAAGGGGGGGCATATGACCCCCTGCAGTCATAAGGACTGCTACCTCCCTGGGGCAATTTATTTTTAAAATGTGTGGCTACGTGGCTCCCACAGCCCCAGGAACGCCACCTCCTCGGGGCTGAAATAAATTGATGTAGGGGGTCTGTCGCAGAGCCCGGGCCCTGGGGACCACCACCTCCCTGGGGCTAACTTCTATGATGGAGTGGGGGCATTTATGGCCCCGGGGACCTCCACCCAGAGGGCTGGCTCCTGCTACCTCACAAGATGCCCACCCTCTGGAGGTAGCTGTTTGCTGTTTATTGGGAGATGGTGACTCCCACCAAGCAAAAACGAACATAACTCTGCTTTCTGCAAGCTGGAGCTGTCAATCAGCTCTTGCTTGCAGAAAGCAGAGTTTTCATCTGTTTCTCTGCATGGAAATATGCGTGCTAAGAAACAGATAAAAACATTGTGCCGGCAGACAGGGTGCTGTCTTCCAGGAGGCTGGCAGCCGGCAGGGGCCGCGAAGGCCTTGAGGACCCCCGCGGCCCTCAACAGAGATCACTGGGTACCCTAGGGGCATTCAAAATAAAGAGGCGGAGCCGTGGGGTATGCGATTCCCAGGGCTGAAATTGACCCAGTGAGTGGGGGAAGTTGTTGGTGGCCCACCCCCTTTCTCAACCACTCTGCAAAGGGTCTCTTGGAGCACAACTGGTTAGGGGGTGAAGCAAGCAACCACATGGGTAAGTTGGCGACCCGCAAACATGCAGAAAATCTCGCGAACATGCCGGAAAAAAACTTCCGCATCTTCGCGATATTTTCGCTTGTTTGCGATAATTTTAAACATTTTCGCGATAATTTGCGAAAGTTAATTTCGCAAATTCCGCCCACCCCTAACCTCCAGTAACTCCCACACAGTGAGATTGCTGAAAGCTCATGGGAGGCCCCGTCCTCTTTCTCCACTAGTTAGGAAATGGAATTAAAAAAACTCTAGAAATTCACTGAAAAGCACAAAGGTTACAGGAACTTTATAGTTAGGAAATACCATTAAAAATCCTCTGAAATTCACTGAAAAAAACAAAGGTTACAGGGACATTATAGTTAGGTTTAGAAATTAAAAAACTTCAAAATTCATCAAAAAAAAGGTTACAGGGACGTTATAGTGAGCCTCAGATTTCACTCGTACAAACCATAGAAATTCAGCAGTTACAGTTATTTGAGCTTACACCCCTGAAGTACACTGCTTCTGATCTCACATATTACATCACTCATGACATGGTTAATGATATCACTGCTGATATCTCAAATGGCATCACTGATGACATCATCCACAGAAGCACTCACACACCCACTCACACCCCATAGAACCTCTCATGCACCCACTCCCACAAAACCCCTCACATAACCTCTCACAAACACATACAAGTACTCACACAACCAATCACTCATCCATATAGCCACACACACATCCACTCATTCATACTGCCACTCACACACCCACTCAATCACCTACACAGAAACTTACATAGCCACTCACTCCCCCATACTAGTACTCGCACACACACTCACCGATACAGCTGGTCACGCTGCCACTCACGCGCTAATCCAGCTAGTCACACACCCACTCACTTACCCATACAGCCCCTGACACAGCCTCACACTCAGTATACAACCATTCACACATCAATAGAACCAGTTGCATACCCATTCGCACAGCCATTCAGCCACTTACACCCCCCCACATCCTTACAACCACTCACACAGACATTTAGTCTCCTATACAACCACTCACACACGCTCACTTATCTATATACACACTAAAACAGCTACTCACTCACCCATACAACCACTCACACCCCCACCCCCTCACCCATACAGCCACTAATTCACCTATGCAGTCACTCACACAGCCACTCACTCACCAATACAGCTACTCACATAACCACTAACACATACTTTCTGCAAATGAGACACCCACTCATACAGCCATACAGCCACTCAGACTTCCGCTCACACACTAATACAGAGTCACACAGCCACTTAGATTAGATACGTTAATAATAGTATGCTGTTTACTAGTACAGAAAGAATAGTAATTTAACTTATGATGTAGCTTAGTATATATCTTTAAGTCTCAAAAACATTTATGAAACGCAGCCACAGTATGATGTCATCAGTGATGTCAGAGAGGGTTCTGGAACATCTCAGGGAAATTGAGCATAAAGACCCAAAATACCCAGTGGCAAGACATTTCTTTAACAAACACTGTGGTGACCGGAATCTTTTACGTTTTTTCATCATTGAACAAATCCTGATGTTCCCCAGAGGGGTGATAGAGTTCTTAGGATGAGGAAAAGGGAATCAGAATTGATCATTGATCTCAATATCGTCCACCCTGAATGATTGAATCAGGATGAGGAATTAAGTGTGCATTTATACAATGATTAAATACCGTACATGCCCCCCCCCCCTTATCTGTCATTCTTTAGGTTACAGTACTTTATATTCTGTTGTATATATTCTGTTGGTTAGTTTTAAACTTTTAGCTTATTTAAGGGCTGTGCATATTTTCTCTGTACCAATCTCAGTTTATTATGGTAGGTTTTTTACAAGAGAAAAGAAAAGGGCACCCATAAACACCTCTTAATCTTTGACGATGATGTTCCCTACCCATCTCTTCATCAATTGTCATGTGTTCTTTATGTCACAGGTAAGATTGTTTGCACGCTCTTTTATGATATTTCACTTTGACTGAGCAAGAGGTCATAACATTCCAGAAATGCCAATGGTAGTAGAATATTAATAAGTAATATATTTCACAATGCCATTCAAGCATGCATGCTTGTGAACCTAAAAAGAAATGTTCTTCTAATATTTGCTCCTATTATTTTCTATGATGATAGGCTCACTTGGGCTTTCTTTTCTTGTCATTTTTAGAGCACCAGCGTTTTTTTACATCTCCCACATCACTGGGATTGACCGACAGGATAACCACACTCTCAGGTCTGGCATATGTAATAGCACTTTCTCTTTTGGGACAGCCCCATTTGTCTGCTTCCCCCACTTGGGGTTAATTTCCTTATCCTTTTGCTCCTACTTTAGAAGCAATCATGATCACCTTTAATTTTAAGTCCCCCCTCTGTATTCTATTTGCTTGGTTCTCAGCTTGTGTTACAGCTCCATGCCATGATGATACTTTCATTTTCCATGGGGGATGTTCCTGCGTGAGACACAGGTTATTGGCTGTTATGCTACAGGTTCAGCTAATATCATAGTAATGACCCATTGATAAGATGACCATATCCTTTTGTGGGCCATTCCCCTGCTACATTCACACGTGCTCTGCGGTTGACCTTTTCAAGGAGACAACTTTGATTACTATACATGAAGGTTTAACGTGCAGCTCAGGCGAAGATTTCCACATTTACCAGAATGCGTCACTACCAGCCATAATCTCTATGGTTCGGCTTCACATAATTTCAAGGTATATTGCTGGACTGTATGTCACTATATATATTTATTTCACCAATGAATTTTTGGGGGAATTTTATGTATATGTGTACATTGTGATGCCATTTAACTCATGCAGTATTTCTTTGATGCTCAGTAATAGGTAGGATGATTTTGTAGTCCACTTTCTTTTTTTTTTTCTTTTTTTTTATTGAGCAGAGCAAGAGGTAGATAAAAGAAGACATTACAGAGTATAATTAGCGTCCATTACGTAAATAGTATGGCGAAAAGATGAAAAAAGGTACAATGAAGAAAACACTAATAGGGAATTCAATATGCTTAATGTGTAGCAGCAGTCAGAATTTTGATAGCTAAAGATCAATGTAATTGTTAATCACTTCAGGATAAACGTGCAATATACCAAGTGCAAATAGCAGAAATACAGTACTTTGAATCATTTAAGGTGCAAATGCGAAACAAGGCAATATACAAAAGTGCAATACACCAAGTGCAAATAGCAAAAATACAGTACTTTAAGCCATTTAAAGTGCAAGTGCAAGACAAGGCAGACTACAAAAGATTGTAGTCAAAGAAGGATTCCACATCATGATAATCCTAATAATCAAAAAAAAAAAAAAATCAATAAATAAATAAATAAATAAAAATTTAAAAAAAGCTGATTTTAAGCGATTCACCACTTCCAGTGTTATAAAACAGTTGCCAAACAAAGTGCAAATGCATTCTTGAGGGGGATTGAAATTAAGTCGTCTCCAATTTTTCAAAAAACTTCCAATTTTGCTTAAATTTTCTTACAGCTCCAACCCTCCTAGCGTAAGCCTCCTCAAATTTTTTAACCCTTTTCATTTTATTTATCCATTTCAAAAGGGAGGGGGCTGCATTTGATCTCCAATTTTGTAGGATTAGAGAGCGAGCTACCGCACAGGCAATAAAAATAAAAATTCTTTCTGGATTAGACAATTGTAGGTCTCCCTTGCAACTGCCGAATAAGACAGTCTCAGCTGCAATAGGAATGAGATTCCCAATTGCACGCTCGATGTCCGAAAAGATTGCTTCCCAGAAAGACCTCAGCCTGGGACATACGAAGAAGGTATGGTGCCATCCGCCTTCCCCAGGTTTGGCGCAACGAAAACACCTGTCTTCTACATCGGGAAACCTTTTACTCAAGATGGAGGGTGTCAAATAGGCCAGCCACCTAGAAAGAAAAGCCATCCTCTTGTAATTTGCAGCACGAAGTGCACGGCCCCCAGCGAGGCTGATCCATTCCCACTCCTTTTCGGATAAACTGCAATCAGTCTCCCGAAGTATTTTTTCCCGATGTTTCTGAATTATAGGGGGATGCAATTGTTTATGGATCAGCTTATACCAATTACCAATCCCTCGAAGTTTAGCTCCATAAAGTGCAGTTGACAGCTGGTTGGGAGATTCATTTAAGCCTCCGTAGCTTCTCAACCAGGAGATTAAGCGCAGATATTCAAAATAGACCGGTTTCCAACGAGCCCCCACCCTGGCCAATATTTCCTGCCAAGAGATTGGTCTATTCTGTATTAAAAAGTGTCTCAATTGGATTAAGCCGGAGTTTTCCCATATGATATTATGACCGGCTTGTAGCTGGAGACCAAGGCCGGCACATTCTTTTAGTTTAAGATATAGAAAGCCCGTCAAATTCATGTCCCTAAAAATTGCCTGTAGTCGACATAGGAAGTCCTTTAAAATTTTATATCGGCTTTTCTTTGGAAGTTTAGCAGTCTTTAAAAACACTGGAATGGATGAACCGATCTCTGTCAGCATTTTATCCAAAAAAAAAGTATCTCTACAAGAGCTGGATCCTAACAGTCTTGATACAAGGTCAAGGAGGGCGGCTTCATAATAGGATTTAATATGTGGGAGTGCGAGTCCCCCCTGATCTACGGGTAGTTGAAGGATATTCAATTTAACTCGGGGGGCTTTCTTCTCCCATATAAATTGCCTAAAAAGCGTATCTATTTCCCTAAAAAATACCTGATTGATTTTAATAGGGACATTAGAGAATAAAAAAATCAAAAGGGGAAGTATTGACATTTTAATCAAAGATACACGCCCAACTATCGATAATGGAAGAAGTGACCATTGATCCAATAATTTCGTTATTTTTTTCTTCATTCTTAAATAATTTAAATCATAAAGTTGGGAAGACTGTGAGGAGACATAGATCCCAAGATATCTTATAGGGTTAGTCCTGGCTGCCTGTAATTTTAAAGAGTTGGGTAAAGGATCAATATCCGTATTCAATGCAAGAACTTCAGTTTTATTTGCATTGATTTTATAGCCCCCTATCTTTTCAAATTGAGAGAATTCACCCAAGACCTCCTCAAAATTAGACCTATTGGGGGCCAAATATAAAATAATATCATCAGCAAACAACTTAAGTTTAGACATATCTGAAATTGGGGGATAAATAGCAGCATTATTACGAATATTTAATACAAGGGGTTCTATAAAAAAAGTAAAAAGTAGAGGGGAAAGTGGGCAGCCTTGTCTCGTTCCCCGCTTAATTCGTATCATTCCTGCACAGGTAGCATTTATTACGAGTTTGGCTGTAGCATCCTGATAAATATTGTTTAGCATTCCTACCACCTTAGAGGGGAACCCAAATTGGCCTAGAGTAAAAAATAAAGTCTTCCAATTTACAAGGTCGAAAGCCTTTTCCGCATCAACCATTATGATACTTGCGGGGTTGTAGTCCACTTTCTATGTTTGAATTTCTTTTTCTATTTATGCACGGTGATTTGTTACACTGATACATGTGATGAAAGCCAGTAATGGCCGAAAACGCGTCTTATGTGGAGCAAAGCAAGTGCTTCACGCCAATCCGAGTGAGCGAAAAGACAAAAAATAAAATGTATTTATAGTTATACTTTAGTCTTTCTATACAAAACAAACTTAAACTACACAAATATCAGAAATTCTAAAGTTATAGTAATATCTTAAACTTAGAATTTATGCGCCACCTTCAAGTTACTATAGCTTGAGCACCTTCGTACACATTTTTGTCAACTCGCTAGCCATAGCACATTAACTATACTGTACAACACTCTACTTCACTGGTCTCCACTCTATGCCTTTCCGTTCTACAGCACTCTACTCCACTCTAAGGGATTGTAGTTGACGAGACTCAGCTAGACGGCATCCCAAGAGTTAACACGCCATTCAACGACACTCCGCTCGATAATACTCCAGTCTTCGATTTTAAGCACATTTTTTGCATTAAATCAAATTCAAACTGAATGAAAAAACTAAAGGTTAAAGCTTAGTTATAGTTAGTAAAACGTTATTCATTCTTTCTATATGAAAACCAACATAAACTACAGAAACCTTTGAAATTCTGCAGTTATTGCTCCCTGTCTGGGTGGGTCAGCCAGAAATTCCAGCAATTTTTTTAATGTTTTTCTGTCTTGTCGGCTGAAATAACTTCTTTAGAAATAACTGTGACGAGAAAAAGGGAGACCAGGACTAATGTCTCCATGCATCAACTTGTATTGCGAACTTGTGATTTCATTTCATTCTTTCAAGTAAAATTCTACTCTGATAGCATTTCATTTCACAGCTTGCAGGGCAGGGTTCAGAAGGCTTCCTAGGGGCATATGCATGCAGTCAGAGTCACAGTAATTTAGTTCAGTGGTTTTCCAGCTGTTGGACATAAATGATTTGAGTGGCATGAATTTTTTAGTTAGCTGCACTGTTAGTTCATTAATTTATGTGCTACTGCAATTAAATAATTAAGGGTTCACGAAGCCATCACAGAAAAACTGCCTGCATCGTCTTTAACCAAGAAAGACGGCAATGTAGAAGGCAGATAAGGTCAATGCCAGTAATCCCCATTGCCTCTTAACCTCCGCCCTGAAAAGCGAAGGCAGCAAAGAGTTGGGTGAAGGTTCAGAGAAGAAGAAGCTAAGTGGATCTCTGTGCCAAAAGTCATAGAAAACCAAAATAACAGGAGCAAGAACAACCCCTTTCAATTGAACTCCCGCCATTTCAATGGTACAAGTAGCTTGGAATAATGAAAAAGGGGAAAAAATGATAGAAAAAGTAAAAGGCTAAGGCAGAGCTGTAGCCTCCCACGGTCTGTCCTGCTAGAACAAAGAATAAAGCCTGGATTTGTCAGATTCACAACTAATCCCCCCCAGGAATAAGTCGCAGGCTAGAGTTAATCATATAGAGGGAGGCAATATTTCTGGCAAAATGCAACAGCTATTCGTGCTATCAGCCTTTACATTTTCCATTCACCTTCACCGGGGTGGAAAAGCAACCATTTCCCCGCCTGACGATCGGACCCTTCAAATCATCTCAGGGTTTTGCTCCTATCCTTTTCTGTTGCTCAGATGGTGCCGCTCCTGACCAGAACTCCCAACTTTTGGTGCATTGGAGCCAACACCTGAGGGTCATATCCAGGGCTCGAGTCGGGGTACCACGCGGGTGGACGGCGTCCCCCCACTTATTTTACCAGGTTTTTCCGGGTGGACGCCGTCCCCCCTGCCCAAAAGCTGGACAGCATTGTGTGAGCAGAGAGCCCGGGTGGGAGGGAAGTTTCCCGTAAATTACCAAAGATATGCTAATATTTGTAATTGGAGACTTTAAGAGGCACCGGTGGTGTGTGCAGGCTGGAGTGATTGGGAGGCGGAGCGAGCAGGCGTTGGCGGTTAACGCTTGGAATGTGTGTCCTTCTGTATCTTGTGCACTTTTGAGCACTTCGTTGTGCAACTGGGGCACCCCCTCGGGGGAGTGGGGGGGAGGGGGGTTGCAAAGGACATCGGGTAGCAGTGCTGTGAAATGCCCCGTCATCTAAAGGCATATGAATACTCATGAGATTCCTGTTGTGACGTCACTTCCGGTGACAGCGTCCCCCACTTCTTTTCATGAGATTCCTGTTGTGACGTCACTTCCGGTGACAGCGTCCCCCCACTTCTTTTTTTAGGACTTGTGCCCTGGTCATATCGATCACAGTCAGCACGTGTCAGTTTGTCAGCCTCCTGCACCCCACAGGCAACTGACCGCCCTGAATTCCGTCCTCTGCCAGAGTTGAACTTTAAACCCCCCCGCTAGGTTTGGTGGTTGACAAAACCAGCAAAAAAGGTTTGAGAGGAATGTCTCATTCACGATTCTGTGGCACCAAGCACCATTGTTGATCCTCCTGAATCCAAGGGAATAACACATTGAAATGCAATTTGAGTCACATCCGATCTCGCCCGGCGTGAGTCTGATCCTCCCTAGAACGATGCAGGGTGTTCTCCAACCGAGATTGTTTAAAAACCATAAATACATTTTTAAAAAAGTGGTGCTAACTTGCGTAAAACCGACCTTAAAAATCACATAATCGACCTGCCAATATTATACAAGCAAGATGGATACACCGGATTTGGGGCGATTAATGCAATAACATGGTTTGAGAAAGATGCATCTGTGTTGTTCTCCACTTAACAAACTTGTACCTAAACAAAGCTGTTCGTCCCGTTTATATTTTAATACGTTCCTTGTTTAATCTGAACCGTAAACTCAGTGTAGAAAAGAGAAAAACTCATACTCTGGGGTAACACATGCTGTGAAGAAATAGGCTTTGGCACACGCCATGCAAATCTGATCATGCCAATGAAGTATTCTGTATTGCGCAAGTCGAATGTGTGAGGAAACAGAAGCTGCAGCCGGCGAGTTGTCCGCCGCTGCAGAGTTGATTTGTAGGCCTGTGCCAGAGTGTAGGCTCCTGCCGCACCCCCTCCTGCTGTGCGCCGTGCAGTGGTCTCCCTTAGAGGGCGCTCGACCAGCTGCAGCGCCAGTTACTGCTGTGCTCGGAGACCACACTGCACCCTGTTGCCCGCCCACTGAAGCATCTTGGGACGTCCTTCTGAGGTTGTTGTAGTCCTAGATAGTCAGGTTGTCAGCAAGAGGGATGTGCCTGTCTACTATAGTCCCCATAAGGCAAGTGCGGAGCCAAGTGTCAGCTCTGGCTCTGATAGTCCGTGCACAAGCCCAGTCTCAGAAATAATATGTTGATGTACTGGTCCATATAAGTTAAGGTACTCCTTATGGATTGGGAGGCGGGAGTGAGGAGGTGCAGGTAGGTTTTTGTTGGGTTTGTGGGTGGGTTAGGCCTTCATGGTTGGTGCTTTTCTTCAGTTGACTGAGGGTCATCAATTGACCCTACCTCTTGACTTGGGCCTCTGTATGATATGGCGTTTATCATCTGTATGGCCTCAGTTGAATATTTCCAAGCATAGAGGGACATTTTTGGGATAGGATATGGCCAGACAATCCACCCCCTGAAACGTGTGTGGCCACCTGAACATGCCGCAAGGGTGATTGTGGATCTTTTAAGTTGTATGTAGGAGAAGGTTGAATGGACATTACGCAGGAACACCTGGGTAGAGTTCTACTTTAGAAGAATGAGAGGTCTTGAGTTGCACCTATGTAGGACAGGGGTTAACTACGGTAATCGTTTGCTTAGGGATGGTTTAAGGGGAGTCCGGCTTTGTGGCTGTTGTCTAGAGCCCCAATCCATAGGAGTTTTCTAGAAGGGAGGCTGGTGGCCATCCTTCAGGTCTTTTTTGGGTGGGACAAACAATCTCCTCCTCCACTTCAGCGGTCAAGACAACAGACTGACAGCTTTTAAGAAGATAGTGTTTTCTTCCAGAATTGCACGCTATCTTCTTCTTGCGGATGCTATGGCATCACAGTCAGGCTTTAGGTCCCCAGGAGTTTAAAAAAAATTGTAATATTAAAAGTGCATCTACAATGACAGATTTTGTATATGCGTAAACCAGAGATGTTGCACAAAAGCTGTAAGCAAAGTATGACACTTTATTATATAGATATGATACATTAGCATGTCTAAAATGCTGGTTGTTGGTTGAAATATGTCTTTGCAAATAGGATATTCTATCATTTTTTCTGCCACTGCCACAGATGTTTCCATTGTTAACTGGACACTAGATGTCAGCTTCTGAACCAATGTCCTCAAAGAAGGGGATGGTGTGAACCTGTTAATTTAGCAGCTGGTGAAAAAGTAAAGAAAAGCTTCTGAAATGGGATAGGAGAACTGTGATAGATTACACAAATGGCATCATGGGTGAAATAGTCAATAAACATTTTGACTCCAAGTATTCACCGCATCTTCACTCAATGTTACATTCAGATGGTTTAAACACGTTTTAAGCTTTCGCCTGTTGAGGTGTGCCCAGAGGGACGTTGCCTGTGTCCAGCCAACGCATGAGAATCACTTTTTGTCTTTTCACACTCCCAGGGTTATGAGAGTGATACCTCAGTGGCACCCGACAATTTCTTCACCTTTTCCACTTGCCTGGTCTGTGCACGACCCGACCATTCCTTGGATCTTCAAATTGTTTCTAACCCGCTGGTTCGTAGCACGACCCCCTCAGAATTGAATTGAAATGGCCTATGATGACATCACTCGTCTGACAGACCTACGGGCTGACACATTTGCTTTTGCAGATGATGACGCCTCCAAGATCTACGCACTTATCAATGAGGAGAGCACGCCATTCATTAACAAAAGAAACAAAGAAAATAGCTTATGCCAACTCCTTTATCTCAGCAAACGCGAGATCAATCAGAGACTCCACGCAAGCACCTTGATCAGATACCATCGCGCTCAGCGAATTCCGAGAGGCCTTCGAGTGCCATTAAAACCTTTGCTATGCAGAAATAGTCCAAAATTTGTGGAACGCTGGTATGCCATCTTGAACAAATGTTCATTAGACTTGATCTTACTAATCATTGAAGAGTTATCTAGAGTCCTGGAAGAACTTAACAAAGACATAGCCCAGACCAAAACAGAACTTCAAGAGTTAATTGTTTCAGAAGATTGGGATAAAACCTTGGAAGATATCAACACACAACTCAACAGATACACCGAAGAAATCAGTGAGCGGAAGATACGCAAGTATAAACGAGACACCCTTGACTATAAGTTGGGGGAGGTTTACTCCTGGGCAGAGGTTTATGCAAGACGACGACAGAACAAACCTTCCAACCTTAACACTGAGACAGATACGTCATCCTCGGACAGTCAAAGACGTACGACGAGCCAACCACCAGCAACCACACACACAGTGGATATCGCTCCGACTCAATCCGACACTAATGTTCCTTTTTTAGAGGTAGGCCAAAAAGATCAACTAGACCCAGGAGGGGCAAAAGACGTCCCACCAACCATGCCCAGCCCGAAGTCTCTACCAGCGCTAGGCCGACGGAACAAAGGGAAGAAATCATGAATCCTGAGCAGTAATTAACATTTCTGAGTATCAACTAACAGAAATGGATATCAAAACATTACAAAAAGGCACGTCGTTCGTACCTACCTACCATACCAACAAGTTGGAATTGGATATCTGTCTGTTCAAATTTATGCGCAACCTTTGGTTGCGACATTTTTTTGAAAACGTAATACAATCCGAGCACAAGCCTGAATCTCACCTACTTAAACATCTCCGCCCTAAGAGCACTTTCCAAGCACCAATCTCCCATAAGACTTTGGACCTTTTTGAGAATTTGGTGAAAAATGACATTCTTTCTTTCAACTTTAGGAAACGTTCTAAACTCCAAAATCTCACCAACAAGGAACGAGCAATCTTGGACAATTTGGCCAACAATCGGAACATCACCTGTCAAAAGGCAGACAAGGGCGGCGCCCTAGTCATAATGGACTCTACCTTCTATCAGACTCAAGTAGATCTACACGTGAATGACAGCAACACGTATATGATTTTATCTCAAGATCCTACAGTCAGTTTTTCCAATCTATTACAAACCATTGTTGACAAGGCTGTGGAAAACGGAACCATTGGTGAAAAAACCAAGAGATTCTTAATCTCTAAACACCCCAGAACACCCACCCTCCACATGTTACCCAAGATTCACAAGGACCTCATGAATCCCCCACTACGTCCAATAGTATCTACAAGGGGTAGCATACATGAAACAATTGGTAAATTTTTGGATGCTCATCTACAACAGTTTGTCTCACGTATGAACACATACGTTAAGGACACCACTGATTTTTTACTCAAGATTAATCAGGTTACATTGCCTGATGACGAAGAAGTGTGGCTGTGCACCATAGACGTCAAGTCACTTTACACCACTATTCCTCATGACCTAGGAATTGAAGCAATTGAAGAGGTATTACTACAGTCTGATCTGGACCATGATCTACAAGTGTTCTTGTTGGAACTCCTCACCTTCACATTATATCAAAGCTACTTCAGATGGAACAACAATTTTTATCTACAGCTCACTGGTACATCGATGGGCAATTGTGCCGCGCCTACCTACGCGAATTTGTTCATGCATGCATTTGAAAATAAATTCATTCTGAGTTTGGATACATGGAAGGTACATGCACGTCTATTTCTGCGTTACATAGATGACATTTTCGTCTTATGGTTTGGCTCACTAGACTCTCTCAAGACAGCCTTGACAAACCTAAATCAGATCAATGATCGCATTCAATTTACTTTCAATTTCCATGAGGCATCTATAACATATTTGGATGTTCAGCTGACAATACGTGACAATCAACTTACCACCACCTTGTTCAGAAAAAACACCGATCGTAACAACCTGTTACATTACACCAGTTTCCATCAACCGGCATTGAAGAACCATTTACCATTTTCACAATTACTTCGGGTGAAAAGAATTGTGTCAGATCATTCAGAATCGCAAGATCAAATCCAGGCCATGGCACATCGTTTCACCACCCGTGGATATCCCCAGGAGGTCGTTTCCAACGCCATAACAAAAGTGGCCAACACACCACGTGAAAGGCTGTTACAACCCATTACACGTAAAGAACAGCACCGCATGGTCATGGATTCCCGGTTTTCCACCATGAGTCATAAGTTCAAACAATCAATCAGAAAACATTGGCCAATGTTGACGTTTGAAACTGATTTCAATGGCATCTTCAGCAATCCACCGATGTTTGCATATACCAGGAGCAAAAACATTCAAGAGCTAATCCGTCCCAGGATTGATGCACCCATCACACCGTTTCGAGGAACAGTTCCCTGTCTAAACTGCAGTAACTGCAACAGCATCATCAGGGGCAATTCAGTTGCACATCCAATGAGAGGCACTCCTATCAAACTGCATGTCAATGCCACTTGTGACACCAACAATGTTATTTATCTATTAAAATGCCCCTGCGGCCTGGTGTATGTTGGCAAAACAATAAGGAAGATTAAGACACGCATTCTTGAGCACAAAAGTAATATACGCACCGGTAATTTGAAATCAACAGTGGCTACTCATTTTCTAGAGAAACAACACAACATTTCGCAATTGAAATTCCTGGTTCTGGAAACTGTGACAAAGATGGAGGGCAGAGACAATGACACCTTTCTACTGCAACGCGAAAACTACTGGATTTATAAACTGGACTCTCTGAAACCGAAGGGTCTCAACGACCGCTTGGAATTCGCTTGCTATCTATAAATCTGAACACTTGCATGTGCATGTTTGCAGCTCTTCTTTTTACCATTATTATTTTCATTATTATTTTTTTCACACTTTTCATTTTTTCATACACAGTTCGTTTTCTTACACACTGTCAGTTCCCTGTTCTCACTATATTCCCTTTGTTGCCGTCCTTCCTGTTTATGTAATCCATTCATGTTTTCCCCATTGTCCCTTCACCGATACTTGTAACATGGCGCCGACTATTCCCGCAAGTTCTAAACGGCTATGCGGACTAACAACCGCACATCACTTCCGGCTTGCACCGGCACCCCTTCGCTTTAAATGCGCGCCGTTTTTCGAGCAGCTCTACCCACATCCTGTGACCGTAGACCGGCACCGCTGTATTATTACAGCCCGAATCGCTGAATCACCAGCACAAGGTAAATACTAGCTTTAAACCGGAACACTTGCGCGTTCAGGTGTATGCACGCCAGTTTACATTTCACGAAGCTTTCAATGTTACTCGTTTCACTTTTCCGCTTGTAATTTGTACATGATTTATTTTTACAAGGCGCATAGTAGTTGTTAATACCTTTTTTTCGTTCGTCCCCACCCCGCATTTTTATCGAGCACTGAACACGGCTTTGGTTGGGTTCATCTCTCTTTTTTTACTGTTGGCAACACATGTTGTTTGTTTTCTAACCACTGCGATTCCAGCAACACACCCCCGCTCCACATGGTATGTTTTTCTCCGTTCTTCATTGTTTATTCATATTTTGTAGCACATGACAATGTGGTCACTATAGCATCCTGGCACTATTTGTAAACTCATTGGCAGGGTCCTCTATTGACTTTTGTTTTATGGCGTAACCTCTCTTTGAAAATATTTAGTTATTGTTGTGTATCCTTTTGTTTAGACTCCCCTGAAGAAGGGCCAAATGGGCCCGAAATGCATTGGGACCATGACAACCAGATGATATGGAGTGTATATAATATCATCATTATTGCATTTAAAGCATATGAAGCATTTTGAAAAAATCAGAGATCAATAAACATTTTGACTCCAAGTATTCACCGCATCTTCACTCAATGTTACATTCAGATGGTTTAAACACGTTTTAAGCTTTCGCCTGAAGAGGTGTGCCCAGAGGGACGTTGCCTGTGTCCAGCCAACGCATGAGAATCACTTTTTGTCTTTTCACACTCCCAGGGTTATGAGAGTGATACCTCAGTGGCACCCGACAATTTCTTCACCTTTTCCACTTGCCTGGTCTGTGCACGGTCCGACCATTCCTTGGATCTTGAAATAGCTTTATGACATATTCCTTTGAATGGAGAAATTGGTCACTAGTCAAACATTTGTTAGAAATAACAAAGGGTAATAATAAGTTACAAATGGACGTAGATATTAATATGTGTATTGTGAACTGACCAGCGGATACTTGAAGTCCTATTTCCTGCTTGTAAGACATCCCCTGATGTCATTAGTGGATGTGGCATCAGAGGCGCAACTAGAGCCAAATTTCGGGGGGGGGGGGGGGCTAAGAAAAAATGTCGGGGGGGGGCTGAATCTTTTAAACCATAGGCAGAGTGGAGCTGCAGGGGCTCTTAGAAGGGGTGAAACAACAGCGAGGCCTCAATAACATGCAAATGGTCTTTTAAAGACCTGTGAATTCTACTCAATAATTTCTGTGAACAGGAAGGATTCTTAAAACGGGCAATATTATACACAAAGAACAGGTGTTAAAGATTTTTATTACTTTACAGTTCTACAGAAGTTAAGTAGGAGTTGTATCCATCCTCCATAAATGAGTGTATATTGACAAAGTGTGAAGTAGTTATTCAAATCATAGAGAGAGTTGCTGAGGAGCATGTATTATTTGGATATATGCTTTATTTTCAGGAATTTCCAGTCTCATATCAAAGTGCAAATTAGATAATGCTAATAAATATTCGTTTATAATTACAGTTATGTTTAACATTGTGAATGACTTAAGCTATCTCTTTACCTTTCATTGATCCACTGCAGCCTACAGCCCTTCTTGATCAACAAAAGTGCTGAGGCAAAATTACAGGACCCTGTGTCTCTATTTTCTTCTTTCACCCCTTTTACCTCTTGCCTTGATATTGTTGGGTATGTGGTCAGTGGTAGGAATGGAGAGAGATGGAAAAGAGCCTCACACCCACTGCCCTGTGCGCACAAGGTGAGAGCAACCTCACAATGAGTACAAGGTATGTCTCCTCTTCCTTCTGAATGGGGTGGGCTGCACCCTGTCGTCTGTGGCAGTTCTCTGGCCAGCAACGCAGAGCAGGCGGGCGCAACGCAACGCAGAGCAGGCGGGCAGTATTTATGTGCTTGCAGGGCAGGGTCAGTGTTTGTCAGTTGAGTGTGCCAAATGTCAAGAGAAAACTGTTTCTTTACATTGAGCTTTGACTAGTGAAGACAATAATCTCTATCACCACCAAGGAGATAAGGGCCTATAGGCATGGATTACCTGAAATCTGATGGGAACGTTAGCATTTGTAACTTTAAAGTTGTAATTTCAGTCGTAAGAGTCTCCACCCTTTTCTCTAAGAGGGGGAGACTCATAAATCCGAAATTTCTGTCCAGAAATGGAGCATCCCGCGCAGGTGGAGATTCCACTCAGTCGCTGATGAAAACCTACAGGTAGTAGACCTCCGCTCATAGAGTCTCTGTGGGCATCGGGATCTTTCTGCTTGTAGTAGAGAAGGATTGTTGAAACTCTTCTTGCGAGGGGTTAATAATGGGCCCTGATTGGCTAAGAAAGATCACGTTTTGCTTTATTGTCATGAGTAGAATGTTAATTCGACAATGGAAAGCAGCGGCTTGGGGCTGTCATCTTGATGGTGAAAGCCACAGGAGCCAGTTCATCGCTTTGAATACAAATATAAAAGTGAAGATACTCACGGTCGCAGAGTACTTGTTTGCTACGGACACTTATCGGCAGTCTTCTATTGAAAGCATTGCACCAGTGCCGAGAAGTGCTCTCTTTTCAAGTTATTACCTGTCTCTGTGCAAAATGAGTGTAAAACGTATGCATTTTGTGCAATAAAATCACACAAACATGTAATATGCACACGCAGAGACACAGGCACATATATGCAGATGGGTACAATGTAATATGCTGATTTCCAGCGTTCTGGTAGCCACAGCCCATGGGTTTCAACCCGTACAAGTTTTGCCAAAATCAGAATAGATAATTATGTGACAACAGTCTTCACCCTTTTTCTTTCACACTCAGTAATTGACATAGAAAAATATTTGCTGCTGCAATAGTTAATAAACATAGAATATTGGTATAGATTATTTTTTATAGTAAAATTTTGTAATCAAGAATATCAACCACGTCATATAATAATTGCAAAATACTGACTTCCAAAGTGTAGCTAATGTAAGCAAACATTGGCCATTCTATAGTGCCTATTCTAGTTCCACATCTAATTGCCATGACAATATACTGGTTGTCAATACTGTGCAGTTGATATAAGTGCCAGTCAATATTAAATCCTTGATACTGTGGTAGGACATCCCATCTTACAATGCACAGGTGGTTTGGAAGCAGAGTAGTGGGGCAAATTCTTAAGTTGTAATCGAATGAGTACCAGTGCACAGGGCGCAGCTCGGAAGCCCTCAGCCGGTGCAGTTAAATGTCAGCACCCCGATACCAAGACTGGCAGCTACAGTCACCTCATGGCTCTTTAATCCATTACCAGACACTGCCTGCCCTTTTATCTCAATCTTTCAGGTCCCTGCTTTCTCCCTATTTGTTGGTTTGTCCATCTTTCTCTTCCCCCATCTCTCCACCTTGTGTGTTTTCTCTCTAGTGATCTCGTAGATAAGTGATGGTCCCCAAAAACCAGTGCCCGTGGCCCTCACCGGCAACCACCGGCTCAAATTATGCACTGGGTGGGGTCAGATGCCAATCCCCGCCTCTGAGCTGCATGAATTGCAGTTTCTGCAGGTACAGAGTCTTGCCTTGTGCCATTTTCAGAATGTGCATTCACATGGCAGCAACTTCAGGAGCCCCAGCGAAATACTCCGCTCAATACATTTTTTACTGAGTAAATGTCAGAGCGTATCATTCAAATGCTTCCAAACTTGATAATAAGGAGATGTTTTTATGTTCAGAAGCAAATATAAAGTTTCTTATTAAATAAAAACGTATAATTGCCCTAAAATTCTATGATGGAAGGGACGTTACTCGAGTCATTAACGCAGGCTCAGTCTCAGTTCTCCAAACCATTTCCCTACAACTCGCTGAATCAGTAAACTCTGGGTGAAGGGTATGGCTTTTGGCCAGACTCTGCACTGAGTGCCCCAACCCCATATTAAAGTCATTGATGACGTAATTTGTGATGTCATCTATGAAATCGAGTGAGAGATCATGAGCAATGCAAGGGGAAAGAGAAGTGTTGTGCTCAGCATGGGAGTATTTCAGTGAATTTTAAGTTTTTCATTGTATCCGTAATATTACTTTAAGTACAATTTTGAATGTGAATTTCAATGACTATATATTAAATATTATTTCCTTCTCCAGCTTTGACAAGGCCAGGTACCACGCTGCGGAGAGATCCATAAATGAAGCAAGCTCAGAGATTTGCAATCACTCCCTGGGGAAGGCATCTTGAAAAGCGAAATCTAAAATGCGTTTTCCGTCCTCAGCCTTTAGCCTGGTGCAGGTGAATGGATGTGTCTCATAAACGAGGCGCGACCACTCTAATGCAGCCTTCTTCTGTTGCTGGGATTAGCGCTGGGTCAATGGAAAGAACATTCTCCGCATTGTGAGGAGTGATTGCTCCTGACGTGTGTGTGCTTCGCTTTTTTCGGTTTTATTTAGAAAGACGGATACAGTCATACATCAAGGAGGAACCCTGAGGGGAGAGAGTGCGCGAGGCTGGGGGATTCACTAATGGATCTCGAGGCTGAGAGGCCCACGGATGGAGAAGGGCTCTGGGGAGCCGCGCCGTCCCTGCTGCTCCTGCGGCATAGAGTAGAGTGTGTGCTGTGCCTCTGTCTTCTTCATCCTACAAGGGAACCGCGCGCTCTTAGGACCCGCTTCTTACTAACTTCTCATCGGCAGCCAATGAGCTCTGAGGACTTTTGGAACGCAGTGACGGGGGTTTGGGTCAGGACAGGAGGACGGAAGAGTCACTGACTCTCAATGGAAGCCTGAACCCTAGAGGGGTCCGCAGGACACTGACTGGACCCACCTGTAACCCTGGGCGGCAGCCAGGGCGCCATGAGAGTCACTGCTTCGTCCTTTAGCCTAGACTTTGATTGACGTCAGGAGAACGGGGAATGAGTCCTGCTTTAAGTCTGACCTATCAGGAGGGGAAGCCCATAGTAGTTACACGGGGTCACCCTCGAGCCCAGATGGTTGTACAGCGAACCTACCAGCATAGCAGTAACAAGCACGTGCATCCCATTTGACGTGTTCGGATCAGGAGGGTAGTGCCCAAACCCTGCATTCATATCTAACACATATGATATATATCGCATGCCATTACAACACAAGTCGTTACAACGACTTGCTGTAGGGGGCAGAAGGTGTTGGAACACCTTCCCTACTGATGCACACACTGGAGTTGAAATTGTAAATTATACTATTCCAAACTGCAGTGCCCTCCCTGCAGCAGGTTGTTGTAACGACTTGCGTTGTAATGGCATGTGGTGTAACAACGCGTCGTTATAACAACTTGCGTTGTAATGGCATGCGTAGAAAACGTATGTGTTGTAACGAGTGCTATTCATACCTAACCTTCAGTGGGTTCATTACTGCAGAGACTGACTCACCTTCAATGAGGCCAGTCTACGAGTATCTGGTTGAGGTCATCAGTGCCGGACTGGGACTTCGGGCATTCGGGCACCGCCAGATGGGCCACTTGAAAGGGCCAGTGTATTTCCCACTTTTTTTTGTGCCGTAGGCCCTTGCAGGGACAATAGCACTCACTCCACACACTTGCCCCTGCAGGATGGCCCCTCAGTGAGAGCTAGAACACCTGGAATTCCAATTGAATAAGTGAGTTCCTCATAGCATTGACTGATTTACAGTTGAATAAGTGAGTTCCTCATAGCATTGACTGATTTATACTTTGCACCTTACCCTAGTGAGACAAGAGAAGTGTCTGCTCTCCTCCCCCAACCCCGAGTCATACTTTACCCCTGCGTCATAGTGAGGCAAGCACATCAATGACCGACTCGACCCCTAAATCTTAGCTCTAGTGAGTCCAGTAAAGCGGTTATTAGTTCACACTTCATGCCTGGCCTAGAATGAGGTCTGCAGAGCAGTGACCCAGTAACTCTTCAAGCCTGACTTATAATGATGCTGGTATAGAACTGGCTGGCTCACTTGTCAAATCGAATCTGGTGCATTACTGCCTTATCAACTAGGCCTAATTTATAATAGTAGAGGCAGCACTGTAGTGACTTGCTTTTCCTGGGTGCCTGACCTTTGGTGAGGCCGAAAGAAGTGAGGGCTGGTAAATGACTGAGGCATTACTGGAGGAAGCGACCACCTTACACTGCAGGGATCACTTCTAGTGAGGTTAACAAACCTCCTACTACATTAGTGATTCCCTTATCTTCAATTTCTAATTTATCATCTACCTTCCCTACAATAAACATTTCCTATACAGGGGTAAAAAGGAGAACTTGTACTGTACAAATGCACGTTATGTTACGTATATGCGAGTGAGTGAGTGTGCATGCAGGGAGCCATGTGGCAGCAGGAGCTAGACTGCGCTGCTATAGGCTGGTGGCGTGCACGCGCCCTTAAACCTAGGGCTTCTCTGCCCATATTAGAGAGCAGCGAAATGCCGGGTTGATGGCCAATCGAGTATACAAGAACAAACACAAGAATGCAAACACATGCCAGATGACATGATGTAACATAGCGTACACGCATGCCGACACACTCCGAGGCACTTGCACGCAGAGGCTCCATATTTACACCACACTCACATACATAAATGTTTCCCCAGGCTTATTTTTACTTGCTCTCTCTTTAACTAGGCAAGACTCTTTTTTTAAAGCGAAAGCTTATTGACATCCACATTGACATAGTGTATTGGCGGTTTATATACTGCAGTTGAGTCCAGTTGCGTCTTAGCGTCAATGCAAACATTTTCCCAACTTTTTGAAGGATTAAACAGAAAGGATAAACAAGATGCTGCCCAACAAATTTCCCCCTCACCCTCCTTATCCACCTCTTCCCACCTGGCTAATTTCTCAGTGAGGAAAACCACAAATGTGAACCAGACATAATTTAACGTGGTTTCACCATATAGCTCACGTTTGAAGCATCATACATAGATGAGAAGTGTTATGCATATCTTATCTGAAAAGTTACAGGGCCTTTATATTTTTGGTGAGCAGTCTGTAATGGAGTGGCCCCGTGATAGGAAATCCACCACTGGACACCTAGGGGGAAATTCTCAAGAACGTGCGATAATCATCGCAACCTAGACTAACGCAATTTTACATAGCGCCGGCTATCGCCGGAAACTAACGCTGTGTTAACGGCGTATTCTCAACAGGCGATAGTTCCCCGATAACACATCAAATGTCTGTGTTAAAATTACCGGGACGCCAATAACAAAAGGAAACCCGAACATGAAAAAAGTTGCGATGGACCCAACATCGATAAAAATATCAGCGATAATCAACACGTTGGGGCATATCAGCAACACCCGGCGATAATTATCGCTCAGCACTCTTAGCGTGAGGATAATTATCGCCGGGTAACGAGGATTTTTATCGCTGATATAGCGTGCTATTAGCAACGCTTATCTCCTCAGCGATAAAAATGCTCACGCTAACTTCCTAACGTGAGATTATCGCTGGAAACCCATCGATAATCTCACGCAATGTGGTGTTAGCTTGCTGATAGGGACTCACAAACTAAGCCATAATATCCACCCTCCATAGGATATCATGGCTAAGTCAGTCCTGAAGCATGCGTAAGGAAAGTAGCGATAACAGGGGTTATCGCTACTTTTCCTGACGCTATGCTTCATAGCGTGGGGCTTGATGATAGGAGAAATGTCGCTTAGCGACATTTCTCCTGTCATGTTAGGTCAGGAACGCCCACTTTGCATCTCATTAGAGATGCAAAGCTGGGCGTAAAGAATCCCCTCGCTAAAGCAAGGTTTCACGCATTAGCGTGGCCTTGCTAATTAGGCGATAAAATTATCGCCGCTTTTCGGCTGAAAACAGCCGCAAAAGCGGCGATAGTTTTTTATCGCCTGCTTGTAAATATGCCCCCAGGCTTGCTATTCCCACGTCAGGCGGGAAAATTCACCATAAAAGCTGCCACACAATAAATAAAATAAAAACCAAAACCCAAAGAACTGGGAAGCACCATGCAGGAAGCTGGAGCAACTACAGAGGCCAACCAGAACCCCACAAACCCCCCGGAAGACCAGCCAGGGTCCTCGGGGAAGGAGAAGGGCAAGGAGAAGAAAAAGAGGAACCCGCGATTCAGTCCACACGAAAACAAGATCCTGATTACGTAGGTGATAGAACACCACTAACAACTGTTCATCACCTCCACTATGTCATTGGCATCTAAAAATGCAATATGGCAGTCCATCTTAGCCAAGGTGAATGCAGTCGGAGTGAAGAGAAGGGTAGTGGATGACTGCAAGAAGCGCTGGAATGATGTGAAGAGCAAAATCAAGCTGAAACTCGCTAACAACCGGAAAGCCGCAATGCAGACTGGAGGTGGGAGTCCAGCGCCACAGCAGGAGCTAGATGAAATGGAGGAAATGGTGTCCACAGTCATCAGTGGGGAGACAGTGGCAGGAGTTGGGGGACCGGACACTGCTCAACATGACCTGACTGAACCGTAACAGGGTGAGTAACGACCAGGGACTGGGGGTACGGCAATGGTGGGCACAATGGCACACATGCACAATTAAGTATAGCACAGTGCAAACCCACAATGACTCTGGATCATGTCCCTGATCTCCTTGGCATACTGCAGCACACATCGAAACAGCAAGTAGGCCCCCGTCGACAATGTGCCCAGAGGGGGCCCTCCCCACACATCACCAATCTCACAACAAACCCATGTGCTGAACCCAGCAAAGCTGCGGGTCCAGGAGCCACACTGACAATGCAAGTGACACTGCATGATGATTAGCATGGCTGCAGTCCAATTATCATGACATGGTGCACGCCACGACATTGAGGTGGCTGAGGGTTCCCCACATCCTTAAAGGAGCAGGTCACACCTTGACACATCCACGTGCACAAACAACCCGACGTCAACAAGACATCTGCGGACAAACCATGCCCAAGAGTCACAACTCCCACCAAGAGCCCAATTTACCCAAGTCTGCAACATCTCAGCACTGTATGAGCACAGAAGTGAAAGGCACACCGCCTGAAAGGGATAAGGGCCAGCAAAATCAGGGCTGCTGGGGCGACTCTCCCACAATGCAGTACACACACATAAGAATCAGAGCACATCAACATTTACAACAATGTGGTACAAACTGCAACACTTTCACTACAGAACAGAGGACACAACTGCTGCCGCTTGTGTGTGGAAATTGGCCAATCACATTTGACATAGCAGGAAACTGTGAGATGATAATGTACAAGTACAACCTCACATCCCTGATGGCGTAGAAATGTCCACTGTCCCGCATCAAATAGGCATCTCCTTACAAACAGTCACAATGTACATTGTCATGCAGTCTGTCTGTAAACTTGTCCAATGCGTGAACATACATGGAACATACTGTTAAACTGCATCTCCCCTTCACATTGCAGAGGGAGAATCAACACCTCCTGCAGAGCAGACCATACAACTCTTCACTGATGATGAAGAGGACCTCCACACCATCGACCCCGATGCCCTCCAAGAGCTCATGGACACCCTCATCACCCCACCCCCAGGAGAAGGGCAGCCCAGCTGCATCGAGGAGACCCCACCCCCTGCACAGACCACACAGCAGGAAGCACCCACCACCATGGCTGTCTCCCAGGACCACCACGACCAACACATGGCATTCCAACGCCGTGTGTTAAAAGGCCAGAAGGAGATGGATGATCAGGTGCGGGAGGGGTTTGACCTCATGGCAGCCAAACTAGATGCCATACGTGGGTGTCTAAGTCCCATCAGGGACCACTTACAGTCCCTAACGGACACCCACAGTCCGCTCCATGCTCTCCAACAATCCATTGCTGACATCGCTGGAGTCATGACTCTGAGACAAGAACAACTATGCAGTCAGAGTGGCTCCAGCGATGTCAGCCGGGAGTTGGGACACATGCGGAGGATCATGGAGAACATGGAGCGGATGCAGGCGGAAAGAATGACTACCACGGCTGCACACCAGTGAGAGGTAGCTGGGATCTTCCATGCCCTGCAGATCCTCATCATGACATTGCTGCCACAAGGCCTAGCATAGATGAATTCTGCTGCTACTACTCCATATACATCTCCTCCCCCTGATGTGTCAGTGCCTCACAGTTGGCAGACATTCCACCTCCGGCCCCTGATGTTGCACTGTCACATAGTTGGCAGACATTCCACCTCCGGCCCCTGATGTCGCACTGCCACAGGGTGCGGCAGATATTCCACCTCCGGCCCCTGATGTGGCACTGCCACACAGTGCGGCAGATATTCCACCTCCGGCCCCTGATGTGGCACTGTCACACAGTGCAGCAGACATTCCACCTCCGGCCCCTGATGTGGCACTGCCACACAGTGCTGCAGACAAAACACCACCACCCACATGTGAGGAACATCACACATCAGAGGACGATGATGTGAATGATTCTACCATTCTGGTAAGAAGGAAGCAGTAGCATTCATCTCCACCATATGGCCTGTTCAGCTTGGTTCTGCCCTCTGCATCATGCCCTGGAATAACACCTTCCACTATCCCCCGATACACTCTGCGACACCCACCTTTGCCCTCGACATGGACTGGCATTTTTGGTTTCGTTACCAATGACAGCAATCAGACTGCGGACTGAACTCTTCCTCATCCGATGAACTTGTCCATCCCTAAAGGACTCTGGCTTGCCCTCCACGGGGCAACAATGTAAAGTGGGGTTTGCATGGCCATGGACTGGTCCAGCTTCAACACTCCACCGAATGTGATCAAAACATTCTAATTCACACAGATGTGTCATGTCTATAATCAAGCAAGTTTCCGATAGAAGCTAGGCCTTTGGCATATGCTGCGGCAATGAAGATGTAATGTAAAAAGAACTTATAGAGCGCACTGCAACTCATCGAGCATCCTGGCACTACAGAGGTAAAAGCCGGGACAATTATAAAAATATAGACAGAGAGATGTTAGATTCTAGGGAAAAGCCAGGTTTTAAGTTGTTTACGAAAGGCTAAAAGGTCTTTCACCTGTCGCAGCTCCAGGGGCAGTTTATTCCAAAGTCTTGCAGCAGCGACACTAAAAGCTTGTCTCCCTAGCTTAGCTCTTCTGATCCGAGGTACTTTCACCCAGTAAGCTGTGGAGGATCGAAGGCAGCGAGAAGGTGCATACCAGCAGAATTTACTCTGTAATGGTATGGGACCCAGACCATGCAGTGCCTTAAACACAACACAGAGGGACTTAAAGTGAATCCTCGGTGCTATGGGAAGGCACTGCAGCTCCGCAAGGGCCTGAGTAGAGGAAGAATGACGAGGGCGCGTCAGTGCCAATTTGGCTGCCATATTCTCAATTCTCTGCAATCTCCCAATCAAAAATCTAGGGGATTCCAGCAATAATGAGATACACAGTCAACAGTTGGCATGTATGAGCCAAGACCCAGAGCGGTCTTGCGCTCCTTTATTTTTCCATTCAGGTGAGCCCGCCCTCCGGGTGCTTACTACATTGCAACATTGTTGATTAAGGTCTGGATGGCGCCAACACTACAACAGAGACACACGCCATAGTTACTTTTGTGGCCAGCCCAGAATTGAACCATGCCCAGAGCCCAGAACAGAACCACGCCCAGAGCCCCGGGCCATTTCTTCACACTCCTCACACACCTACGCGTTGGCCACCGCCACGGCGCTGGGATGTCGTGCACTTCAGGGTACAGCTCCAGACTTTCCATCCAGGCTTTCCAGTGGCCTGCCTGGGACGGGGGTGGCCCCGTGACTGGGAAGGGCTCCAGTGGCATTACCGAGGACATGCTGTTGGCTGCTGGAGGTGGACTTGTGGGGTAGCCCCACGGGACGATGACTTGCGGTGCACTGGGTTAGTCCAACTTGAAGAGCGGAGCGGGTGTGCAGTCTGCGATGATGCCACGGCCTAGAGGCTGGACGGATACTTGCGGTGCACTGAGTAGGCCCACCTGAAGAGCTGAGAGGGTGTGCAGCCTGCGATGATGCCGTGGCCTGGAGGCTGGACGATAACTTGTGATGCACTGAGCTAGGCCCACCTGAAGAGCTGAGCGGTTGTACTGCCTGCGATGATGCAGAAGGCCTGCTGGGCTGGACTGGAATGGATTTGACTGAGACCTGCTGGACCGCAGTGTAGGCCGAAGGGAGCAGTCAGCATACACAGAACTCCGCGGTGCGGTGCCGCAGGGTGCACTGGGGGCCTGTTGCGGGGAAGCCAGTGATCGGCTGAGTAGGCTGCCAGGCTCGCGGACCTTGGGCTTGAAGATTGCTCCGGCACGTGGTGGGCCCTCTTGGAGACACGCTGGTGGTAGCAGGTGGTACAAAAGGGGGTGGTGATGGATGGAGCATCAGAACCAATCAAACACTCACACCCAGTCAACAGATCTGGGTTTGATCCATCACCGTTCTTTAGCCCACTCTGCCACCCCAGTTCAGACATGGCCATATGCAAATCAGTCTGACCCTGTGCCTCATGGGAACAGTCCAGCCCGAACTGCCAAGCCATGCCTTCCCTGGACCGGAAACAAGCTTCCTAGGACCGGTTTCTGGCATTTCAGCCGTCTTCAGCCAGGCTTGCTTGAATCCAGTGGCAAAGTGAGCAAGGGACTCACGTCTGAGCATACCCTGCCAACTTATGGCGAACAAAGCGGTACAAAAGGGGGTGGTGATGGATGGAGCATCAGAACCAATCAAACACTCACACCCAGTCAACAGATCTGGGTTTGATCCATCACCGTTCTTTAGCCCACTCTGCCACCCCAGTTCAGACATGGCCATATGCAAATCAGTCTGACCCTGTGCCTCATGGGAACAGTCCAGCCCGAACTGCCAAGCCATGCCTTCCCTGGACCGGAAACAAGCTTCCTAGGACCGGTTTCTGGCATTTCAGCCGTCTTCAGCCAGGCTTGCTTGAATCCAGTGGCAAAGTGAGCAAGGGACTCACGTCTGAGCATACCCTGCCAACTTATGGCGAACAAAGCGGTACAAAAGGGGGTGGTGATGGATGTAGCATCAGAACCAATCAAACACTCACACCCAGTCAACAGATCTGGGTTTGATCCATCACCGTTCTTTAGCCCACTCTGCCACCCCAGTTCAGACATGGCCATATGCAAATCAGTCTGACCCTGTGCCTCATGGGAACAGTCCAGCCCGAACTGCCAAGCCATGCCTTCCCTGGACCGGAAACAAGCTTCCTAGGACCGGTTTCTGGCATTTCAGCCGTCTTCAGCCAGGCTTGCTTGAATCCAGTGGCAAAGTGAGCAAGGGACTCACGTCTGAGCATACCCTGCCAACTTATGGCGAACAAAGCGGTACAAAAGGGGGTGGTGATGGATGGAGCATCAGAACCAATCAAACACTCACACCCAGTCAACAGATCTGGGTTTGATCCATCACCGTTCTTTAGCCCACTCTGTCACCCCAGATCAGACATGGCCATATGCAAATCAGTCTGACCCTGTGCCTCATGGGAACAGTCCAGCCCGAACTGCCAAGCCATGCCTTCCCTGGACCGGAAACAAGCTTCCTAGGACCGGTTTCTGGCATTTCAGCCGTCTTCAGCCAGGCTTGCTTGAATCCAGTGGCAAAGTGAGCAAGGGACTCACGTCTGAGCATACCCTGCCAACTTATGGCGAACAAAGCGGTACAAAAGGGGGTGGTGATGGATGGAGCATCAGAACCAATCAAACACTCACACCCAGTCAACAGATCTGGGTTTGATCCATCACCGTTCTTTAGCCCACTCTGCCACCCCAGTTCAGACATGGCCATATGCAAATCAGTCTGACCCTGTGCCTCATGGGAACAGTCCAGCCCGAACTGCCAAGCCATGCCTTCCCTGGACCGGAAACAAGCTTCCTAGGACCGGTTTCTGGCATTTCAGCCGTCTTCAGCCAGGCTTGCTTGAATCCAGTGGCAAAGTGAGCAAGGGACTCACGTCTGAGCATACCCTGCCAACTTATGGCGAACAAAGCGGTACAAAAGGGGGTGGTGATGGATGGAGCATCAGAACCAATCAAACACTCACACCCAGTCAACAGATCTGGGTTTGATCCATCACCGTTCTTTAGCCCACTCTGCCACCCCAGTTCAGACATGGCCATATGCAAATCAGTCTGACCCTGTGCCTCATGGGAACAGTCCAGCCCGAACTGCCAAGCCATGCCTTCCCTGGACCGGAAACAAGCTTCCTAGGACCGGTTTCTGGCATTTCAGCCGTCTTCAGCCAGGCTTGCTTGAATCCAGTGGCAAAGTGAGCAAGGGACTCACGTCTGAGCATACCCTGCCAACTTATGGCGAACAAAGCGGTACAAAAGGGGGTGGTGATGGATGGAGCATCAGAACCAATCAAACACTCACACCCAGTCAACAGATCTGGGTTTGATCCATCACCGTTCTTTAGCCCACTCTGCCACCCCAGTTCAGACATGGCCATATGCAAATCAGTCTGACCCTGTGCCTCATGGGAACAGTCCAGCCCGAACTGCCAAGCCATGCCTTCCCTGGACCGGAAACAAGCTTCCTAGGACCGGTTTCTGGCATTTCAGCCGTCTTCAGCCAGGCTTGCTTGAATCCAGTGGCAAAGTGAGCAAGGGACTCACGTCTGAGCATACCCTGCCAACTTATGGCGAACAAAGCGGTACAAAAGGGGGTGGTGATGGATGGAGCATCAGAACCAATCAAACACTCACACCCAGTCAACAGATCTGGGTTTGATCCATCACCGTTCTTTAGCCGACTCTGCCACCCCAGTTCAGACATGGCCATATGCAAATCAGTCTGACCCTGTGCCTCATGGGAACAGTCCAGCCCGAACTGCCAAGCCATGCCTTCCCTGGACAGGAAACAAGCTTCCTAGGACCGGTTTCTGGCATTTCAGCCGTCTTCAGCCAGGCTTACTTGAATCCAGTGGCAAAGTGAGCAGGGGACTCACGCCTGAGCATACCCTGCCAACTTATGGCGAACAAAGCGGTACAAAAGGGGGTGGTGATGGATGGAGCATCAGAACCAATCAAACACTCACACCCAGTCAACAGATCTGGGTTTGATCTATCACCGTTCTTTAGCCCACTCTGCCACCCCAGTTCAGACATGGCCATATGCAAATCAGTCTGACCCTGTGCCTCATGGGAACAGTCCAGCCCGAACTGCCAAGCCATGCCTTCCCTGGACCGGAAACAAGCTTCCTAGGACCGGTTTCTGGCATTTCAGCCGTCTTCAGCCAGGCTTGCTTGAATCCAGTGGCAAAGTGAGCAAGGGGCTCAAGTCTGAGCATACCCTGCCAACTTATGGCGAACAAAGCGGTACAACAGGGGGTGGTGATGGATGGAGCATCAGAACCAATCAAACACTCACACCCAGTCAACAGATCTGGGTTTGATCCATCACCGTTCTTTAGCCCACTCTGCCACCCCAGTTCAGACATGGCCATATGCAAATCAGTCTGACCCTGTGCCTCATGGGAACAGTCCAGCCCGAACTGCCAAGCCATGCCTTCCCTGGACCGAAAACAAGCTTCCTAGGACCGGTTTCTGGCATTTCAGCCGTCTTCAGCCAGGCTTGCTTGAATCCAGTGGCAAAGTGAGCAAGGGACTCACGTCTGAGCATACCCTGCCAACTTATGGCGAACAAAGCGGTACAAAAGGGGGTGGTGATGGATGGAGCATCAGAACCAATCAAACACTAACACCCAGTCAACAGATCTGGGTTAGATCCATCACCGTTCTTTAGCCCACTCTGCCACCCCAGTTCAGTCATGGCCATATGCAAATCAGTCTGACCCTGTGCCTCATGGGAACAGTCCAGCCCGAACTGCCAAGCCATGCCTTCCCTGGACCGGAAACAAGCTTCCTAGGACCGGTTTCTGGCATTTCAGCCGTCTTCAGCCAGGCTTGCTTGAATCCAGTGGCAAAGTGAGCAAGGGACTCACGTCTGAGCATACCCTGCCAACTTATGGCGAACAAAGCGGTACAAAAGGGGGTGGTGATGGATGTAGCATCAGAACCAATCAAACACTCACACCCAGTCAACAGATCTGGGTTTGATCCATCACCGTTCTTTAGCCCACTCTGCCACCCCAGTTCAGACATGGCCATATGCAAATCAGTCTGACCCTGTGCCTCATGGGAACAGTCCAGCCCGAACTGCCAAGCCATGCCTTCCCTGGACCGGAAACAAGCTTCCTAGGACCGGTTTCTGGCATTTCAGCCGTCTTCAGCCAGGCTTGCTTGAATCCAGTGGCAAAGTGAGCAAGGGACTCACGTCTGAGCATACCCTGCCAACTTATGGCGAACAAAGCGGTACAAAAGGGGGTGGTGATGGATGGAGCATCAGAACCAATCAAACACTCACACCCAGTCAACAGATCTGGGTTTGATCCATCACCGTTCTTTAGCCCACTCTGCCACCCCAGTTCAGACATGGCCATATGCAAATCAGTCTGACCCTGTGCCTCATGGGAACAGTCCAGCCCGAACTGCCAAGCCATGCTTTCCCTGGACCGGAAACAAGCTTCTTAGGACCGGTTTCTGGCATTTCAGCCGTCTTCAGCCAGGCTTGCTTGAATCCAGTGGCAAAGTGAGCAAGGGACTCACGTCTGAGCATACCCTGCCAACTTATGGCGAACAAAGCGTTACAAAAGGGGGTGGTGATGGATGGAGCATCAGAACCAATCAAACACTCACCCAGTCAACAGATCTGGGTTTGATCCATCACCTTTCTTTAGCCCACTCTGCCACCCCAGTTCAGACATGGCCATATGCAAATCAGTCTGACCCTGTGCCTCATGGGAACAGTCCAGCCCGAACTGCCAAGCCATGCCTTCCCTGGACCGGAAACAAGCTTCCTAGGACCGGTTTCTGGCATTTCAGCCGTCTTCAGCCAGGCTTGCTTGAATCCAGTGGCAAAGTGAGCAAGGGACTCACGTCTGAGCATACCCTGCCAACTTATGGCGAACAAAGCGGTACAAAAGGGGGTGGTGATGGATGGAGCATCAGAACCAATCAAACACTCACACCCAGTCAACAGATCTGGGTTTGATCCATCACCGTTCTTTAGCCCACTCTGCCACCCCAGTTCAGACATGGCCATATGCAAATCAGACTGACCCTGTGCCTCATGGGAACAGTCCAGCCCGAACTGCCAAGCCATGCCTTCCCTGGACCGGAAACAAGCTTCCTAGGACCGGTTTCTGGCATTTCAGCCGTCTTCAGCCAGGCTTGCTTGAATCCAGTGGCAAAGTGAGCAAGGGACTCACGTCTGAGCATACCCTGCCAACTTATGGCGAACAAAGCGGTACAAAAGGGGGTGGTGATGGATGGAGCATCAGAACCAATCAAACACTCACACCCAGTCAACAGATCTGGGTTTGATCCATCACCGTTCTTTAGCCCACTCTGCCACCCCAGTTCAGACATGGCCATATGCAAATCAGTCTGACCCTGTGCCTCATGGGAACAGTCCAGCCCGAACTGCCAAGCCATGCCTTCCCTGGACCGGAAACAAGCTTCCTAGGACCGATTTCTGGCATTTCAGCCGTCTTCAGCCAGGCTTGCTTGAATCCAGTGGCAAAGTGAGCAGGGGACTCACGTCTGAGCATACCCTGCCAACTTATGGCGAACAAAGCGGTACAAAAGGGGGTGGTGATGGATGGAGCATCAGAACCAATCAAACACTCACACCCAGTCAACAGATCTGGGTTTGATCCATCACCGTTCTTTAGCCCACTCTGCCACCCCAGTTCAGACATGGCCATATGCAAATCAGTCTGACCCTGTGCCTCATGGGAACAGTCCAGCCCGAACTGCCAAGCCATGCCTTCCCTGGACCGGAAACAAGCTTCCTAGGACCGGTTTCTGGCATTTCAGCCGTCTTCAGCCAGGCTTGCTTGAATCCAGTGGCAAAGTGAGCAGGGGACTCACGTCTGAGCATACCCTGCCAACTTATGGCGAACAAAGCGGTACAAAAGGGGGTGGTGATGGATGGAGCATCAGAACCAATCAAACACTCACACCCAGTCAACAGATCTGGGTTTGATCCATCACCGTTCTTTAGCCCACTCTGCCACCCCAGTTCAGACATGGCCATATGCAAATCAGTCTGACCCTGTGCCTCATGGGAACAGTCCAGCCCGAACTGCCAAGCCATGCCTTCCCTGGACCGGAAACAAGCTTCCTAGGACCGGTTTCTGGCATTTCAGCCGTCTTCAGCCAGGCTTGCTTGAATCCAGTGGCAAAGTGAGCAAGGGACTCACGTCTGAGCATACCCTGCCAACTTATGGCGAACAAAGCGGTACAAAAGGGGGTGGTGATGGATGGAGCATCAGAACCAATCAAACACTCACACCCAGTCAACAGATCTGGGTTTGATCCATCACCGTTCTTTAGCCCACTCTGCCACCCCAGTTCAGACATGGCCATATGCAAATCAGTCTGACCCTGTGCCTCATGGGAACAGTCCAGCCTGAACTGCCAAGCCATGCCTTCCCTGGACCGGAAACAAGCTTCCTAGGACCGGTTTCTGGCATTTCAGCGGTCTTCAGCCAGGCTTGCTTGAATCCAGTGGCAAAGTGAGCAAGGGACTCACGTCTGAGCATACCCTGCCAACTTATGGCGAACAAAGCGGTACAACAGGGGGTGGTGATGGATGGAGCATCAGAACCAATCAAACACTCACACCCAGTCAACAGATCTGGGTTTGATCCATCACCGTTCTTTAGCCCACTCTGCCACCCCAGTTCAGACATGGCCATATGCAAATCAGTCTGACCCTGTGCCTCATGGGAACAGTCCAGCCCGAACTGCCAAGCCATGCCTTCCCTGGACCGGAAACAAGCTTCCTAGGACCGGTTTCTGGCATTTCAGCCGTCTTCAGCCAGGCTTGCTTGAATCCAGTGGCAAAGTGAGCAAGGGACTCACGTCTGAGCATACCCTGCCAACTTATGGCGAACAAAGCGGTACAAAAGGGGGTGGTGATGGATGGAGCATCAGAACCAATCAAACACTCACACCCAGTCAACAGATCTGGGTTTGATCCATCACCGTTCTTTAGCCCACTCTGCCACCCCAGTTCAGACATGGCCATATGCAAATCAGTCTGACCCTGTGCCTCATGGGAACAGTCCAGCCCGAACTGCCAAGCCATGCCTTCCCTGGACCGGAAACAAGCTTCCTAGGACCGGTTTCTGGCATTTCAGCCGTCTTCAGCCAGGCTTGCTTGAATCCAGTGGCAAAGTGAGCAGGGGACTCACGTCTGAGCATACCCTGCCAACTTATGGCGAACAAAGCGGTACAAAAGGGGGTGGTGATGGATGGAGCATCAGAACCAATCAAACACTCACACCCAGTCAACAGATCTGGGTTTGATCCATCACCGTTCTTTAGCCCACTCTGCCACCCCAGTTCAGACATGGCCATATGCAAATCAGTCTGACCCTGTGCCTCATGGGAACAGTCCAGCCCGAACTGCCAAGCCATGCCTTCCCTGGACCGGAAACAAGCTTCCTAGGACCGGTTTCTGGCATTTCAGCCGTCTTCAGCCAGGCTTGCTTGAATCCAGTGGCAAAGTGAGCAAGGGACTCACGTCTGAGCATACCCTGCCAACTTATGGCGAACAAAGCGGTACAAAAGGGGGTGGTGATGGATGGAGCATCAGAACCAATCAAACACTCACACCCAGTCAACAGATCTGGGTTTGATCCATCACCGTTCTTTAGCCCACTCTGCCACCCCAGTTCAGACATGGCCATATGCAAATCAGTCTGACCCTGTGCCTCATGGGAACAGTCCAGCCCGAACTGCCAAGCCATGCCTTCCCTGGACCGGAAACAAGCTTCCTAGGACCGGTTTCTGGCATTTCAGCCGTCTTCAGCCAGGCTTGCTTGAATCCAGTGGCAAAGTGAGCAGGGGACTCACGTCTGAGCATACCCTGCCAACTTATGGCGAACAAAGCGGTACAAAAGGGGGTGGTGATGGATGGAGCATCAGAACCAATCAAACACTCACACCCAGTCAACAGATCTGGGTTTGATCCATCACCGTTCTTTAGCCCACTCTGCCACCCCAGTTCAGACATGGCCATATGCAAATCAGTCTGACCCTGTGCCTCATGGGAACAGTCCAGCCCGAACTGCCAAGCCATGCCTTCCCTGGACCGGAAACAAGCTTCCTAGGACCGGTTTCTGGCATTTCAGCCGTCTTCAGCCAGGCTTGCTTGAATCCAGTGGCAAAGTGAGCAAGGGACTCACGTCTGAGCATACCCTGCCAACTTATGGCGGACAAAGCGGTACAAAAGGGGGTGGTGATGGATGGAGCATCAGAACCAATCAAACACTCACACCCAGTCAACAGATCTGGGTTTGATCCATCACCGTTCTTTAGCCCACTCTGCCACCCCAGTTCAGACATGGCCATATGCAAATCAGTCTGACCCTGTGCCTCATGGGAACAGTCCAGCCCGAACTGCCAAGCCATGCCTTCCCTGGACCGGAAACAAGCTTCCTAGGACCGGTTTCTGGCATTTCAGCGGTCTTCAGCCAGGCTTGCTTGAATCCAGTGGCAAAGTGAGCAAGGGACTCACGTCTGAGCATACCCTGCCAACTTATGGCGAACAAAGCGGTACAACAGGGGGTGGTGATGGATGGAGCATCAGAACCAATCAAACACTCACACCCAGTCAACAGATCTGGGTTTGATCCATCACCGTTCTTTAGCCCACTCTGCCACCCCAGTTCAGACATGGCCATATGCAAATCAGTCTGACCCTGTGCCTCATGGGAACAGTCCAGCCCGAACTGCCAAGCCATGCCTTCCCTGGACCGGAAACAAGCTTCCTAGGACCGGTTTCTGGCATTTCAGCCGTCTTCAGCCAGGCTTGCTTGAATCCAGTGGCAAAGTGAGCAAGGGACTCACGTCTGAGCATACCCTGCCAACTTATGGCGAACAAAGCGGTACAAAAGGGGGTGGTGATGGATGGAGCATCAGAACCAATCAAACACTCACACCCAGTCAACAGATCTGGGTTTGATCCATCACCGTTCTTTAGCCCACTCTGCCACCCCAGTTCAGACATGGCCATATGCAAATCAGTCTGACCCTGTGCCTCATGGGAACAGTCCAGCCCGAACTGCCAAGCCATGCCTTCCCTGGACCGGAAACAAGCTTCCTAGGACCGGTTTCTGGCATTTCAGCCGTCTTCAGCCAGGCTTGCTTGAATCCAGTGGCAAAGTGAGCAGGGGACTCACGTCTGAGCATACCCTGCCAACTTATGGCGAACAAAGCGGTACAAAAGGGGGTGGTGATGGATGGAGCATCAGAACCAATCAAACACTCACACCCAGTCAACAGATCTGGGTTTGATCCATCACCGTTCTTTAGCCCACTCTGCCACCCCAGTTCAGACATGGCCATATGCAAATCAGTCTGACCCTGTGCCTCATGGGAACAGTCCAGCCCGAACTGCCAAGCCATGCCTTCCCTGGACCGGAAACAAGCTTCCTAGGACCGGTTTCTGGCATTTCAGCCGTCTTCAGCGAGGCTTGCTTGAATCCAGTGGCAAAGTGAGCAAGGGACTCACGTCTGAGCATACCCTGCCAACTTATGGCGAACAAAGCGGTACAAAAGGGGGTGGTGATGGATGGAGCATCAGAACCAATCAAACACTCACACCCAGTCAACAGATCTGGGTTTGATCCATCACCGTTCTTTAGCCCACTCTTCCACCCCAGTTCAGACATGGCCATATGCAAATCAGTCTGACCCTGTGCCTCATGGGAACAGTCCAGCCCGAACTGCCAAGCCATGCCTTCCCTGGACCGGAAACAAGCTTCTTAGGACCGGTTTCTGGCATTTCAGCCGTCTTCAGCCAGGCTTGCTTGAATCCAGTGGCAAAGTGAGCAAGGGACTCACGTCTGAGCATACCCTGCCAACTTATGGCGAACAAAGCGGTACAAAAGGGGGTGGTGATGGATGGAGCATCAGAACCAATCAAACACTCACACCCAGTCAACAGATCTGGGTTTGATCCATCACCTTTCTTTAGCCCACTCTGCCACCCCAGTTCAGACATGGCCATATGCAAATCAGTCTGACCCTGTGCCTCATGGGAACAGTCCAGCCCGAACTGCCAAGCCATGCCTTCCCTGGACCGGAAACAAGCTCCCTAGGACCGGTTTCTGGCATTTCAGCCGTCTTCAGCCAGGCTTGCTTGAATCCAGTGGCAAAGTGAGCAAGGGACTCACGTCTGAGCATACCCTGCCAACTTATGGCGAACAAAGCGGTACAAAAGGGGGTGGTGATGGATGTAGCATCAGAACCAATCAAACACTCACACCCAGTCAACAGATCTGGGTTTGATCCATCACCGTTCTTTAGCCCACTCTGCCACCCCAGTTCAGACATGGCCATATGCAAATCAGTCTGACCCTGTGCCTCATGGAACCAGTCCAGCCCGAACTGCCAAGCCATGCCTTCCCTGGACCGGAAACAAGCTCCCTAGGACCGGTTTCTGGCATTTCAGCCGTCTTCAGCCAGGCTTGCTTGAATCCAGTGGCAAAGTGAGCAAGGGACTCACGTCTGAGCATACCCTGCCAACTTATGGCGAACAAAGCGGTACAAAAGGGGGTGGTGATGGATGGAGCATCAGAACCAATCAAACACTCACACCCAGTCAACAGATCTGGGTTTGATCCATCACCGTTCTTTAGCCCACTCTGCCACCCCAGTTCAGACATGGCCATATGCAAATCAGTCTGACCCTGTGCCTCATGGGAACAGTCCAGCCCGAACTGCCAAGCCATGCCTTCCCTGGACCGGAAACAAGCTTCTTAGGACCGGTTTCTGGCATTTCAGCCGTCTTCAGCCAGGCTTGCTTGAATCCAGTGGCAAAGTGAGCAAGGGACTCACGTCTGAGCATACCCTGCCAACTTATGGCGAACAAAGCGTTACAAAAGGGGGTGGTGATGGATGGAGCATCAGAACCAATCAAACACTCACACCCAGTCAACAGATCTGGGTTTGATCCATCACCTTTCTTTAGCCCACTCTGCCACCCCAGTTCAGACATGGCCATATGCAAATCAGTCTGACCCTGTGCCTCATGGGAACAGTCCAGCCCGAACTGCCAAGCCATGCCTTCCCTGGACCGGAAACAAGCTTCCTAGGACCGGTTTCTGGCATTTCAGCCGTCTTCAGCCAGGCTTGCTTGAAACCAGTGGCAAAGTGAGCAAGGGACTCACGTCTGAGCATACCCTGCCAACTTATGGCGAACAAAGCGGTACAAAAGGGGGTGGTGATGGATGGAGCATCAGAACCAATCAAACACTCACACCCAGTCAACAGATCTGGGTTTGATCCATCACCGTTCTTTAGCCCACTCTGCCACCCCAGTTCAGACATGGCCATATGCAAATCAGTCTGACCCTGTGCCTCATGGGAACAGTCCAGCCCGAACTGCCAAGCCGTGCCTTCCCTGGACCGGAAACAAGCTTCCTAGGACCGGTTTCTGGCATTTCAGCCGTCTTCAGCCAGGCTTGCTTGAATCCAGTGGCAAAGTGAGCAAGGGACTCACGTCTGAGCATAGCCTGCCAACTTATGGCGAACAAAGCGGTACAAAAGGGGGTGGTGATGGATGGAGCATCAGAACCAATCAAACACTCACACCCAGTCAACAGATCTGGGTTTGATCCATCACCGTTCTTTAGCCCACTCTGCCACCCCAGTTCAGACATGGCCATATGCAAATCAGTCTGACCCTGTGCCTCATGGGAACAGTCCAGCCCGAACTGCCAAGCCATGCCTTCCCTGGACCGGAAACAAGCTTCCTAGGACCGGTTTCTGGCATTTCAGCCGTCTTCAGCCAGACTTGCTTGAATCCAGTGGCAAAGTGAGCAAGGGACTCACGTCTGAGCATACCCTGCCAACTTATGGCGAACAAAGCGGTACAAAAGGGGGTGGTGATGGATGGAGCATCAGAACCAATCAAACACTCACACCCAGTCAACAGATCTGGGTTTGATCCATCACCGTTCTTTAGCCCACTCTGCCACCCCAGTTCAGACATGGCCATATGCAAATCAGTCTGACCCTGTGCCTCATGGGAACAGTCCAGCCCGAACTGCCAAGCCATGCCTTCCCTGGACCGGAAACAAGCTTCCTAGGACCGGTTTCTGGCATTTCAGCCGTCTTCAGCCAGGCTTGCTTGAATCCAGTGGCAAAGTGAGCAGGGGACTCACGTCTGAGCATACCCTGCCAACTTATGGCGAACAAAGCGGTACAAAAGGGGGTGGTGATGGATGGAGCATCAGAACCAATCAAACACTCACACCCAGTCAACAGATCTGGGTTTGATCCATCACCGTTCTTTAGCCCACTCTGCCACCCCAGTTCAGACATGGCCATATGCAAATCAGTCTGACCCTGTGCCTCATGGGAACAGTCCAGCCCGAACTGCCAAGCCATGCCTTCCCTGGACCGGAAACAAGCTTCCTAGGACCGGTTTCTGGCATTTCAGCCGTCTTCAGCCAGGCTTGCTTGAATCCAGTGGCAAAGTGAGCAAGGGACTCACGTCTGAGCATACCCTGCCAACTTATGGCGAACAAAGCGGTACAAAAGGGGGTGGTGATGGATGGAGCATCAGAACCAATCAAACACTCACACCCAGTCAACAGATCTGGGTTTGATCCATCACCGTTCTTTAGCCCACTCTGCCACCCCAGTTCAGACATGGCCATATGCAAATCAGTCTGACCCTGTGCCTCATGGGAACAGTCCAGCCCGAACTGCCAAGCCATGCCTTCCCTGGACCGGAAACAAGCTTCCTAGGACCGGTTTCTGGCATTTCAGCCGTCTTCAGCCAGGCTTGCTTGAATCCAGTGGCAAAGTGAGCAAGGGACTCACGTCTGAGCATACCCTGCCAACTTATGGCGAACAAAGCGGTACAACAGGGGGTGGTGATGGATGGAGCATCAGAACCAATCAAACACTCACACCCAGTCAACAGATCTGGGTTTGATCCATCACCGTTCTTTAGCCCACTCTGCCACCCCAGTTCAGACATGGCCATATGCAAATCAGTCTGACCCTGTGCCTCATGGGAACAGTCCAGCCCGAACTGCCAAGCCATGCCTTCCCTGGACCGGAAACAAGCTTCCTAGGACCGGTTTCTGGCATTTCAGCCGTCTTCAGCCAGGCTTGCTTGAATCCAGTGGCAAAGTGAGCAGGGGACTCACGTCTGAGCATACCCTGCCAACTTATGGCGAACAAAGCGGTACAAAAGGGGGTGGTGATGGATGGAGCATCAGAACCAATCAAACACTCACACCCAGTCAACAGATCTGGGTTTGATCCATCACCGTTCTTTAGCCCACTCTGCCACCCCAGTTCAGACATGGCCATATGCAAATCAGTCTGACCCTGTGCCTCATGGGAACAGTCCAGCCCGAACTGCCAAGCCATGCCTTCCCTGGACCGGAAACAAGCTTCCTAGGACCGGTTTCTGGCATTTCAGCCGTCTTCAGCCAGGCTTGCTTGAATCCAGTGGCAAAGTGAGCAAGGGACTCACGTCTGAGCATACCCTGCCAACTTATGGCGAACAAAGCGGTACAAAAGGGGGTGGTGATGGATGGAGCATCAGAACCAATCAAACACTCACACCCAGTCAACAGATCTGGGTTTGATCCATCACCGTTCTTTAGCCCACTCTGCCACCCCAGTTCAGACATGGCCATATGCAAATCAGTCTGACCCTGTGCCTCATGGGAACAGTCCAGCCCGAACTGCCAAGCCATGCCTTCCCTGGACCGGAAACAAGCTTCCTAGGACCGGTTTCTGGCATTTCAGCGGTCTTCAGCCAGGCTTGCTTGAATCCAGTGGCAAAGTGAGCAAGGGACTCACGTCTGAGCATACCCTGCCAACTTATGGCGAACAAAGCGGTACAACAGGGGGTGGTGATGGATGGAGCATCAGAACCAATCAAACACTCACACCCAGTCAACAGATCTGGGTTTGATCCATCACCGTTCTTTAGCCCACTCTGCCACCCCAGTTCAGACATGGCCATATGCAAATCAGTCTGACCCTGTGCCTCATGGGAACAGTCCAGCCCGAACTGCCAAGCCATGCCTTCCCTGGACCGGAAACAAGCTCCCTAGGACCGGTTTCTGGCATTTCAGCCGTCTTCAGCCAGGCTTGCTTGAATCTAGTGGCAAAGTGAGCAAGGGACTCACGTCTGAGCATACCCTGCCAACTTATGGCGAACAAAGCGGTACAAAAGGGGGTGGTGATGGATGGAGCATCAGAACCAATCAAACACTCACACCCAGTCAACAGATCTGGGTTTGATCCATCACCGTTCTTTAGCCCACTCTGCCACCCCAGTTCAGACATGGCCATATGCAAATCAGTCTGATCCTGTGCCTCATGGGAACAGTCCAGCCCGAACTGCCAAGCCATGCCTTCCTGGTAGCAGGTGAGCAGTGAGGCCTAGGTATGCAGGGGAGGGCAATCACCGCTGTGCGCCGGACAAGTCTGGGGACCAGCCGGCTGGGGTGCAGCAGGCGCACAGGATCGTGCTGGCACCACCGGTCATGGCGGCAGCCTTGTGGCAGGGTGAGGGGCGCCGCCCTGGCAGACACATGTGATGTAGCCAACTCGTCGCCGGTGAAAATTTGGCCATTGGTAGTGGTCGGCCACGTGTGTGGAGGCCTATGGTCAGGATATGACGGACACAGAGACACACGCAGAAGGTCCGCTGTCTTGTTCAGCGCTGCCTCGGTGGTAGTCCGGGGGGTGGTGGTCCTGGGGGTGAGGGTGGTCCTGGGGGTGGTGGCGGTGGGTGTTGTGGCCCTCCTGGGTCTCCAAGCTGCATGATTAGTAGCTCCATGGCATCTGTTGGTCTTCAGATGTGGCTCTGGGCTGGGCTACCTTTCTACTGCAAGTTTTCGTCCTACTGAAGACCAGAAAAAAGCAGGTCTTAAGTCCCTGCTGCTAACGTGCCTTATCACCTGTTTTTGGCCCGCATCGCCGATCTGGCTGGTCGTTGAGAATATCGCAAAGTGGTGTTATCGTGAGTTTTTAGACGGGAACGCCTACACTGCATATGATTAGCTTTAGTTGTCGCTATCAGCCTTGGCGATGTTTTTAGCAGCAGCTATCACAGGTAAACTGACGATGTCGGCTGTTAGTGCAGGCTTGTGAATAGGGCGATAAATCTATCGCCACTTTCGTGGCTGAAAAGTGCTGCTAAATCGGCGATGTGTCCTTGAGAATATGCCCCCAAGTGGCATATTCACGAGGAAGTGGTGGTGAGAGGCGTTAGCCTCCGTGGCTTAATCCTTTCACCGCCACTTCGGAAATGCCAGGCCGAACCCTATTCTCAAGAATGTGGTGCAGCCAGGCATTTCCCCCTGCGACGCTGCTAAGTCTCACGACTTAACGGCAATGCAGGCACCCTTCGCACCAGAGTGCAAGAGTGTCTGTGTGCAGGGGAGGTTTGTTTATGTACAGGAAGGTGTCCCTTCCTGCACGTAAACAAACCTAAAATGCTGTTTAGTAACTTACATGTGTGCTGCTTCATGCAGCACGCATTTAGGTTACAAAACAGCATTTTTTTAAAGGTTTGTTTATGTACAGTAAGGGAAACCTTCCTGTACATAAACAAACCATTGCGTTTTGCTATTTCCATGTGTGCTGTACAAGGCAGCACACATGGAAATAGCAAAAACAAGGAGAAATTAATCATTTCCCCCTGTTTCGCCACCTTAAGACCAGGATTTTTCTGGTCTTAAGTTCGGCGCTGCCACCTATTATCGCCTCCCTTGATAATAGGTGGCAGTGTTGGATTCAATGGGTGTTGCGGTGGTACGCTCACCCCAACACCCACTGCACGCCCCTTTCATGCTAAGTTTAGGGTGAAAGGGGCCCTATTCACAAGGCAGCGTTAAGGCACTTAACGTGGGTTTAAGCCACGTTAAGTGGGTTAACGCTGCCTTGAGAATAGGGCTCTGGCCCTATTGCCAAGGGAAGGTCAAAAAAAGTGACGTTACCATGGTGATAGGGGCTTGAGATTATGCCCCAGACCGAAAGTGTCTAGGCGCACGTGTCTTTCTCCCTCTCTCCTCTCTCTCCTCCACCCCATTGAAATGTCAGAAAAAACGAACTCACACATGCGCTCATAACAAAATGACGTACACACACTTACCAACATTTACATTAAGCAAGTTTCAATGTTCAGAGTTCCACTGACCAAAACGCAGGTACTTACTAACAAAAGTACGTGCTTATCAGCAATGCGCACGCACTTGCGCACGCAGATGCACGCTCAGCTGAAAATGCTACGAAAAGAAAACCAGGTTAAGACACATGCCAACTGGTCACGTTGACTAAGATTGTGTACGTGCGTGTGCCTCGATGTTAATTCGGTACTTCGATTTTCTTTTCTTGGGAAACCTCAGCAGACAGAAAAGCAGGTGTTGAGTCTCCCCACTGCCCTGTCCTCATTACCAGCCTCTCTGTTGTGGCTCCAATAAATACATCTTAATGAAGATGGATCAGCTGGGCCGCCTCCGGTTCCCACAGCCTCGCTGGGGTGGTGGCAGCGAAACGAACAAATTCCACTGCATTTGCATTCTAAGATCATTTTACATGGAAGAAGACAGGTCGTGTCCCTTCAAGGTGTCACTGCAAGCGAGAGGGTATGGACACCAGGGTCTTCTCATTTAGATGCGTGTTCTTAATAATATGAGGACAGATACTGTGCAAGATTAGTTATTTGTATAATCAAAGTACAATTGCCATAATAGTAACATTAAAAATAATATGAGTCAATAAGACGAGATATGTTACCCCATAACACAGTTCTCTTTCTTTCATTGCCTTGTCCAGAATGGTAAACTGTCTCACGAAGGGATAACATTTTCCCAGTTTCCGGTTTAAAAAACATGGTTATCCAGTATAGAGAAAAACCAGTTTTCTTTACCCAGTCCTGCATCGCTGCACTCACCAACAATAAACGTCACAGAATGTTGGCTTTTTGGTGATGGCTGATAGGGGTTAGGGCCGGCTTTAGGGAGGTGCGACCAGTGCAGCCGCACCAGGAGTTGTTTTTAAAGATAACTTATGGGTTTAAAAGTAGGTAAACTTCCTTGTATGTCCAGCCGTTTTCAGGCAACAATAAATATGTCAAGATAAATCTAGTGATTAATGCTCTTGCTGGTCAATGATCGGAATTGTGTTAGTGGCAGTTTTGACTCATCATTAAATAGCGCAGTGGGTTACTGTGCCTGCTACAAAGCAGGTGCACCATGCAGATCACAGAACTGAGTGGCAGCGAACTATGAGTAACACTATAAAAAAATGAAATGTATGGCAGAGATGTATAGTAGACAGATGAGGGGCATTGTTGGAGAGTGGTAGTGAGGAAATTAGTGTAGAAGTAGGTCATGGGGGAACGCCCACAAAAGTCTGTCACACTGAGTGCCATCAGCGCTAAAACTGGCCCTGCTTGGGGTTTGAGGTGGCTGGTGATATCATTCATCAGATGGCCTTTTTAAATTAAGGATCTGCAAATGATGCTCTAAGATATCTTCTCCTATGAGGCTGTCCATGATGTGTCCTCTCTTTGCAAGAAGAGATCCCTCCACCGCCACCCAACGTGATGGTAAATGAAATGCCTTCCTGCTATGCATATGAGTCTCCCAGGTAGTCTACGGCATTGGCCCAAAAATAGGGTTCCTTCACAGCGCAAGACGTTTAGTGACCCAAAGCATTTTTGTAATGGCAACCTGCATCTTCCCCGCTATGGTTTCAAGCTGACCGGGAAGAAGACTCCAAGGAACATGGCTCCATGCCAACAGCGGCGGCTCCTCCACTAAGGGGGAGGAGTGTCGCCCCACTGCTTTGGGAGCAGTTTAAAAAGTAAAACTAAAATGATAATAACTAATGTTATTATCATTTTAGTTTTCATTCCTGCTCAGGTGCAGGGCGGGGGCGGGCTGGCTGGCCAAAGCAGGGGCCAGGGGGAGGAGTGTTAAGCACACTCTAAAGTGGGCAGGACTGTTTGGCCGGCCCTCTTGGGCCGGCCAAACAGTCCTGAGCACTTTGCATGTTCTCCACTAGGCTGCATTATACAACCTGGTAGGGAACATGCGCAGCCTCCCTGTTGCTGTCTGAGCGCCGAACTATGGCGCTCAGACCAATCACAACGCTGCGGTGCAGCATTGTGATTGGCCAGAGGATTCTGGAAGGCTGTGTGCTTCCTGTTGCGGCACACAGAAGATGTTGGAGGAGATGGGTCAACCGGCGACACCCAGGTAAGTCTTTTTATTTCATTTTTAATTTCCCACCTCTTCTCCCCCCCTACCTCCTCCCACCTCCCCACCTCCCCACCTCCCCCATCCCACCAACCCCATTCAGTAGCAGCCGCTACTGGCTGCCAATATTCCTGGGAATTCCACCAACTGTCAAGGGTCAGCTACATTTTCTATAGATAACATTATGTATTGACCTTAAAGGCGAGTACATCCTAGAATGGACCTACCCAGTATGGAAGCAGATTAGATTGAAATGGGGTCCCACCACAAGGTTATTCTTTCAGGACTGTCTGTGGGGCATATTGTCAATTTCTAGTCCTTCATGAGTAGAAATTAAAAGATATGTTGAATTTTTCTTTAAAGGACATTCTTTAGTATCCCTGCCAAAATGTAAATAATAATTTTGGTTCATTAGGTGTTTATTCAATATGCTGAGCCAAATGGTTACTCACTTGACAGAAGAGGTAGAAAAAATCCTTACTGGCTGGGGGCAAGACGACCTCATGGGAAGGACAGGCCAATGTAGCACTATAAATTGGAAGTAATGAATATAACTAGCAAGTGCTCGGAGGGCGAAAAGATAAAAAATTGGGAAGCAATTAACAGGGTGTTGTGGGAGACAGTGTCAAAGGGTGTGGAGAGTTTCAGCAGGATAAGGACCGCTGTTTCTCATCGGTCCAGAATGTTTTGAATGTTGTTGGTGGCCATGATTAGTGCCGTGGTTCTTTCTAAATCCTGATTGTGTTTTGTCTAGAAGATGGTGAGGTTCGAGGTGGGTTGTGAGTTTTTGTTAATGGCCTTATCAATCACATTGACTGGATAGGGGAGCAGGGAGATAGGCCAGACCTTTCTTAGTTGATTTGGGTCGGCTGTGGGCTTCTTGCAGAGGGCGTTGATTTCTGCAAGATTCCATTCATCTGGTGAAGTGGCAAATGTGATGGAAGTTTTGATAAGGCGGGTCAGGATGGTGCTGGTTGGTGATGTTGCAAGGTTGTAGATGTCGTGGGGGCATTGGTCCATTCGGGCGCCTAAGTGGATGGTTCACATGATTCTCGCTGCATCATTTCTGGTGAGGGTTGTCAATTTGGTCAGGTGTCTTGTTTGGCTGTGGGTAGGTTAGTGATAAGTTCTCTGGGTTGGTTTGGTGTGAAAAGTTGGTGTAGATTTTGGCGATTTTGCTGTGGAAGAAGTTGGATAGGTTGTTGTAGAGTTGAGAGGTAGCAATTATGTTGACAGTGGCTGAGGGTGAGGTGAAATCCTTGACGATCGAAAAGATCTCCTTGCAATTGTTGGAGCTTCCTTTGATGGGGTCCACTAGTGCTTTTTTCTTGGTGTCTCTAATTTGCTGGTAATAGCATCTGAGTGCAGGCTTGTGTTGTAGGTAGTTCTGTTGGTGGTGTCGTGGCTGGCTCTCCATTTACTTTCCACCTGTTTACAGTGTCGTTTGGTGTCTCGGAGGTCTTCTGTGTACCAACTAGCCTGCTTGTTTGATCTACTATGCTTTTTGGGTTTGGTGGGTGCGAGGGAGTCAGCGCAGTTCTTGATCCAGTTGTTGAAGTTGCTGATGTCCTTGTTGGGGTTGTCTAAGGGGCTAGACTGATCAGTGTTGAGGGCACTGAGCCAGTCTGCTTCTGTGATTTTGCCCCAGCTGCAGCTTGGAGTGCTGAACCTGGTAGGGGAGTTGAATTGAGATGTGTTGATTTAAAAATGGATGATGGAGTGTTCGGTCCATGTGATCTGAGTGGTGGGGTTGTATTTTATGCTGTCCCTTGTGGTGAAGATGGGGTCCAGTGTGTGCTCTGCGATGTGTTAGTTCTGTGACGTGCTGCATAAGTCCAATGTTGCTCAATCTCTCAAGGAGTGCTGTGGAGCAGGGGCCAATTTGGTCTTGCAGAGAAGAAAAAAATAGCCCCTGCTCCACAGCACTCCTTGAAAGCTTGAGCAACATTGGATGCACTGATTCTTTGGCCTCCTGATGAGTTCTGTCAATTTTTACCCAATCAGTTTCTTTCGGAGGTACTTTATTTTTCAAAAACGTAATTACCTGATCATAATTTTTCATTACTTCTGGATCTGGGGCTACTGTCTTAGGATCTCTAGGGGACTCTTGTGTTGGCCAATCTATAGTGATCTTACATTCTGTCCATAAATCTGCAGGTACAATTATGTATAAAAGACCATTCAGATCTATCCATAATACTTTTGAAAGTTTGACAAACCTATCTACCTGTCTATACCATTCAACTGTTTTCTCTCTCAACCTTGGAAAATCACTTGTAAATGACAAAATATCCTGTCTAGTTCATGGAACATGTACATATCCTCCTCCAGGTATTTCTCTCATGGGACATTCTTTTACCACTGGCTCTTTCGCTCTCATCGGGAAAGCTAAAGAGGCTAAAGCTAAAGAGGGTTTGGGGCATATCAGCAAGGGCTTTATCTCCGCTTTTTAGGCTTTAAAAGCCAAAAAAGCGGAGATAAAACTATCGCCCTATCAACAAGAAGGTGCTTAAATGCAAAATCGCATGTTAGCGTTCCATCCGAAAATAACTGGAGAAATGTCGCTAACCGACATTTCTCCAATTATCAATCGGCACACTAACAAGCATAGCGATAAGAAAAGTAGCGCTAACCGCGGTTACCGCTACTTTCCTTACTTTCCTTACGCCTGCTTTTATACCATTGACTTAGCCATGATATCCAATGGAAGGTGGAAATCATGGTTAAGTATGCTGTGCCCCATCAACAACGTAGCGCCAAATGTTGTGCGATTATCGCTGGAATCCCAGCGATAATTGCACATTTAGCTGCTAACTCGGGTATTTTTATTGCTCTGGAGATAAGGGTCGCTGATAGCGCGCTATCTCCGCAATATAATCAAGCGATGGCCGGCGATAATTATCCTAGCGCAAAGTGTGCTTAGCGATAATTATCGCCGGTTGTTGATGATATGCCCCTTTGTCTGTCGTTTCTTCACTCTTTGTAAACCATCTACTTTTCCTTCGGTCCACATCACCCCATTTTCTCAATAATGCAATTAACCCTTTAATTTGGGTTGACCTTCCACCAGTTTTCAAATTTTCAATGTCCTTCTCAGTAAAATCTACCCTGTATGGATTCTGCAATGACCTTATTTTTTAAAAAACTATTCCCATTTCACTCGCTGTCTCTTCTAGCTTTTCATGCAAAGTCCTTGATATCCAAGTAATGCTTTTACATAAAAACATTAATTCCTCATCTTGATATGCTTTTAATTTTTCAGTGGGAATGGTTCCTACAATTAATTCCTCTAAAGTTACTTTTAATTTTGCGACATCTAAAGGTTGTGGTTCGGTGTCCTTTTTCTGCAAGCTTCTTAACCAATTACTTAATTCTTCAGCTGTTGGTCCTACAGGGATTGTCTCTAATCTCATATTATCTACCATTTTCTCTGGGGTTTCTGTGGCTGATTCTGTTGCCATAGGCGTTTTATTTGCTGGACTCTGGTTTACAGTCAGATTCTTAGGCGTACTTAATCCTGATATTCCTGCAGTAATTTTCCATTCATTTTCTAATGACCTACTCCTTTCTTTCTCCTTTTGCACACTACCATTATATGGGACTGTCAAACAATGCTCATTATCTTTTTGTTTATCAAAAACTGGTATCACTGGTCATATAGTTACAGGCACAGTCACTGCTTCCATATCGTTTGTTAATTCTCTACTCTTTTCAGTTAATTCCTGTGTTGTTTTTGCTTATTCTATTGACTTTTCATTTTCAGATCTTATCGTTTGTGACATTTCTGAATCATTAAATGGATTATTTTTCCCAAATGTATTCTGCATTTGCTCAAAACTTTTATTTGTAACAGTTTCCTTTGGCGGTGCACTTGGCGTCACCATCACAGAATCCTGTTGATATGGAGGTGGCTTTTTTATAGAAAATGGCCACCAGCACTTCATCCTCATATTCACTCACTCCGTATCTATAACCTTCTGACTCTGTATTATTTCTTTTTTCCGTACATTTTCTACCACCTGTATCTCCAGCACTTCTCAAAGGAAACATGCCTTCAGTCATGCTCGCATTTCGCCATCTTCTCATTCTGTCATCATGACTTTCTTGACCATAATGTCAACCAAATACATAATTATACCTCCTTCTACTACGATGCCTTTCTCGTTCATACATCTCTTCTTCCCATTCAGTCAAAGCCTCAAATTGGGTAGGTCTGGGTTTCGGTTCTAATCCAATCATTCTATCTCTTAAATTTCATAGTACAGCTAGGCTAAATGAACCATTTTCCAGAAACGCTAGTACTCCATCATCTTTGGTATATTTTACCCAATTTTCCAACCAAATGCATGTATGATAACCATATTTCGCCACCATAAAGGATGCAGGCGTTTTCGGCGGAGGAAGTATCTGTCCTTCTCTAGTTACAATCGACTCATCTTTCTTAAATAAGTCTTTGATTTTTCCAAACCATGACTTTTTCTTCTTTTCAGGTGGATCGTAATACATCTTGTTTTATTTTTCAATTTCTTAATCAATGAAACTCCGCGATTCACCTTTTCACGGCATCTCAGTTTTCTGACAAATCCTAGCGCGACTCACACTAACGCACCAATCCAGAACGTCTACGTCACTCTTGTAATCCTCCAATCCTATCGCGTCTCACACTGACGCACCAATGAGTGAAAGCTTCGTCTTTCCACAGCTGACCAATCCCAGCGTGGTCTTTCTGACGTCAGTCTTTCCTACTACTCCTACTCTTGCTGAACCCTCCTTTACAAAATTTATCGGCAAACTTTTCTTAAGATTTCCTCTCTAAAATCTATTAGTAACAACATAAACACATCTTCATTGTCTGTTTCACTAAATCAAAGAGATAGTTTTGCTCATTTACACAAGAATTCTGTATTTCCAGTAGGTAGCGCTTACCTCTACCCTCCCACAGAATTTTCAGTTTTTGCCGATAAAGTAGCACTCCCCTCTACCTTTCGCTTCTATCAAGCAAAAGGCAAACCCGTTTCTTTGGGGAAAAAACACATTTGGAGACTACAATGCTCCTGAGAATTAAGGCCAGAGTTTCACAAGAAAACCTATTGCTATTTCACTTACACATATTCATACAGAGATTTCCCTAACATAACACAATCCCGTGTTATCACAATTCTGGAAACCAGACAATGTTAATTCCATGTGACTTCTCTTGCTACATAAATCCACTCCCTACTTCCCGGAAGTTTCAAATTTTCCGACTACACTTAACGTAAACAATACTCAACATATAGTGTTAATCATTAATCAATAATCACCAAACCAATACAATAGAAACCATCCTCTGCTACCAAGAAATACTTATCCAGCGGGGGGGGACAACATTTACATATTCTCCTTATGTCATAGATTCTTATTCACAAGGTTCATTCATACATTCACTCATTGGTGGGGCCCATAACACCAACACGCTTCTGTACACAGGAGAAAAGTGCAGCTGGATAACTGCGTACCTTATTAGCTATCAGGATTAACTCCTTACTACTTTATGTACATATTTATATAATTTTCCAGAATCCCGACTTTATCATCAAGGCACTCCACTGTTTGGTCGATGGACCAACTAGTTCGACTGTTTGATGGTGAATTAGAACCAGCTAACACACAGTTAAAGCCTAGGAAAACATTTGATATTTCAGTAGTTAATTTTAAGACTCGTTTCTTATAATTTCAATTCTGTTTATCTAAACAATAAAATAAACTCTTAAATCTTGCATTTACTGACTAAAGCTTCATTAATTACATTTTGATTTATTAAAGAGAAAATGTAACATTTAGAAAATTATTCTTAGACATAATTTAAGAAAAATGCAGTAAATCTTTTACCAATTGAAAGATGATGATAGCTTCAGATCAAATAGGAATTATCTGCATTCTCAGGTGAAGACTTCCTTGGAAAATGACAGCCTGACCCTCATCAAAGGATCAACTCGTCGCACAAATTACAGGATGCGGCATGATAAAGTTCGGGTATTCAGCAAAATCCACACATCAATCCGGAGCATGGATCAATTCCACACTCAGACTGACGGCATAGAATACATTTTAGAATTTGGAAAAAACCGCCACCCAACAAAACTTCTTCTTAAAGGAAATCAACCCAAAGACAAGCGCAATGCAACTGCAACTCTAACGCCAACCCTCCACTCACCACAATAACCCCACGTAATGACCGATGAGGGGATCTTTATACTCTTTTCCCCCCTTACTTCATACAAGATATGGCAACTTTAGGGGCAGACCAAATGTTCTGATTGGACAGTTCGGGGTTATCAATAGTTGATGTAATTTTTTCCAGATCAAACTGGTTCTCCATGGTGACTTGGCATAAAGGGTCAAACATTTTGAGTTATTTTTTTCTGGCTTCTCAGACAGGAACAGAAAATGTAACTTTTCAAGGTAAAAAGGGTCCTATTGACAGGTTCACCCTTTGTCTTTTCCCAAGTTTCTCATTAAATCACCCTCTGGCTTGCGGTCAATTCACCAACACATTGTCCTTGGCGGGGAACACGATGTCAGGAGTTCAAGTCATCTGGGCATGCGCAGAAATCATTGTGCGTACATGGTGGCATCTGCTTCAGAGAACGCCATCTTGGGTACTGCGGCCTAGTAGGGCCGAATGTTAACTTAAGCAAAAATAGACATAACAGCAATTAAAATATAGAATTGAAGATTCTAATGTTTAGACCCACACTAATCCCAATATATATTAGTCTTTTCCTAGCTGCAGCAACATTTAAAGCTATAATACTTGCCATACGGTACTTTTAAGCCACAATACAATCACAAAGCAATATAAATCATGCAATTTTGCTATCTCACCACAATCTATGGTTAGTTTACGTACCGCTTGTTAATTATTTAATTCAGCCATGAAATTGGCAGTTTAGTCCCACGTGTATTCATGTTTATCAAGGTGCAAATGTTGATTAATATCACTTCTACTTCAAACAGGTTATATAAATTAATTTTAGAATGATTATGTAATTAATTTCATGAAAATTAGAGGAGGTATACAAAATTTTGTTTTACTTGCTCCATCACCGCCAAGGAGAATGTAGGCTCTGGGGTCAATGGTGAGCGGAGCAACAAAGTTGGTGATGGGGTTGATAGAGGTGGCTCATGGTCTGGGTGGTCCATAGGCAAGGGTTCCGTTCAGGATGAATTTTTCATAGATTTGCAGCTTGAAGTGCAGGTGTTCCATGAATGGGGTGTCATTCTCTGTGGACATTGTGCATTTGATGGATTCCTTGTATATGGTAGTGAGTCCTCCTCCTAACCTGTGAATGCAGTCCTAGTGAGCGGTCTTGTCGCCCACTAATATTGCTGTATTTTGCTTTGGGAGCCGATGAGGGGTTTAGCTAGGTCACGGTAATGAAGAGGATGTTGGGTGCATTGTTGCTCCAAAGGTCCCATATTTCAGATGTTTGTTTGCTGAGTGATCATGTGTTGAGAAGCATGCATGCAAGTGGGTGTTGATGTGAGGGTTTGCTGTAGTATGTGTTGTAGGGTGGGAGTGTAGGCGTTTTTGGTTCTTGTCTGGTGTGTCTGGGGAGGGGGTGTCGAGGGCATTGTTAGTATTTGTGTGGGGGTTGGGTGGCTGCTGGAGAACTGGCAGTGGGTACAGGTGAAAGCTCTAACCATGGTGTGGCCTGACAGCAGTTGGAGGAACATCTTTGAGGTCTGGGAACCTAAGGTTTGCTGTAGAGTATCCCTGTGAGGTGATCGGACCGGGGTTCCTGGCGCTGGGCACAGTGCAGGCATGGACGGGCACGGACAGGCTTGCCTTTGGCACGTCTGCTGTGCGTGTCAGCTGTATATACGCATTCCAGCTGTAATTAAGTAGGTACTGGGAAGGGGGAAGGAGTCTATTGTGCATTGAAGCCATTTCCTGTGTTGATGGGTGATAGGAAATTAAGCCCTTTGCTTGGCTTCTTCTTTTAAAGACGGGTTTGGTGAGAACACCAGTAATGGCACTTCCTGTCCAAATGTATGATGGGAAGTTCAGTGATGTCACTTCCTGTGCAGGTGGATGATGGAGGATCCAATGATGTCACTTCCTATGCTGATGGGTGGTGGGAAATTAAGTTCTCTAGCTTGTCTTCTTCTTTTAAAGACGGTTTTGGTGGTCAAATCAGTAATGTACCTTACTGTACAGATGGATGATGAGGAATTCAGTGAGGTCACTTCATGTGCAGGTGGATGATGGGAGATCCAGTGATGTCACTTCCTGTGCTGATGGGTGGTGGTAAATGAAGCCCTCTTGCTTCGCTTCTTCTTTTGAAGATGGTTTTGTTGGGAAAATCAGTAATGTCACTTCCTGTCCAGATGGATGATGGGGAATTCAGTGATACCACTTCCTGTGCGGGTGGATGATGGGACAGCTAGTGATGTCACATTCTGTGCTGATGGGTGGTGGGATAAGAAGAAACAATTTGTATAAACTGGTGAACAATTCTTTTGAGAAAAGTTTTTGTGTCTAAAGAACCACAGCTTTTTCTTGTTTGATAAGTGTGCCATTATCTACTGGCTATAAATAGTACAAAAGGAAAGTGCTATGATGTTATTCATTAGAAAGAGCCTATTGAGAGGAGGGATTCAGCTAGAACCGGGGATGCTGGGAATCTTTCCCAAATGACTTAAGCAGATTGTTACATTTTATTATAACCTATGCTAGACCCCCATATTTATCTGATGATGGTGATTCAAAATGTTTTGATACTCACACTAATTGTTTTTTTTTTTAAAATGCAGGCTTGCCCCTATTTAATTTAGTTACCCCTCATTCAAGATGTGTGGTGCAGTGGTGTCAGGGCTGGCCGCTCAGAGTGGTGGAGAGCAAAGACCGCACCATATGCAGAGGTGGGATTGTGACTGCCAGCCTGTGTGCCAATCATCTCATTTATTGCATCAGAGTGAGTGCATTGGTGTGTGCCTAACCTTATCAGGTAAAACCCCAGTGGAACTATACACTAAATCTGTTATCAACCTACTGCCAAAAAGAAGGTTTCTAAACATACAATATTGGATGTCTGTGAAAAGTCCAGCTCCTACCATCAACAAGCAGAGTCTCCTAAGCTCACTTAAAGTGGGGAATTCTGGCAGAGGTTACACTGACCCCTTACTTGGTTCATGTGGTAGGGTTTTTTTCTGATTGTCAGTGGGGCAGGGTCTCCTTCTCGGTCTCTCAAATCCCTTAGGTTATCACCAGGCACTGCCGTTGACTCCAGTCCCACTGATTGTGGCTGGTCGGAGTGTCTGTGATCCCTTCATCTTGACACATCTGGAATCCTGGTCCTCAACCCACCTTGGCCTCTTCCCTTTTAACCATATGGGGCATTCAGCCTTGGTACCTTCTTGAACTTTGACATGTTGTGGGGTCATTAGCAGGTCACCCCCTTTTCCCCCGCCCATTCTTCCCTAAAGGGCAACAACTCTCCGTGGTTGGCACTCAAACGAGGTGTGGAACTTACTCACAAGGTCCCTTTCTCTAATCACCCAACTTCAGTGTTGAAGCCTTAGGCTGACTCCTGTGGCTCACCCGACTGTTGTTGTTTATCTTTCTTTGCTGGGTTTCAGAGACAATGTATGGGTTAGTAACTTAGGATGAATGAGAGGGCAATGTGTCTCCCACCTGTCGCTTGAATATCAGACCCGCTGGGTAGCACTTGCTTTTTTGATTTGTGGGAGGATCTGGGGACACGCTCTCAGAAACTGATGGATGACAGCCTCCACGTTCAGCTGTTGCTCCACCCCAATTTGCATTGTCTCATTAAGTGTGTGTATGAAGCATTTTTCATTGTGCGTTGCCACTGGAGCATGGTCTTGTGGCATTTCACCCCAAGTCTGGCCATGTAGTTACGAAATTCCCTGCCCTGAGAAGACAGGCGCTTATCCATATTCAGCTTGCTCAAGACACCATAAATGGTAAAAATTGTTTCCAGTTTTGGATGTGCTTTCTCAAATCTGTTAATTTGACTGTTTAAGCCACAGGGAACTTTGAGTAAGTTTCTGTCATCCCAAGGAGTTGGTTACCAACAGGCACCTTGCAGAAATCTGCAATCACGTTCTCCCACGGTTTCCATTCCATCACATTATGCATGTTTCATTGTACATTGAACTACGTTTCCTAATATAAACAGCTAGATTTATATCAGGCCAGGGCGTAGTTTTCAGAGCTTTGCTACGCGGAACTCTGCGAAGTGACAAACAAACTCCACGCAGTTCCACAAGTGGTGGAGTGCAGTGTGAACTGCAGTTCACTCTGGATTTCCTGCCGCTCGGGTAGAAATTCTACTTACTGTTCGCAAGCGCGCGTGGGGAAAAATCTCCACTGCACTACGCAAAGTGGAGTTTTCTGCACTCCACGAGTTCCGCAGAGTGCGGAGTGCGGAAAACTGCAAACTCCACAAACGGAGCGAAGTTCACGGCCCAGGCCTAATTTATATAAGGGGAAAAATTTATATTACACAACCATATACAGGTGTGTATCAGATCATGTACTAATTGCTGCTTCTATGTATATATAGATGTACATATAGAGGTTTATGCCCGCTACTAAAACTTTAAGAAAAGTCACAAAACAATGGGCATACTTCACAAAATACATGTTCACATCCGTCTATGTAGATATTGCTGCTTCTATGCACATATGGGTCTTTATATTAAGGAATTTTCTCCAGCCATTACAACTTTACAACTTGTCGTGCATATATGGATGTATAAGTTAATTCCAATTTTTTGCCACATTAAAAAAAGCTCCTTTCAACCTTTCTCCCGTCCTTCCTCTCTCTGTCTTATCCCAAACCTTTCTGACTACTATGAACCACCAAATATCATTATCAAACTTCCTTCTCCTTTTGTACTCATGTAACTTCAGCTAGCAGGTCCACCCAAAAACTACTTACAAACAGAACTTGCTACTTCCACTTTCAAATCCATTGCCATCATTCTATCTCTACTCTAAACTTTACTAAACCCACAAGAAATCAAGAGCACAAACCTAACAACTAATGCACAAGGAAGAAAAAAACACCTGTTACCAACCTCATAACTATTACCTACTATTCTTGACTTCTGGAACAGCGTGATACTCGCAAAGCGCTTTAAAATCTCATCAGGGGTAGTAAGTGCTATACAATACAAGTTAGAATTACAATTAGAATGTTGTAACTCTTTAGTTGTCTGTCAGAGCCATTCGGGTACACAATGCAGATGAGTGCTTTTGTTTACTGCACTGCCTGTGCTGGGAGCGACAGGTATTCAGAGCCAGGAAACAGCAAGCTGTAATTGCACCACCTGGCCACAGCCCCAAAAGGATAATGCAGCCAAAGAGGAACCCCACCACGCCAATATATCCTGCACAGAAACGGCCAGATTTATTAAACCCTTGAGTTACCATTAAGTCATGCAAGGCAACGCAATGGCTTAATTCAGATTTACCAAGCCACGCAAAGCCACATTGCGTGGCCCTGCATGCCTTGGTAAATGCAGAGTAATGAAAGGCAGCACAAGCCGCTGCCTTGTGTTACTCTGCACCGGAAAGGCGTTACATGGGTGTTCCCATGCATACACCTATTCTCCTTGGCACATTCCCAAATTTGGTAAGAGAAGTAAACCTTGGAGTGCATCAAATTTGTACACCTTCCCAATAGAGGGCAACAAGGAGAAATATCTTTACTGCTCCTTGGAAGCTGTTGCATTGTTGTGTGTTCCTGAAGAAGGTGGTTGGTAGTACTTTATGCCCATGCCGAAATGTGTGTTGACCATTTTTGGAATCATGATCCCAGCCCATAAATCTTAACGGACAAAATCTAAATCTGTTTTACCTTTTTTGTCTGTCTAATGTATGTGTAGTATGCTGGGATATGGTATGGATGCTGAGTCTTTGAATATTTGATTTCGGATGCATGTAAGAGTGAGAGGATCTGTTATGTAGGGGATTTCTCTGCATTGTTGTATTCTTGTTTTTATAGCAATGCCAAAAAGATATTTATATTTGTGATGCAATCATTATGTCTAGGTATATGGAAAGAATTGTTACAATGTATATGTGGACTCTTTAAAGACTTTGTAAATATATGTGTTGTTTAAGACTGAAGAATATGAGAATCTTTGAAAAGTAAAATAAACTTGGTTTTGTGAAAACATTGTATAGGTATCACAATTTCATTTGGGGAACAGAAACTTTAGCACTTGGTAGGCACACTAGATGAAATATATGTCTAGTGGGTGTGTTTCTCTATACAGTCAACGTAGTACTCTCCAATGATAATTATTCTGAATCTGTGGGTGCTGTTAACATGAAAGGAAAGCCATTCAGAAACACTGGCAAGAAGATGTTTGCCTCTTGCAACAGATGTGAGTCAAAAACTCAACTCAGTAATTTCCATTTCTGTCCTGATGTCGCCAAGAGATTTTTTTTGTGTAAAAATTGGGTCACTTTCAAAGTGTGTGGAGGACTGTTAAACAACCTGCGAAAATTGGGAGTGTGGATGTGGATGTGTGTGCATAATTGTTCAACAATGTTGTTCTCACATTTTAATGTACCGATCAACCCATGCCCGTTAAAGGCCCTACATGTGAAGCTTGCATTGATAATGTGTTGCTTATGGTCATGGCTGAATCCGAATCGCCCATCACTATTCTGGGAGATACCACATTTTACGAGTTTTGGGGTAGTAATTGCACCTTGCCTCCCACAGATGGTAACCCCAAGGAGTTTGAGGAGAAAGATATTGATATGCCTGACTACTTCAAGTCCAATGTTTCTTGTCTGGGTAGAGAGACATACCCCAAAGTTGATGTGGCGTTTAAGGGCAGAAATATTTTAGAGTGGCATGACAATGTTAAAATAGGCTTATACTTACTCCCAGGTTCTGACAACCCTGCAGTGGTTAGTGATGTTACAGTTTCATTTGTTGGTGAAAATGTTGATAATTTATTGGTTGATTTCAAGCCACTATACACATGTGGGCAAAGTCAAAGGGTTTGAACATCAAATCAAATTGGTCATTAATGCTCAATCTAGAGCTCATAAGGTCCGTTCAGTGCCTCTTAGTATAAGAGAAGAGTTAAAGAAAACGCTTGATGAATTGTTATCTCACGGTATCATTCAGTCTACGGGTTCTTCTCAGTGGGTGGCACCCATTGTGGTGGCATGCAAAAAATCTGGCGAGATCAGATTATATGCCGACTTTCGTGCTCTCAATAACAACATTGTAGTGGATTGCCACCCACTCCCTAAAATCCAGGATCTGTAAGCCAGCTTGGGGGGAGCAAAGTGGTCTTCCACAAATGATCTAAGGTCCACTTACCACCAAGTTGTCCTCAGCACTGACTCACAGGATTTAACAACATTTGTGATCCCTTACGGGGCATACAGATTTCTTAGATTGCCCTTCAGTCTGGCGTCTGCCGCCAGCGTGTTCCAAAAACGTATGGATAATTTGTTTGGGAACTTTGCTGCGTGCAGGCATATCCAGATGAAATCATGCTTCTTGCTAAAGACTTGAACGAACACAACACAATTTTGAGAAACGTTTTATCAATTTGAATTCACCATGGCATGATGATACGATGTGAGAAGTGTAGGTTTGCTACAAAAGATTTTGAATATGTTGGTCATACTGTGTGGTGCAATGGTATAAAACCTAAAATGTCACTCATTAAGGCAATCAAGGAAGCTAAGGCACCAGTGGACAAAGATGCATTGCAATTCTTCCTAGGGCTTCCTGAATACTATGCACTCTCTCTATGAGAGAGTTAAAACTATATCAGAGCTGCACCACTTTTCAAAAAAGTTCAAATTTCTGAGAATGGTAAATGTTCAACGAAGAAATGAAGCAGTTGTGTAAAGAACTAGTTTTCCTCTTCTTTACCAATTCATTCTTAAAAGACAAACAGTCAATGCATTTCGTCCTTAGACACAAGACTTCTTCAGGGCATTGGAGATTCTAGATAGACCAATAGGTGTAATTGGATGTGGTAGCAACCTTGAACATATGTATGGTTTGGCAAAGGTGGCAGTCGCACCAATGCGCGGAGCTCATCTGTTAAGTGAACGGATGATCCAAATGGATAAGGGGAATAAAGGATCCATTAAGGTCCTTTAGGGTAACCAAGACGTGCATGACGATCAAACAGCAGTACTGGTTGCCTGCTTTGGACAGTCAGGTTAAGCTTATGATTGACAAATGTCTGGACAGTCTTCTACCTGATAAGCACCAGAGGAGTGTGCAGACACCCCTGCATTCAACTCCTTTTCCAGAGAGTGCTTGGGAAAAAGTGTGAGAGATTTTTCAGGCCCTTATTCCTTGGTACTAGGCAATATGAGAGATACCTTACTTCTCATGGATTACTTTTTAAAATGGATGCATTATTCATTCGTGGAGTCACCAGACACAGAAACCATTCTCAGATTTTTGGAACATGTTTTTTTTCTGGAGGGTGCACCTAACATTGTGGTTACGGACAACGGTACACACTTTGTGTCCGAACGCATGAAGGGATTTTTGGCTAGCATGGATATCAAACAACTCAAGGTAGCTCTGTATTCACCCTCCTCTAATGGCCTGGTTGAGCGCGCCAACAGAGTCATTAAGGAGGGTGTGTAGACGGCCCTGGCTTCAGGGTTAGATGTTGGCATGTTTGTTATTCGCAAACTGTTGGCTTATAACTTGTCTCCACATTGTACCACAGGTGTGACTCCTTTTTCTTTTTTCTTTGCTGTGGGGTAGGGATGTGCATACACCGTTGTTTCTGCTATGGTTGAGTGAAAGAACTCACAATGGCGGGAGTGACTGCATTAGTAGAGATGACATACCCTCAAGCGTGGTTGGCAAACAAGGAAGCATGAAGCAAAACTTTGATAAAAAAACATGGTCAGTTAGTAGTAGATCTTGTTGTTGGTTATTGGGTCATGATTAAAAATCTCATCAGAAAAAGGAAAGGGGAATCTAAATGTTCTGTGCCTGTACAAGTGGATAGGGTCAGTGAAGGTGCTGTGCTTGTCTTGGGAAAAGGTTGGTGGAACAAGAGGCAGCTAGTGAAACTTACACATGAGCAAGTGAGTATTATGTGCAAGACAAAAAACCCTGTTTAAAATGCTGACTGGGAATAATGGTTACAACCCATATGTGCTCGGTCAGAGTGTGGGAACAGTGCAGTAGGAGGTCACATGCGTGCTGATGAGAGTTCTATGAATTGTGTTGTTTTGCCTAGAGACCGGTTGGGAATGAGTTATGTGGGTGATTGCATCAGAAATGTTCCCAAGAGGATAGTTGATTATGTGCTTTCATAATTGCTATTTGAATGTACTTTCGCAAATTGCTATATGGGTTGTTTCGTGATGCATTCTGTAACTTCCTTTAGAATTGTTACTTTATAAGTTTTCTTTAATTTGCATTTTTCTTTTTTTTGGATTATTATAAGGGGGAAGGTGATGTGGTAAATGCATTGTTTAGTTTGTTATGCATTCCAGGCATGCATGTGCCTGCTTTCATTATTGTGATCTGGTTTGGCACACACGTTACGCAAACAATCAGTGGGGATTCCACCCAGCGGTCAGTGATCTGTTGGGAACCATACTGGCAGGACGTGTCACGTGGTGGGTCTTTGTTAACTGTAACTAAACCGTACTCAAACGTGCCTTGTTTTATGGACCTTTGTTAATCATCACAATGGGTTGGGGTCATGGCTGTGCTAACCGTTCACAGATGCCAGATGGGGCTTTCTCGACTCTTTTCAGTAGAAATCTGTGTAAACATGGCTCACTCACAGCGGGCACCTGCAGCCTGCTGGCTCTACAACACGTTTCACATGCCCTCCTTGGAGGAGAGGTGCTGTATCTGTCAAAAGTTACTATTTTCATCTGACTTTTTTGCCTTATTACACGGCGACCACATAGGTGCATATAGCTATAAATATTAATTTGCAGGCAAAATAAAATATAATAGATTAAATAAATATAAAGATCAGGCAGTTGGGGCTAACTCAAACTGTAAATGTATAATTTTTAGGGTTGAGCCTGAGTGAGCCATGCGTTTTCTCTTGCAAGGCAATATTTTTTTTATAAAAAGGGATTGTAGACCTTGTGTTGCTTACCATTTGTTGGCTTTAGTGTCACTTCTTCTTTGCTACCTATTAATAAGACAGCCCAGGCCTTGCGTCACTTCCTGTTTCTTCTCTGGTGCATGGACCAAACACAGATTGATTCTTCTTAATTAATTTCTCTCTGCTGCTCACCCTATGATTGAGGAACTTTTTAGGTTGAAGCCTACCAGACACCAGGGCCGGACTGGCCGTAGCCAGCACCAGGCGTTTACCCGGTGGGCCGCGAGGGTGGGGGCCGGTTTTGGGCCTCTGTGGGGCCGTTTTTGTTACCAGGAGCTGGCAATATCACCTTTCTATTTGCAAGCTTTATTTGTTTTAGGATGTCCAGGATGAGTTTGTCCCTCTTAAGGAGAAAAGCCTTTTCACACCAACTCCCCCAGCATTCTTCTATGAGTGCCCTTTTTTAGTAAATAGGCCTGTAAATCTTGTTCTTATCTTGTCACATTTGCTATGCATTCAAAGACAGAGGTCACATGTCAGGCTCTGTCTTCCCAGGGATCTTGGTGTTTGTTTTTCGATCTCTGACTTCAAAGTGAGAAAATTCATATGACAATTGTGCTGGATTCTTGGGGGTAGGAATTTATTTTCTAGCACTCAACAACATTTCAATGAACTGTTCAAGTATTTCAGAATACACCAGAATAAGGAATGCACAAAGGAAACACATTTTTTGTTAATTCTGACGTGTGTTGGAAACAAATTTTTAATGTGATCAAAACAAATCAATACACTAGGTGATGCCATTTCCACACATTGTTGTTTGTGCACTGTATATTTTTGTCGGTGAAACTATATGTCTGTGCAAACATTAAGATCATTTCAATGTGTTTGCATTGTGTGGGGTAGCACACTGCAATAACATACTCCATTCTACCCACTCCACTTTACTCTGCAACACTCCACTTTAAACCACTTCAAGCACTGCATTCTGCGCCACTGCACTTTATGCAACCTCACCGTACACCTCTCTACTCTACCGTGCACTGCTCTACTCTAATCCAATGCTTTACAACAAACAAATGATGGACGGAATGCTGACAATGCAAACATTCTCCCCCAGTCAAGAGATCTGGGTTAAATCCATCGTTCTTTTGCCCACTACACCACCCCAGTTTAGACATGGCCATCTGCAAATCAGTCTTGACCCTGTGCCTCATGGGAACAGTCCAGCCCGAACTGCCAAGCCATGTCTTCCCTGGACCGGAATCAAGCATCCTAGGACCGGTTTCTGGCTATCAGCCGTCATCAGCCAGGATAGCTTGACTCCAGTGGCGTAGTGAGCACGGGTCCCACGTCTGGGAATACCCATCCCACTTAGGGCGAAAAGCGTTACAACAAACAAATGATGGACGGAATGCTGACAATGCAAACATTCTCCCCCAGTCAAGAGATCTGGGTTAAATCCATCGTTCTTTTACCCACTACACCACCCCAGTTTAGACATGGCCATATGCAAATCAGTCTTGACCCTGTGCCTCATGGGAACAGTCCAGCCCGAACTGCCAAGCCATGTCTTCCCTGGACCGGAATCAAGCATCCTAGGACCGGTTTCTGGCCATCAGCCGTCATCAGCCAGGATAGCTTGACTCCAGTGGCGTAGTGAGCACGGGTCCCACGTCTGGGAATACCCATCCCACTTAGGGCGAAAAGCGTTACAACAAACAAATGATGGACGGAATGCTGACAATGCAAACATTCTCCCCCAGTCAAGAGATCTGGGTTAAATCCATCGTTCTTTTGCCCACTACACCACCCCAGTTTAGACATGGCCATATGCAAATCAGTCTTGACCCTGTGCCTCATGGGAACAGTCCAGCCCGAACTGCCAAGCCATGTCTTCCCTGGACCGGAATCAAGCATCCTAGGACCGGTTTCTGGCTATCAGCCGTCATCAGCCAGGATAGCTTGACTCCAGTGGCGTAGTGAGCACGGGTCCCACATCTGGGAATACCCATCCAACTTATGGCGAAAAGCGTTACAACAAACAAATGATGGACGGAATGCTGACAATGCAAACATTCTCCCCCAGTCAAGAGATCTGGGTTAAATCCATCGTTCTTTTGCCCACTACACCACCCCAGTTTAGACATGGCCATATGCAAATCAGTCTTGACCCTGTGCCTCATGGGAACAGTCCAGCCCGAACTGCCAAGCCATGTCTTCCCTGGACCGGAATCAAGCATCCTAGGACCGGGTTCTGTCTATCAGCCGTCATCAACCAGGATAGCTTGACTCCAGTGGCGTAGTGAGCACGGGTCCCACGTCTGGGAATACCCATCCCACTTAGGGCGAAAAGCGTTACAACAAACAAATGATGGACGGAATGCTGACAATGCAAACATTCTCCCCAGTCAAGAGATCTGGGTTAAATCCATCGTTCTTTTGCCCACTACACCACCCCAGTTTAGACATGGCCATATGCAAATCAGTCTTGACCCTGTGCCTCATGGGAACAGTTCAGCCCGAACTGCCAAGCCATGTCTTCCCTGGACCAGAATCAAGCATCCTAGGACCGTTTTCTGGCTATCAGCCGTGATCAGCCAGGATAGCTTGACTCCAGTGGCGTAGTGAGCACGGGTCCCACGTCTGGGAATACCCATCCCACTTAGGGCGAAAAGCGTTACAACAAACAAATGATGGACGGAGTACTGACAATGCAAACATTCTCCCCCAGTCAAGAGATCTGGGTTAAATCCATTGTTCTTTTGCCCACTACACCACCCCAGTTTGGACATGGCCATATGCAAATCAGTCTTGACTCTGTGCCTCATGGGAACAGTCCAGCCCGAACTGCCAAGCCATGTCTTCCCTGGACCGGAATCAAGCATCCTAGGACCGGTTTCTGGCTATCAGCTGTCATCAGCCAGGATAGCTTGACTCCAGTGGCGTAGTGAGCACGGGTCCCACGTCTGGGAATCCATCCCACTTAGGGCGAAAAGGGTTACAACAAACAAATGATGGAAGGAATGCTGACAATGCAAACATTCTCCCCCAGTCAAGAGATCTGGGTTAAATCCATTGTTCTTTTGCCCACTACACCACCCCAGTTTAGACATGGCCATATGCAAATCAGTCTTGACCCTGTGCCTTATGGAAACAGTCCAGCCCGAACTGCCAAGCCATGTCTTCCCTGGACCGGAATCAAGCATCCTAGGACCGGTTTCTGGCTATCAGCCGTCATCAGCCAGGATAGCTTGACTCCAGTGGCGTAGTGAGCACGGGTCCCACGTCTGGGAATACCCATCCCACTTAGGGCGAAAAGCGTTACAACAAACAAATCCAATGCACTTTATGTCACTCTACTCTACACCTCCGCACTCTCCACTAGTGCACTCTACACCACTCCAGTCTAGGCCACTCCCATCTACTCTGCACAACTCCACTTTACCACACTCTGCAACACTGCACTCTTCGCCCCTGCACTCTATGCCAATGCACTCTAAGCCACCGCACTCTACCCTGCACCAATCCACTCTACACCACTTCACTCTACTCGGAAACAATCTGCTGTATGCCACTGCACTCTATGCCACTTCACTCTACGACACTCTATTCCACTCCACTTTATGCCACGGCACTCTACATCACTCTACTCAAAACTAATGCGCTCTATGCCAATGCACTCCACCCCAGTGCACTGTACACAACTTCACGGTACACAATTGCAGTCTATGTCACTGCACTGTACTCTGCACCACTGTACTGTATGCCACTGCTCTCTATGCACTGTACTCTACTCCAGTGCACTCTATGCCAACCTACACCACTGCACTCTACTCTGCTGCACTGTACTCTCTGCCACTGAACTCTAAACCATTCTACTCTGCACTACTTCACTCTATGTCAATGCACTCTATGCTACTCTACTCCGCATCAGTGCACTGTACACCACTGCACTCTGCATCACTCCACTCTATACCACTGCACTCTATGCCTCTTTACTCTGCACCTCTCCACCACTGCACACTACTATGACCTACTCTAATCTACGTCTGTAAATCAAAATATTTTTTACAGCTCCCCTACACTTATCCACTGATATTTAACTCACACTATATATTACCATTTAGGAAAATATTCTGGACCAACCATATATTTCAACTGTACTTCAGTTCGGTAGGTCAGAAGTCCTTTAGTAAAAGAAAACAAAAAGTGTAATCAATACAATGTGCAGCTACCACCACCATAGTGTTGCACTCAAAGGGATATCATTTCTTACCTAATGGGTCTGTTAAGTATATTGACTCTACCTAAATCCAGAGTCACATCATGTGCCAATCTTAGAAATATGTAAAAAAGGAGGACATATATAACTGTTAATTATTCTGATAACAACAGCACAAGCCATCTATATATCTATATATTAAAATGTACCTCACTCTTTCATGTGTATGTGACAAATCCCATATCTCAGAATCATTCTTACACCTTCTACTTATAGGTATAAAGCATTAGCTAGTCACCATTATCATATAAAACTTTGTCTCTGCCTAAACATAGCCAACATGCTATAAACTTCAAAGAGTAAACGATTTTAGAAAAAAACGTTTATTCAAAACATTTTAACAATGTCACTATCAATATGCGATGACTAGATCTAGTCTCTCACCTGTGTGAATGCAGCACACCTCTTCTTACAACTCTGGACAGGACCAATGTGTTGATCTCCACGCCCGATAATTAAACCCAAAACTGGAATACCTAGCGTGAGCTACGTATGCGTCAAGAACGTAAGAAAACGTATAAACATTACGTCAACGCCGTCAATGTTATCCGTTGCCATGGTAACTTCAACAAACTAGTACGCGTCCACTAATAAACGTAAAAAAGGCGTAGAAATGTTATGAAAATACCGTCATTGTAGTCTGTTCCCATATTAATTTTAAACGACTAGTATTTACTCCTTGATAGTAAGTTAATGGAAGTTTCAGTATGTCTAAAAAGCACAGCGCATGCGTTGCAAGAAAATAATTGCGTATGTGTCACAAGAACGGCAAAAGCGTGTGGATACTACGTCATTGTCATCACTGTAGTTAGTTACCATGACAATATAGAAACATGGTGATGTATACAGAGTTGAAAGTGCCACATAAAAATATATATACTAATAAGTATACTCGTACATGCTTAAGAATACACAACAAAATTTGTTAATACGCATTATACGCCCTTATTATGTATGGATAGTAATTCACTAAATAACTTCATGAAGAGTAAATCAAATGTTTCTTCTTCTATTCTTGGCCCCCACCACATCTTCAACAGAGCCGCCGACACCATCGCACCCATGCTCCGCCACACCATCAACCGCTCCCTGGTAACCGCCTCGTCCTCCGATGACTGGAAACACGCCAAGGTCAACCCCCTCCTGTCGAAACCCTCCGCGGACCCCACTGATCTCAAAAACTACAGACCCATCTCCCTGCTCCCGTACCCAGCAAAAGTCATCGAGAAAGCCATCAACAGCCAACTCGCCACAGTCATTGAAGAACACAACATCCTCGACTCCTCCCAGTCCGGCTTCAGAAAAAACCACAGCACGGAAACCGCCCTCCTCGCCGCAACAGACAACATCCGCACCCTACTGGACAAAGGAGAGACAGTAGCCCTCATCCTCCTCAACCTCTAAGCGGCATTCAACACAGTCTCCCACCGCACGCTAATATGCAGACTCTATGACGCAGGAATCCAGGACAAGGCCCTCAACTGGATCCGCTCCTTCCTCTCTGGCAGGACGCAGCAGGTCAGACTCCCCCATTTCCTCTCAGACCCTACACCTACCACCTGCAGAGTCCCCCAAGGCACCTCCCTCAGCCCGACGCTTTTCAATGTCTACTTGGCTCCACTTGCCCCCATCGTCAGAACCTACGGACTCAACATCATGTCATACGCAGACGACACCCAACTCATCATCTCCTTATCCAACGAGCCCAACACTGCCAGACACAACTTTCGAGAAGGCATGGAAGCCATCGCCAAATGGATGAAAAACAGCTGCCTACAACCAGACACCAACAAAACAGAAGTACTCATCATGGGCCCAAACTCTGATGCCTGGAGCGACACCTCGTGGCCCCCCGCCCTCGGAAACCCGCCAACCCCCACGGACCACACACACAACCTGGGAATCATCCTGGACTCCGAGCTCAAAATGGACCGCCAAATCAACTCTGTCTCGTCATCCGGCTTCCACACCCTTCGTAAGACCTTCAAATGGATCTCCCTCGAACACCAAAAGACCATCACTCACGCCCTGGTCACCAGCAGACTCGACTACGGCAACCCACTCTATGCCAGAAGAAACAAAAACCCCACCCACAAGCTACAGAACATCCAGAACGCCACCGCAAGACTAGTCCTCAACCTGCCAAAACACTGCCACATCTCACAGCACCTGCGCACACTCCACTGGATCCCTGTTGAGACGAGAATCACTTTCAAGATACTCACCCACGCACACAAAGCCCTCCACGGCACCGTACCAGCATACCTGAACAGCCGACTCAAATTCCATGCACCCCAAAGGACCCTATGATCAGCCCAGCTCTCCTACGCCGTGGTCCCCCGCACCAGAAAGACCAGATCGGGAGGCCGCTTCTTTTCCATCCTCGTGGCCAAGGCATGGAACGCCCTTCCGCTCCACCTCAGTCAGACAACAAAGCTCCCCATCTTCTCAAGAAACCTCAAGACCTGGCTCTTCGGCAGACCCCCTCCTTGATGGAATGGAACCTGCATCCCCCAACCCCTAGCACCTTGAGACTCTTACTGGTGAGTAGTCGCGCTTCAACAAACCCCTGATTGATTGATTGATTGTTTGATTGATTGATTGATTGATTGATTGCGACCAGCATGGTACTGTGGGAACTATCCTCACCGCGAGGGATGGAGAGAGGCCGCTACCTGGGCACCTAGAAGCAGCCTCACATGATCTTTTTGTACCTTCATCCCAAATGAGGTGTGGTGCACTGGGGCTGTCTCCCGTTGGCTGTGAGACGCAAAGACCCCTTTACATGCAGGGACTGGTGCGTGACTGCTAGCCCTAGTGCCGATCAGTACCATTTATTGGCTCTTGTGACCATCCGTCTGACCGCGTGAGACCACCCCTGTGGACATTTGTCCTACAACAAGCACGCTCGAATGATGGCTAAGTCTGTCTGTGAATCACGAACATTGTCTAACAATAACTTTCTTCTTGACACCTCTGGAACGCATCATTGGCTCGCCCCAGTTTTACACGCTTGTAAGCCTTGCGTCCAGAGTTCTCAGAATTCATCTCAATTTTAAATCAGGAAGCCTCCGAGCCGCTGGCGAGTATATGAGGGGTTTTGCATGCTATACCAGGAACGGATAGATTTTGTACCTACTTAATGTGCAAAGCACAGTTCACCTGAATCGCAGATTAATTGACCTATATTTTTAAGGAAACAATTTGGACAATGAAAAAAAGGACGCAATGCAATTTTTATGCAATGCTCGTACTGTTAATGCTTGTTTTCATCTTTTTAGCTGTTAATGCAAATCAGATGGTATGCTTTGTTTTTTACTGCCTAGCTGCGTGTTTTTTGTTTTGGACGTCGGGTAAGACATCAAACAAATGAAGAGCAGTGAACAAATGGCTAAAAACTCTCAGATGAAAGCTAGTATCCGAGAGTGAGTTAATGCATGTGAACAGCAGATGCATATGTAGCAGGAGGCTCAGGAGCAGAGAGCCTAGAGACTCGGTGCACGGCTGGAGAGTGCTCTTAAGAGCTTCTTACGTGGACAACTTGCCCCATGCTAGGGGGCTAACAGAAATGCCAAGCATATTCCTTTCTTCTACCAACGGCACTGAGCATTCCTCTGTCATTTTTCATCACAACGCCGGGCAAAGAGCACGCTTGAATAGTGAAGAGTGGTCCTTTCTTGGGAAAGGCTTCTGCAAAAGGATGTTAAGAACTTGATGCAAGATATAACGCTAAAGTAGGCCACTGATCCATTGTGGCAGTGATCGCTCTGAATTTAGAAGGGGTCTCGAGGATTCGTGGTGATTGAGATTAAGAAATCTGTTAATTTAATTAAAGCATGCACCAGTGTCTATCCTTTGAAATAGTACAGCTGATAAAGATTGAGCCCAATAAATGTTCATTTTTTCCCAAGACAAATTTGCTTTTGTGCAAACATACAATGGGCCCAATTACAAGTAAGGCTAAATTGCATGCAGAGATTCTGGCCTGCTAAAACTTCCAAAACCGGCGGTACTCTCTGCATTAAATTCCTGCAATTAAGAGTTCAACTTCACGAGTGAAGAATAATGGGTGGAACCGTTTTCGGCTTGTATTTGGCATGGAATTCTCAATTCCATGGATTTAAATGCAGTAATTTACTCCCTGTTTTGAGCATTGAGAACGCCTGTGCAGGGCAGTGGGGCAAGGTGACACTCAACTGAAACTCTCCCTCACCAAGGACCCCATCACCGCCAAAGCCAACCTCCACGAAGGAATGAAGGCTGTCGCCGACTGGATGAAGAACAGCCGACTGAAGCTGAACACGGACAAATCAGAGGTCTTCATCCTCGGCTCCAACCCTTCAGCCTGGGACGACTCCTGCTGGCCGACGGCACTGGGGGCAGCCTCGACACCCACCGACTACGCACGCAACCTGGGAATCATATTCGACTCAACGCTCTCCATGACCAAGCAAGTCAATGCCGTCTCTTCCTCCTGCTTCAACACCCTCTGCATGCTCCGCAATATCTACAGGTGGATCCCGACAGATACAAGAAGAACAGTCACCCAGGCCCTCGTCAGCAGCAGACTCGACTACGGAAACGCCCTCTACGCGGGAGCCCCAACCAAGCTCATCAAACAACTGCAATGCAACCAAAACGCCTCGGCACGACTGATCCTTGACGTACCACGCCACGGCCACATCACCCCCCACATGAGAAACCTGCACTGGCTTCCCGTCAACAAAAGGATATCATTCAAGCTCCTCATCCACGCACACAAGGCACTCCACAAGACCGGCCCAGCTTACCTCAACAAACGACTTTCCTTCTACATCCCCAACCACCAGCTCCGCTCCGCCGACCTCGCACTCGCCACCGTCCTGCGCATCCGAAGAACAACCACTGGCGGGAGATCCTTCTCCCACCTCGCCGCCAAGACCTGGAACACCCTCCCACTGAGCCTACGACAGACCCAAGACCTGCTGACCTTCAGGAGGCTACTCAAGACCTGGCTGATCGATCAGTAGCGCCCCCCCAGCGTCTTGAGACCCTCACGGGTATGTAGTGCGCTCTACAAATGTTTGATTGATTGATTGATTGATTGATTGATTGATTGATTGATTGATTGATGGAGATCGGTAGAGGAGTGAAGGGGAAGATGTTGCCTGACAGGCGGGTAGGTAGACAAGTCTGGATTGACCATCCAGCTATGACTTTCTCCAGTGGGTAGCGGGCTATAGTGGCTGATGTCTGAGGTGGATGGGCTGCCATGACCTAACCATACCACGCTGGCCCTTTTCTAACTAAGACCTCCTATTGTGTGGAGCTGGTTTGATGATTTTTTTGCAGGGCTCTAATTTTTTTCCAGTCCAGCCTTGGTGGCTGAGGATCAGGAAATTAGTCATTTTCCAAAGCAATTTTACCGGTTAGAATTTCTGGGTGGTAAAATTGGGTCCTATTTTCCCGTACCCAGAAAATCTGGATGCAGGAACACTGAACAGCACATAATTTTGGTTTGGTTTTAGTGAACAGTTTGTCTTTTTGGCACTTAAAGAGGAGAAAAGATGAAAGAGTCTACTCCTTATAGATATTTGGGACCTTATTAGAAAAAGAGTTGTGATTCAACACCAATTAGCTGCCTTAAAATTAAAATCCCATTCAATGACGTTTGGCGTACCCACTTTGGCTAAAAAAATATTGTTACAGCCATTACTTTAAGTACTAAAAGCAAAAATAATGCTAATTCTAGCCTATGGAGCATGGATCTCTAAACGCAGCCTATAGTTTCTAAGAAAAAGCTCACCCGTGATGGTTTTAGAGCCACATTCCATCTCCAAAGAACCACTTGCCCAGCACAAATCAGGCTATTGTTCAACCAGCAAACACAAATTTGAGCCTTGGAAGAAATCTAAGCACTAAAACAATCTGAAAATGGTTTGCTGAAAGCTCATTGTGCTCCAAGGCTTTTGAGGAGACCGCACAATTGAGAAGTTTCTAGAATAAACACCTAGAGGAAGACTTGCAGTCACGAGAATATCTGTTTGATACAGTCTTCTTCCATTGTCTAATTTCAATTAGTTAATTAAGACACAACTCAATATAGTTGTCCCTAAGAAAAATTTAGACTCACCTAGTAAAAGGTCCCATTCTTGGAGGATGTTATATTCGTGCAAACCCATCAGACACAGCCATATCTGTAAGCTTCTTTTCCACTTTATTTAAAACAAAAGTTGTTACTCCTCCATTGCTTCTGGAATTTTTTGTGATATCAAACTTTTTGTTTCGATGGAGAAATGCCAAAATACAAAAAGGATGTAGACTAAGGGCCCATTTATGATGGCGCACGGAAAAGCCCTCCAACCGCATTTCTGTCGCTCAAATTACGATGAAATGTACACAAAATCATACCGCAGCGGACGGATGCCACAAAAGACCGTCCACCTCGGCATGATAACCTGCAAATCCGATCCCGGCGGATGGGGAAAGCTGTCCAACAGCTTGGGAAGGCCGCTCCTGCCGCGACATGACCGCACGGCTAACTACGGTGCGAATGCGGAGCTGGGGGACCGAGCACTGCGTCCGACTGCCGCGCATGCACATAGGCCAAATGAACGCCGGATGGAACCAACCTCACAACAATGCCCAAAGTGTGCCTGTACTACCTGCCACCCTCAATCACAACACACACGCCACAATGACACACCCCAACTTGCTCCTGGTAAGGAAAGCCATTCACAGCATGGAAGAGACATCTGGAGGCCATCACTCATGTGGACATACCCACATACCACAGTAAAACCAACCCCTTCCTAGACCAGCATCCTTTGCACACCATGAGCTGAGACAGAGAGACAGGAAACCATTGACTCACACTGCACAACATCACACCCACCCATCTCCACACAACACCACTTTCACTCACACACCTCACACACTTCACATATCTACACCACTACCTTACATCATGCACCCTTAATTCATTTGCACCATGCCCCTCAAGATAATGCCCAAATTCACCGACTCAGAGTTGAAAGTGATGGTAGACAAGACAATCAGGGTAGATTGGTGAACCACATTTGCCTGGGCACCTGGTCCAACACACCCCACTTGCACACAAGAATCAGATGTGGGGAAGGATCCACAGAAAAGTCAATGCCATAGGACCACCCTCGCACTGTGTGTGACACCAGGAAGTGGTGTGGCGACCTCAAGAGTCGGGTCAAGCATCGAGCCCATAGGAACCACGAGGCAGCCCAAAGAACTGGTGGCGGCCTTCCCATTCCACCTCTAACCTTCACCAAATGGGAGGAGAAGGTGCTTGCCATAATGCATCCAGAGAGTCCCACATAATCTAGGGGGAAGTGGAGGCTGGTAGGTACTAACAAATGTCTCCCATCACACTGCAATTTACTGTTGTGCACAACAAGTGAGCCTCAATCGCCAGCCCACATCAAACTCATTTGGAATGCATGCTTTCAATATGAATGGATCACAAGGCTAGCATTTCCTCACTCAAATCCACCTCACAGGTAAGTAGTCAGCCCATGCACCATGGACTCCCTCACAGACAGCCATGTGTAGTTTACCCCGTCAACAGTGCCTCCTAACAGGCAGGTAGCCATCTTACTGGGGAGGGGGTTGTTGAGCCCTGACAGCAAGACCACAACTCCCACAAGGCCCTCTGTCTTCCCTCACAGACAGCATGGAGCCAAATGACCCCCACATCCCGCACTTGGTAGCCAACTCTGGAACCCCCCATAAGTTGTAGGCAGTGCACATACAGCCAATACCTTCGAGAGGCCACATGATTCACAGTGTCAGTGATGAAGTCACATGTAACTGCTAAGCAAAATACAAGAACGCGATAACAAAAAGCTAATGTTCCAGTCCCATTGCCTCAAAGCAGAAAGACTCGGGTCAACACAACACATGCATGGAAACTCTGTCAAACCTCACAAACCACAGAAAGTAGGTACAAAAAGCATAACACAAATCATGAAGTTGCGGCATAGTAGTCAGATACTCATGGAAAAGACACATATATCCAAGCATGAACTGAATCGGATGAGCAACAAGTTGGTACCGGAGGACATTTCCTTGGAAATACAATATCTGTACAAATGATATTGTATCTTCAGCCATGACACCTAGCTAACGAGCAATGTGTGTCCCTCCACATCACGTTCGACAGCTGACAAACTGTTATGGATGCATAGTAATGCCAAGCTAAAAAGTAAGACCATCTCAAATGAAATGTGCTAAACATGAACATCAAAGTTGTGCTGTGTACTGAATATGTTGACAATATAACCTCTCTTCAACAGGTAACTCACCAGCAACAGCAGGCGACCGCGCCATGGGCGAGCCCAAACAGTCTCCCCCCTTGCAAGGTGAACCCTCGGATTCAGACTCCCTGGTCTTTTCAATTGAGGAGGACCGACCTGGCCCCTCCTGCGTGCCGAGGACAGCTCAGTCTGTGGTCCTCACTGTCCCCACCACCACCATCATGACTCCCACAACAGCTGCACCGACTGCCAAAGTAGACCCCTGAAGCAACGACCTGCGTGGCAGCCAACTCCACCATCACCACCGCTGCCTCCAACACTGTCCCTATGCCAGCATTTGCGAATACCACCAGGCAGACCGGGGATGCTGGGCACGGTGTGCGGTGGCAGCACCTGGCACCGCCACAGGTCCGTGGCAACAGAGCAGGTTGGAGGCCAACTGGGGACAGTCACAGGAGGACAATGAGACAGAGGCCCTGGACAGAGTGCTAACTGTCCTTGGTGCATACCAGCAGAACCAAGGACAGATGGGTCTCTGTCCCTCTACCTGCCCAACTCAGGTGAAACACCTCAGTCACATGACAAGTAAGCATGATGACTGAACTGCAATTTCCAGAATGCCGAGAGGTGACCTGTGCTGGGAGGTGAAGCAGTGTGCTCCCATCCCCCTAATAAAATCATCATGGACATGACGGAAGTTGTCACAGATAACACAGCGCAGAACAATGACATCCTAAGCAGTGTGCTCACAAGAGCCAGCATCACAACACATCCTGTCATATGGACGATGGTGACATTGTCGCATTCACACACTCAAGTACTGTTGCCCAGGGATTTTCATGTGACATGTACGATCTATGTATGTTTACCCACATGAACACCAGTCCCTGACAACATACCAACGCTAAATCTGTTTTACAACCAAAGTTATCTTCTCCTGAATGAGCACAACTGCTTTGGTCACAGGGCAGGCATCAAGTATATAGGAACTGTTGTACACCGTGTTCCTTGCTCGAGCAATGTTCTCCTTACTCCCCCATATGTGATTGTGGATAGTGATTTGTGGCCTCACATTCCCACAGCGAAAGCATACTTCAATAAGTGTGCAGGCACAATGGGCTTCTGTTTCAACAAGTAGTTGCTCACAGCCCTGAGACCTTCGAATTCCAGGTGCCTTGACCGTCCCGCGCGATTCAGTCACTGCTGAACACGGCACTTCCACTTTTTTCTGGGGGACTGCCACAGTAATCATTGGAAGCCTCTGATACTGAAGGCTGTTGCACACTTTTTTCAAATTTGTGGGCTCTGGCCTTTTCCCTTTGTTTCATGCTATTTTTGGAGTACTACCGGGTGTCATTCCTTCAATTTTCAGACTGCAGTTAGCAGTTTGATATCACTACATGTGGCTGTACAGCTGAGGGCTAGTTCTAAGAGTGCTTTCACGTCATGTCTGCCCATCCTGTGGTCCAGGCGAACCCCGGTCAGTTGCAACTGTACCGTGACTGATTGCAGATTCTCTTTGGATGTGTCCCATTAGCTGTGGTACGTATCAGTTATAGGCTAACCTCCGCTATGCCTATTTTACCTGCGTTCAAACTGTGTTCTGTTGTCGATGATGCCCCTTTCACTGGGCCATGAATGTCTGCCTTTCCAACACATCCCTTGCTGCCCTGGATCATGAGCTGTGGGTGAGTCCTTTGTTGGTCCACGATCAAGAGTGCTCTGGTGACACACGTTTGTGGGATGCCTTTCAATGTGTCAGACAGGCTGCTAGCTGCGCCTGTGAGTTTGCGAAAAGGCTCCTGTGCCAGGCCTACATCAAACCACTCCTAGGTTGCCATGGGGTGCTCCTTTCATCCTCGTGGTGCAGGGAGCACATCAGTTCCTTCATACTGCTGGATTGGATGGTGGTCCTTTTTGCTGCAGATGATTTGGATCGTCTTTTGGAACTGATTGCCTTCGATGTTGCCTGTGCCTTCTTGGATTCATAACTACTTAACAGGAACTGTTGGTGACTAATTCAATATCCTTTTACTTTCTCACGCCTCCTGACATGAATTGTTATTATACTCTCTGACTTTGGCCCTGTCTGCATTACCTTTGACTCTGCTGACCTCTGCGGTCTGTTTTGCTTGGTACGACAGACCTGAGAAACGGGAGGCTGTCATGTGACCGTCATGGACACTGTCGACTGGCATAAGCCCGGCTTCCATCATGTAGCTGTAGCGCACGAAATTTACATGGCGTAGTCATTTTGCAAGTACATTAGTATTTGTCTGTCACATGAGAAGTGTCCGCAGAGCTCATTCTCTGCACGGTCCAGGAGTACTACCTGCCCATTCTGTCTGTCGTCGGAGGACATTGTCTCTTGTCATTCTGTTCTGGTCAGGCCCTAGCACCCCAACTCAACAAAGTGTCACAGCTGCTAGAGGTCACGGATGCCTTTTAGATGTCATGGGTAGGTGGGCTTGTGGCCCCAACCTTGGAGAGTGATCCATCCAGTTATGAGAGCGACACAGCACATGGGATGTACATTTAACCATGTATTGGCTGAGGAATGGGGTCTGCTGACAAAGCCCATAGACCCGGGACATCTCATACAACTCCTCCCAGCAAGGGATGGGGGGGATATACTCGTGGGCCTCAGTACAGAGGGATTATCGATATGACATCTTGTTTCTTGTGATATGGATGTGTCACTATGATAACTGTTTTTGTACTCATGCATTCTCCCCTTGTGGCACGTATGTTGCATGTTTTAACACTGTAGTAAAAATTCAAATTTCAGAGTGTTTCTTGTCTTCAACTTATCTACATGTGTACATGCGCTTGAAAACCTCTGAGTGAGTAGGAGAGCTAGTGATGCACTATAGCGATTGGGTCCTGTGATCATATGTGCTTTTGGATTCTCAGTCCCTGCCTGTCCAAATTCTCTAATCCTGCGCAAAGTCCTGTATGTGTACAAAATGGCAGCAACAATTCTCACAGTTTTTGAGACAACAGCAAGGCACACAGACACAGTCATAGTTGCTCATTGTTAACTTACCCTCAACGGAAGTTGTTGACGATGAGCTGTGGACACTGGTCAAGGCCTTCTTCCGCACCACTGTCATCGTCACTGGGCATGTGTGGGTTGAGAGTGGGGGCTACTGCTGTTCATCATCATCCATAATTATGGGGATCCTTCTGCACAAGGCCAGGTTGTGTAGCATGCAGTAACCCCAAACCCCCACCCCATCCCTCTCCCTCCTCCTTCCCCATCTCCATCCCTCACCCCCACCCCACGGGTATCCGTGCTAGGAAAAAAAAGGTACTGGAGCCCCAGAGAAGCATTGGACCATCAGCGTGGTGTTAAACCAGGTTGGCAAGAGGCTCCGCAAGCCGTAGAAGGTGTAAGTATTTGGGGCAAGTAATCTCAAAGACCTCCAAGCTCAACAGGGAAAGGAACGGGCGGCAAATGTCCGGAAGTTGGGCCCCTTGTTCAGTACTGAGAGGGAGATATGTTCCATGTCCAACACATATCATATTCAGTGTAGCCATCCTTGGTAGGTGGGGCTCTGTTCTGAACCCCAGAGGAATAATATGTTCTGCAAGTCCGCGCCTAAAGCAAGACCTATCTGTCTGCCTTTGCATGACTTACGTGGGAATGTAAGAGCGTTGGGTAAGCCGAGAATGACGTATGCTGGGAAACAAGGCAGATGTGTATCAAAGTGGTTGTCGATTTTATTGAGAACCAGTGCCCATTAGGACGTGAGTTTGGGACAGCCCCACAATAAGTGGGTTAGTGTCCCTAAAGAGCCACAGTCTTGCCAGCAGTCAGTCTTACGAGCTGGGTTGCCTTTGTACAGTCTGTAAGGTGTAAAGTGCCAATAAGTGGCGATTTTGGTCGCCGTTTTAATGCTAGAGACATTCAAGCTGTGTGTATTGCATGGTGGAAAACGTCACCCCATTCCCGCTGAGTTAGCGTGCAGCCGAGTTCTGATTCCCGGCGCTTCTTCCCGGGAGATTTGGATGTCGGCTCTTGTGGCCCAGGAAGTTATAAAGCTCACTAATTAGATGGGTGTTAGAGGTTTTTGAGAGCAGCCTTTTTTTGTAGGTGGTAAGGTACTTTTGGGCATCAGGGCAAATTGAGGGGTTCAATACCCAATGTTCCACTTGGTTGTAGTGGTATCGATTGGATTCCAGCAGGGCTAGATCCAAGCAGAGGCTCTCGAAGGACAGCAGGACCTCTCCTTCAAAGAGATGGCTGATCGATCTGTACCCTTCTTTGCCCCATAGATGGAAGACCTTGGTGTCGAGACCATAGGTGAAGTTAGGGTTATTTACTATGGGTGTCAAGAGCTACGGGAAAGAAGTGAGTCTGTGTCTCTCCGCAGTTGAGTTCCAAGCTTTCAAGATGAATTTCGTAATGGGGATCGGTATGGATTTTTGGGGTGCTTGGTTCTATGGAGGAAGGGGATCCTCCATAGAGATTTTCTGGCTATGACCCGATCTATGAAAAGCCAGTGCTTTTCTGATTTGCTGCGGGACCATTCCAAAATGGCTCGCAGCTGTGTGACTTTGTAATAGCGGGGGTTTAAAGCTGTTGAAGAGTGCGGATGACATCGGTTGGGGGGTCCACAGGGAGTGTTTAGAATAGGTATAGTATCTTTAGCAATGTATTCATTTTTAGGGCTGCTATGCAGCCCAGCCAGGAAAGGTCATAGAGCTTCCAGCGGTGTAAGTCCTGGCGGACATGATGAAGCATGTGTTTGTAATTGAGGTAGACTCTGGCTTGGGTCGAGGCCATGAGTCGAAGCCCCAAAGAGGGGATCGAGTCTGCTGCCCATTGGACCAGGCAAGAGTGCCATAAGACATCCCATGTGAGGGTGCGGAGAGAAATGCAGAAGGCTAGTGATTTATGTATATTAACTTTGAAGCCCCCGGCTTGGGAAAATGACTCCAGTTCAGAGAGAAAAGCTGACCTTGAGGTCTGGGGATCTTTCAAAGTTGCGATAACATCATCTAAACAGAGACTGACAGTGTGTTAGTCCCCGGCAAACTGAATGTCTGTAATCAAGGGGTTGTCCTGCACTCTCTACGCCATGGGCTCCAACTACAGAGTGAAGAGGAGGGAAAAGAGTGGGCACCCCTGCCTCGTATCTCGGGCGATGGGGAATGGAGCAGAGGAATGCCCGTTCACCCGGACCACTGCTCTTGGTTGTGTGTAGCTACTAAAGATCAATTTGCAGAGGCGGCCCTCAATTCCAAAATGTTTGAGGGTGGATGCCAGGTATGGCCAGTGCACTCTATCGAATGCTTTTTTAGCATCAACAGAGAGCAACGTGCTTCCTGGTGTTGGGCTTTATCAATTAGGTGCAGTAGTCTCTTTGTATTGATGCTGCACTCACAGGTCATGACACCCACCTGATCCAGGCCCCCCAATCCGGGCAGCATTGGCCCCAGCCTAGCCACCAATATCCCTGTAAATAGCTTTAGGTCCACATCTAAAAGGGATATTGGTTGGTAGGACGCACAATGTCGTTTGTCCTTGAAGGCTTCGGAAGGACTACAATGGAAGCTAGGAACCTTAACGGTGGATAGCAGAGGAGTCGCCTATTGCGTTGAATAACCTAGTTAGCATAGGCACTGTGAAAGGGCAGAAGGCCTTCTAAAAAATTGCTGAGAGCCAGTCCGTGCCGGGGAATTTAAGAATTTTAAGACAGGCTATGGCAGAAATCACATCCTCAGTGCCGATAGGGCTATCTAGGTCAGCTGCCCGATGGTGTTAGTATAGTGTTGGCCGCATCCTGGAGATATCTCATCAATGACTCCATAGGACGTTTTTGCACTATGTAGAGGTCAGCGTAAAAGTTGTGTAATGCGTCTACTATCTGTGGGTCGTCTTTGCATTCCGATCTGGCCGCGTGCAGCACTAACTGGACGGTAGCCGCCTGACACTGTGCTTGCAATCTGTTACCCAGAAGGCATCTGAATCTATCCCCCCCACATAAAAAGAATGTCGCAATCGCAAAGCAGCTTATTCCACCCGGTCCAGGTCCAAGCCCATGAGCTGTGCACATGCTGCTTCAAGTTGGTGCCAGACCCGTGGCGCCCCAGGTCTCTTGTGAATGCGCTCCAGCTCTAGAACCTGTCGGGTGAGGCCATCCCTCTTGTCCCTCAGCAAATCGCTATTAATGCCCCACGGGCCACTGTTTTTAGCATTTCCCAGAAAGTGGTGATGGACGTGTCGGGGGTGTCATTGAAAGCCAAGAACTCCTCGAGTGTCTTGGTAATTTGCTGTGCCAAGCCAAACGCTTCGCAGCTTGGGCAGCCCACTGGTCATTGACGGATGCCTGGTGATCAAAACATCCAACCGTACGGCTCTACTCATTTAATTCCATACCACACGATCTCAAGGTCCGGCTTGACAGCTTCCTGTGTTGCCCCCATCCTCCCCACCATCTTAGAGGCTGATTATCTGGGAAGGGTCTTGCCTGATCATGATGCCCACGCTATTACTCTTGTATAGTGCCCGCCCTGACCGCCAGTGCCTACTTGGCGATTACCCAGGGACTGCCTAGAGGACCCGATCTTCCGGCAGTCACAGACCGAGCACATACAGCACGATTTCCGAGAGGACATGCGCACAGCCACCACCCGTGCCACGGAATGGAACGCCTTTAAAGTGGTCATTATGGGCACCTTGCATTCAACACATCACAGGGGCACGCCATGTCCTGAAGCACCGCATACACGAAACAGAGCATGTGTTGGCCACACTAACACACGCAGCTGACACCAATGCAACCACTCCAGCCCAAGTGGCGGAAGCTAAAACCGCATATGCTGAAGCATTAGATGATCTCCGCCGCTATAATTTTAGGGCATACACAGCACGCGTACATAGAGAAGGTGATAGAGTGGGTGCTTTGCTGGCGTGGTTAGTGAAGCAGGACACGACCCTCCCACAGATCACAACGATCCGCACTGAGAGGGATACCCTAATACATATGCAGGCTTCTATCCTAGATGCATTCTGGTGACATAACACACATTTATATGCAGCCCCGCACCCAGTGGATGACGGTAAAAAGAACAATTGATGGACAGAATGCAGAACAATGTCATACATTCACCCCAGTACAGAGATCTGGGCCTAAATCCATCGTCTTTTTGCTCACCATGCCATTCCAGTTTGGACCCAGCCATATGCAAATCAGTCTTGACCCTGCACCCAATGGGGACAGTCCAGTCCAAACTGCCAGGCCAGGTCCTCCCTGGTCTGGAAACAAGCATCCTAGGACCGGTTTCGGGCTTTCAGACCTCATCAGCCAGGATAGCCTTGCTCGCTTCCTGACCAAATACCCTTTGTCCCGCATTGCGCGCAGTGACAGAGCAGACCTAGATGAGCCCATAGCCGCAGCTGAGATTAAACAGGAGCTCCAAGCATTAGCTACCTGTAAGGCTCCGGGGCTAGACAGTCTCCCGTTGGAATTTTACCGTACATTTGCAACGAAGCTAGTCCCACAATTGGTAGCGCAGTTTCAGGCAGCGGTAGATGTAGGCCAGCTGCCACTATCCATGTGTGAATCAGTTATAGTCTCCCTCCTCAAGCACGACAAAGACCCACAACAATTGGGCTCCTATCGGCCCATCGCCCTCCTACCGGCTGACGAAAAAGTTTTTGGGAACATACAGACCGGCAGATACGCCACACTCCTCCCGAAACGGATCCATCTGGATCAGTGTGGGTTTGTTCTGGGTCGGAAGACCTCCTACAACATCCGGCATCTGTTTCACGTTCAGGACCAGATGCGAGACCGCTTTCCTCGCACGGCGTTCCTGGTCCTGGACCTGGACCTGGAAAAGGCCTTTGACACTCTTTTATTGCCTTACCTCTTTCGGGTTCTGCAATGGATGGCAGTGGGACCCCACCTCTTTGCCTTCACAAAGCTCATTTACTCTACACAGACCTCTAGAGTGAGGCTTGGGCCCCTTATATCGCCGTCATTTCCTGTACTCAGGAGGATATGCCAGGGCTGCCCGCTCTCTCCATTGCTCTTCGCCATGGTGCTGGAGCCGCTGGCAGTCCACCTTCACAGGGAGAGCAGACGCTGGGGTGTCCCCATCACGGACACCACTCGGTTTCGCTATATGCGGATGATGTGCTCATTTATATCCACGATGTCGCGTCAGATCTCACCCCCATCATTCACCGACTACAAGAATTTGAAGCAGTGGCGGGTCTTAAAGTGAATTGGTCTAAATCAATGGTGTATCCTTTTGTTGACGCTCTCCCTCTTCATCTGTTACGATTAGATGGCATCAATGTCTCATGGAGCCCTCAAGCAGTATGGTACTAGGGGTTCGGTTATACCACACACCGCAAGACCTTTATGAAGGAAACTATTGCAGGGTAATGGCTTGTATCAGGGCTTCCATCCATTTTTGGAAAGATCTTTACCTTGACGTCATTGGCAAAATCACAGTGGCCAAAATGATATTGGTTCCTCGCCTGCTCGACTATTTCACTAACCTTCTGGTGGTCCCTTTGCGCGCCTTCTTCCGTGAACTGGATGCCCTCCTTGGCACTCTTCTCTGGGGCTTGGGCCGTAGGAGAATTGCCCTTGCTAAGCTCCAGTTGTCCCTGACTCAGGGGGGGCTGGGCACCCCCTCCTTTCAGGCCTTTTTTCTAGCAGCCCAGCTTCAGTGGGTTTCGAGAAGGACAGCGGGCCACGCGCTGGGCGAAACAGTGACAACCACTGGGCCCACTCCAACCACAACCATACTTCGCATGATGCCACCTGGGGCAGAGCCATTACGTGACCGGCCCCTCTAGATGACAGTAGCACGAGCCTGTCTGATACAAATACATCGACTGAATCGCGAGGCACCCATGTACTCTCCCGTCCTGCCGCTGATGGGGTTCCCTAGAGGCCGGACACATTACACTGCACGGATGCTCCACGATTGAACAGCGCACAAAATTACGGAGGTAGGTAGTCTCTATTTGAATGGAGAACTGCAGACATTCATGGAATTGGCAACGGACTTGGAGATTCATCGGCAATTGCTAGAAGACTGTCGTATTATGTGGCACACAATAGACACTGAGCCCCCCATACACCCGGTGATACACACAGTGCTACATATGGGTCCGGGGCGTCACCTGGTCACTTGGATCTACAAAGCTGTGCGGGCTCTGAAACCAATCACCCTCACACCCCTTCGAATTCCAGAGGCACCTACATGACAGGGAATGGGACTGGGCATTATAATTCCCTAAAAAAGTGTCCCGTAACTATCGTTTTAAAAGCATACAACTTCACATATTACATCGCGCCTATTTGACACCCGAGAAGCTCCAACAGTATTACCCAGATACACCCTTTACGTGCCCCAGATGCCCCATGTGCGCTGCATATTTTCTTCACATGTTCTGGGATTGTCCAGTGCTCCCCGCTTATTGGACCAGAGTTCACTTCACCCTTCTCACAGTCATGGGACACACTGACATTCACACATGGGAGGCCTGCACACTAAGTTGATGAAAATAGACACGCGAATTGCGTCTTTGGCGCTGTTGTTAGCTAAACGCTGCATAGCGATGCACTGGAAGGTGCCGGGGGCTCCCCCAATAGCGGCTTGGTGGGGGGCGGTCAACAAATGGGGTGCCGCAGAGGACGAGGTGCTACGTTCTGAAGAGCTTAGAGGTACCAGCAAACATCCCATATCTATGGCATGGGCTATCATATTACACTCCTTTAATCAGGAGGCGGCGGAGGAGCCACCGTCCCAGAGCGCTGGTTCCCCCGCGGTACATGTGCATACTGTGGTATCCACAGCAGTCCCACCGCAGAATAGGCACTTAATGGGCGGGGGACAGTGGCCTGGGCCATACGATTCCTATACCACTCCCGATCTGAGGGTCTTGCTCCCTTTCACAGCAACGCGCACTCAGAAGCTCACCCCGGAAGTGTTCACCCGCTGGCCCTGATTATACGATACCATTCTGGACACAGTGTACCCCCGTTCTACTCCCCAGTTTGAAGAGTTCTGATCGTTATCTGCAAGTATAACAACAATTCACCCATGGGGCTGGCGTTGAGAATTCACGTCCAGTTTTCAGTACAGACCACAGACCATCTCTCATGGACACATGCTTTATTCCCATGTACCTCTTCACTTCAGCGGTACTACTTACTGGACTGACAGATGGGATATGCACTATGACATGACTATAACTGACACCATGATCTTTAACCAGCATGATGTTTATTACCTATGATATCCGATACATATGTACTGTATTATACAATGAAATGCAAATAAAAATGATTTTTCAAAAAAACTATGGCAGGGTGATGGAGTAGCGTGTAGCTTGGCCACCATTAGTGTGGGGGCCTGCAGTTTGGAGGAATAGCCAGTTGGAGGGTCACTGCATTATGGTCGGATATCGAGCAGGGCTCGATCTCCGAGGTCGCAGCGGGAGAAGCTAAGGCCCGTGATCCCACAAAGTAGTCAAGTCTGGCATGCATCTTATGTGTGTTAGAGTAGAATGTATTGTTTATAGTGTGGGGTGTAGTGTCCACCAGATGTCTGCCAGGCCTCCAGATTGCCCATGGAATTGGACCAAGTGATCCAGCTGGTTGTCGAAGACCAAATTAAGGTCTCCCTTTCATTAGCACACTGCGGTCTGGTGATACGGCCAGTTTCGACACCACCCGGTGCAGAAAGGGCTCCTGTCCCTCGTTCTCGGTGTAAACTGAGCCCTGAGTACAGCCTGCCTAGGCGCAACCTTCCCCTTGAAAGAGTTATAATTGAGTATAGCAACTCCTGTAGTTTTAAACATATGAGATGATAAATACTGGTGTGGTAAAGTCCTCTAGCGGAGTCTGTAGACATCCCCGGCACGGAGGTGGGTTTCCTGTAGAAAGCAGATGCGAGCTCTAGAGTGTTCCAAGTAGGACAGAATGCCCCTTCTTTTAGTCTGGTTGTTCAGGCCCTTAACGTTCAAGGGTAAGAATCTTAAGGTCCGCTTTCATGTAAGTAGGGTGGTAAATAGAGGGCTAGCTGTAGGCCCATACCAGGCCCTTGGTGTCGCGGTTGTTATATCTGTCAATGGTGCTAAGTGTGGGGTTGTGTCAGGGTCAAGCTCAGTGTGAAGGGGGATGAATGTGTGGGGGTCCTGGGAGGTGAACAAAAACAAACAATCCCCAACAATATGAACTGCAAACAATTGAACGGGCATCATGGAATTGGACAGTGTCCAAAGTGTCTTGCTCCAAGAATAAAGAAAGAGAGGTTACCGGTGGCCAGTGGCCCCTGTGCCCCCACCCAGGCCTGCCCCTCATACCCTCAGCAAGAGTGATAGAAAGAGACAAAATGGGTCAGCGATTGCTTTCTCGGCCAACTCATGGTGACGAGGTCCCTGAAAGTTCGCTGTGAGTGACGCCAGGACTGCCCGACGTTCCTTGGCCATAGTATCAAGGTCTGGGCAAAGTCCCAGAATAGAAGGCTTGATCGTCGTCCATCTGTGGCAGCTCCGGTGACCACAGCCTGGCTTAGCCTGCAGTAAATGATCCGAGGAGACAGCCCCGATCCCAAGGAGCTTGCATGCTTACTCCACGGATGGTATTTGGTGTAGCTCCCCCTGGAACTGAAAGATCAATCTGAATGGGTGTCCCCAGGAGTCGGATATGCCAGAGGACTGGAGATGGCAGGTGATTGGGTGGAAGGCCTTGTGTTTTTGAAGGGTGGATGCCACCAAGTCCTGGTACAGGGTGGGTTATTGGCCCCTAAACTGTCACAAATGATTGTCACTGGCTATACTGTGGATGCGCTTCTTCATTGGAAAGTCGTAGACGCAAGTCAGGATATCGGCCGGCGGGGCCGGAGCCGGTCTTCTGCTGCCCACCCGATGGGTGCGATCCAATTTGATTTCAAAGTCTGAGGGTTCCCCAAGAATTCCATGGAAGAGGTCGGAAACAAAGGCTTCCATGTTTGTGTCCTCTGCCCTGGTCGCAATACCCCTAATGCGTATGTTGTTGCAACGGGAGTGGTTTTCTAAGTCCTCAGTATGAGCCTGGAGACCCAGATTTGGATCACAAAGTCAGAGTACTTCCTGCTGGAGACACTCGATTTCCTCGTCCCTGCTTGTCTCATGGTCCTCCAGTGTACTCACTCTGTCGCCTAGGGAATACAAGTCGCGACGGATCTCCTTTAGGTCGTTTGAGAGCTCTCTTTTCATAAACTGGAGATCCTCCCAAAGGGATGCGAACAGGGACTCGATGAAGGTACGATTGACCGGGGCCTGCCAGAAGTAGGGCCCACTGCTCCTTCCAGAAAGCCCTGCTCATCTCAAATTACAGCTGCAGGCCAGGACGGCCTAGCGTACTCATGGGCATCTCTTTCCTCACCTCTAGCAGTGAAGCACAGTCGCCCAGGTGCGATCGCCTCTCCGGATGCACCGCCTCACTACCCCAGCATCTGCCGGCCCACCTCCAGAGCTGCTCGTGGGCGCAGGAGGACCGCACAGGTGCAGCCACCGCCAGAAGTGCCGTCCAGCAGGGACAGGTGTGTTGCGGCCCCAGAGGCCTCAGCGAGCCAGGAGACCCAGGTCCCGGCCACCACAGTCCTTGGGATTGCCTCAATCTGGCCACCATCCTGTCCGGGTCAGCCCCAGAGTGCCACTCTGCCCTCATTCCGCTGTAAGTTTTGGGACCAGGCAGGAAAGGCCAGTTCCCTGCCAATTTAGGGGCTTTATCCATGGCAGTCCCGGGCCCCGAGCAGAGAGACAAAGAAACACATCTCAGCCGTCCGCCATCTTGGCCATGCCACTCTTTCATAAACATTTTATAGTGTATGGTGCAAATGGTAATAGAGCCGCCTGGAGTTAAATTTGAAGGCATTGCGATCTTCTCACAGTCCCTGTCGCTGAGTCATAAAGGTGTGTAGACTATGTGCTCATCCACTCCATGGTCTCTCTGCTGAGCACATAAAGCAATGGTCATATTATTGAGAATGAGAGTGTGAGAGTGAGTGGAAATAAGAGTGAGTATAAGTGACTGAGAATAAGTGTAAGGCAGTATGAAGGAGCCAGAGTAAGGCAGGGCAAGTGAGAATTAATGAATGTCAGTGAACATAAGAATGAGCTAGTAAATGTAAGTGAGCATGAGTGAGTGAGATTGTGTATGTGAGTTTGTTAGGCTTGTAAGGCTGCCATACGAGAACCGCTTCTACCCCCAACCCCAACCAAAACGTTTGAGAAGAAAATGGTCTCGCTCTCTGAAATTCAGGGCAAGTAGTATGTGACACATGTCAAAAATCACCAGCCACCCCTATTCAAACTGTGGAAAATCTTAGTGCCAGATTCCGATGCGGTCAAGAAGGCCTCCTAACGGCATTTGCTCTGTCCAAATCGGATCGGGAACGTGTCTTTCCGACCGACTCCGAAAGGTTTTCGACAGACGAGTACGATGGGAGTTAGGTGTTGGGAATATTCCAATCCAAATCCAACAGCATCTGGAATGTCCGAGCCGTACAGAGCACAATCGTATGTCTCTAAGGGCCGCGTTTCCGAGTACGAGGCTGGATTCGGACAGCCTTCCAGAATCATGCCGTCCAAATCGAATCGACAGTCGGAATCAGACTTTGGAGGCCTGTAGCGGGCCCCCCTGCACCCGGAGCATTCCCAATCGGGCACAGGGGTCCCCCTCACCAGCCATGCACAGTGTGGCAGTCACCAGGGGGTGCCCGCCACAGGCTGCCCGATTTTCCCCAGCCACCCCTTTCTTAAATGGGAGCCTATGCATTTGGTTGGAACATAGGCTCCCATTGAAGTCAATGGGAGTCCGACCGAATCATATCTGAAAGCATCCAGATGCATCGTTCTCGGTCGGTCGATTCTCCCGGTACGAGTCAGTTGGAAACCGTTCCCAAACCCATTGGGTCGGAAAGATTTCCAAACCGCATCGGAATCGGGCCTTTAGTTGTCAAAGCCTAGCAATTCACGAAACACAATTTTTGAAGAAAACTTCCTTATGTCTCGCAAGGCAGGAGAAAACCAGCTAGCCAGTTGGAAATCAGCAGTGTTTTGGTTTCATTTGTTGTAGCCTCCATTTCTAAGTTGATATCGTGAAGCACTATAGGACGTTATGAAGAGCCCATGTTACAATGGCTTATAAGGTTGAAGAAATCTTTACCTTTATAGTAAAGGGTGCCTTTGGCTACTACAAGGCGCTTTAACTTCAGCTCATGCCTTGACAGCTGAAAAAACATTCCTGAAGCCTGGTAGAGTATCAGAAAATGAAACGCCTACAAAATTGGCGTATGTTCAAGGACTATTTTAAAACTAAAGATGTATTTTACTTGAACCTATCAGTACTTTTTCACAGTGCAGTTCTGTAATAAAGACTGTGAAAGGAGCATCATATTCAGATAACTAATATCCTTTATGTATAACTATGAGGAAAATGTTTTCTTTTTTGTCATTTTGACCGCTCTACAGCAGCAAATCCATGCGGAATAGTCTCTGTCTCAGATCATCTGTATATTAATTATTTTTGTTGCTGACTAACATGCAACATGCCTACAGTTCTAGTGGTGTCCAAGTATTTAGCATGCTCTTCATGTAAATTAGCAGAATGAGTAATGGCCAATAATAGATCTGGAAATGTAAACATTTTTAATTAGAGGTACTTTTTTATTGATTTTAAACTGGGCACATTATGGCGGTTGTTAATTAATTTTATATTGATGTAGTGTTTTAAAGAGAAAGGTTTTATTGTTTTATGTATTTTAGATGTAAATGTTTGTGTAGAATTGGAAGAGCGTTTTGTATAAATAAAGTAATTGTAATGACCTGACTATATTCACTGTATTAAGTGCATAGGTGGTCCGAGAATGGATGAAAGCTGCACCTTTAGAGTATGCACAAAAAATGAAAACAGAAATTGTCGTTTTAACAATCTCATCATTAAATTATTTGTGAAGTGACGTCTAATCCATAGAGGGGATATCAGAAAACTATAAGAAATTGAAAGGTGACAGACAATGAACACATAATGTGTCCGAAACATGTTCTCTGCTTGGCTTTTGGAAAGGAAAGAACTCTTTTCCCAGTAGTTATTAATGAAATAAATGTATGGGTCTACTGAACAATGTATTAAATTACCTTTAAAGTAGTTTGCAAGTGGAGCTAATCGGCTTCCTCTAGATATTCTTCCCTTACAGTGAGACATTTCCCAGGGTTCTACAGGATAATATCTGTTTATTCTTTATATTGAACCTCTGACATCTATATGGTATGCAGATGGTACTCAACTCTGCAAAAAGGAGGGCACTGGACATTTAATTAAGAAATTGGCTGGTATCTAAAAATGGATCACCTTTCATCACCTAAAACTAACCCATTTTAAAAATATGCCTCACTAATTTCTTCTTCTTTCACTAGGTTCATAATAGAATTGTGATGTTTTGAATATATAATTCTAGACAGCAAACTTAACATTATAAAAAAGCATCAAATCCCTCACTTTTATCTTGCAGAAACCCCTCAACATTCAAAGATACATCAACAGTATAGTCTCAAAATGATGTTAAAGCCTTTTGCCATCATGAGTACCCAAATTCCCAGGAGAAGGAGGTGAAGTTGGTTTTAGCCTTCTGTATGATCAGGATCCACAGAGAGCGATGGCAAGGATTGTCATAACGAGGACGTAAATATCCATATGCAAAGGTGCAGAAATTAATCTTTAGGGATCATCAGAATTTGAGGCTGTCATTTTCCAGTCTAAATTGCAGTGATAAGGTTTTCCACAATGGGGGGGGGGGGGGGGGGTCCGGGGTGGTTGGGGTTACCTTGGCTGCGAGACAATAGTTGCTATATCTTTTTATATAATGAAATGCCTCTCGTAGAGGAGTTACCAAAATACATTTTAGCCATTCAAAACCAAATGTTATGCCGTTCTGCACCTAATTACAGGAAGTAGAAGACCCAATCAAATTCCACCTTTGCTGACAAATTTTTCAATGGCTTCCCATTGGTTAGTTTTAGCTGGATAAAATGGCTTGCCTTGTCCACAAAAACCTCCGCTCAAAACACCATTCTACAAGGTACAGAACGTAAAAAGATTTGATTGGGGCTATCGTAAAGGACTGTTTAGAAGAAGGGACATCTTAGATACCATTCTAGTGACAGAGAATTTGTGATAACCTTGCATAACCCACATTGAGAGACGTAGACTTGTTTACTGTGCTCACTTTCTTTAAAATTCAGTTGTATTACATTTTCAGAGGGCCGTGTTTCGGCTTCCCCTAGCACTGGTGCTAAGTGTACTGCTTTACATTCTAGTAGCTTAGCAGCATTCCTCTCCTTTACCTCCCTTCCATGTTCCTGCCTTCCTTTGTTATCTGGGAAGGTGGCTCTTTCATGAGGGCGGCTGTGCCACTGCAGTGGCCTATGTGGCACAGAGAAAGCCTGGAGGTTGGCAGGCAGGCTGTGACCAGGATGCCTCTTCGTGACAGCAGTCATGCAGTGGAAGCTGTGCTAGTTGAGCAGTGTGGAGCACCAGACCAGCTCCGCCTCTCCGAGAGCAGCCGCTCTCTTGTGCTGATGGACATATTATAGAGGTGTTTTTGTGACAAAGGGGATTTCCAGTTAGGAGTGCCTGCTTGGAAAGGAATTGTAGCGCTGGGCCGTCGTAAAAACGGTGTCATCATAAACAAGAAAGGCATGCCAACTAATTACCCCTTACATGCAATACCTTACCATGAACTCCCTGCAAGGAATAGTCTAATTTATAGCCGCAACAACAAGGCCCTCTATATTGAGCACTCTCTTTTGAATCTTCACTGTCTCCCAAAGTTACACTAACTAAAACCCTGACCGCAACGCTTACTCTAACCATAACACCAGCCATCAGAGATACATTTCCAAAAGTACCCTGATCCCACACCTAAACCTTGCTCTAACTCTTATGGTGACCCTCGACCTAACTCTTAATCTGACCCTTACCTAGTCATAACTACACCTCGTTACCTTACCATAAACACAACCTATAAGCACACAGGAATATTTGGTAAGAGGACCGGTGGATACAGATTTACTGTGCACAGGCTGCACTGGATGAGACACCATATTTGACATAAAAAGGCCTGTTACGGTACACAGTCCCCAAATCTTTCGAGTACATTTTGCGGCCCAAGGAGATATTGATATTGAGATATCAGCAAAACTTAGCACAAGGAAGTGGTTGTACCCTGATAGGTATAAAAATCTTGCTAAAGTCCACCTAAAAGTTCATGTTTTTCTTTTGCTTCATGGTTATGAAAACAGCGGGGACCTGCTGACATAAATCACAGGCTGCATACTTTAACAAGCATTTGCAATGCAATAGGTCTCGCATTATTAAAGTTTGAGCTATTGGTGTTGCACTATTTAGCAATGCCAATAGCTCAAACTTTAACAATGCAAGACCTATTGCTTGTTGATCTTTTTAAGAAATATATAGGTTCGTAATATTCTGTGTTTCCGGGTTGCATGAAAGCAAATCCGATTGTTAGACATATTCTGTATGCCCCTTGAGTGTGAGAGAGTTGTAATATGTAAAACGATCTATGATTGGAGCTTTCTCGGCATCTCAGCCAATCCCGGTGCGTGCGTGGAACGTCTAAACGCTAATTGGCTGTGAAGCTACTGCTAGGCATGAACACTTTGTCAGCTGTATACTCTGTGGTTCGGTGGGTGCCACGCAGGAGGGAACTGGCTGGCTGACCAGGTGCTAACATTTGGTCTGTAGGGCATGCGCGGTACCGGTCACTTTCGCGTGCCCAGTGGCGGCACGTGCAGCCGGTGAAGACAGCGCCTGTCCCCTTCCGGGGCTCCCGTGGTGAAGGAAGAGGGAGCCCCGGCGCCAGAGAGGAAGTGCGGGAGCAGAAGTTCCGGGTCCCAGGAGGGGGCCCGGGTGAAGAGCGGCCAGTCGCCGTTCAGGAGGATTCCCCCCGCAGACTGGGTGAGTGGGGGATTCTCCATTCGTCCAGTGGTTTGTTTCCTGAGCGGAGCGGAGTTTAAAAAAAAAAAAAAAAAGCGAAAGTGAAACTGCATGCTGGCTTGCTAGGGAAGGGGGACAGGAGATGTGCACGACGCATGGCTGTAAGCGTGTACACAGGCTCCAATCCGCCAAAAGCCTGCACGTGCCCATCTCCTGTCCCACTTCCGAGGCAAGTCAGCAACAATAGATCTCGCTGGAGACAGCAGCGCTTTGCGCTGCGTTCACCAGGCGAGACCTAAAAATGAGCATTCAGGCTTAATCCCAGCAAAACCCATTATTTGAGTAAACGATTAACATCTAGAGAAAGTGATGGTCAGAGCAGCCCACAACTACAACATCTGGATCCAGTTTGTCTAATGGTGATTAGAGCAGTAGCGGAAAGACTCAAGAGGAAAACATTGAAAGAAAATAGATATTGGCTGTCCCACAACGGTCATTGATAGAAAACCAAATTGTTTGCTACACTGGGGGAAAAGTGTCAGAACAATGTCACAGCATCTGGTGAGAGCACAGAGTACACGGTCCTGGGTCCACAAAACCATGCGGGGCCAGCTGGAAGCTGCTTCCATTTTCCCCAGATGCACTGCAGCTATGACATCTGGCAAAATCTAATGGTATGGCCTTGTTTGAAGTCTCATTATTAATGATGATATGTGTAATTTACTTTTTTGATAATCAATTTTATTGGTTTTATAAGCAACAACACAGAACAGTGCATCACTGTGACATACAATACAATTAGTCATGTTTCATCTTTGCAAGGCATATACTCGGATTAAACCCATATTACATATTACACCCCCAGGACTGCCAACCCCAGCCGGTGTATCGTCAGTTCACCAATCCCAACCATTTGCCCCATATGCGATCGTATTTGGCCGAGCATTCCCTTGCCTCATACACTGATTTTTCTTGGATGGCGCAACAATCGACTCCTTTAAGCCATTTTGCGATGGATGGAGATACAAACTCCTTCCAGGCCACTGCAATGTCTCTTTTGGCCACCATAATAGCCGTCCCTAGGAACAGTTTATCTGCTTGGGAGCCGTCCATTCCCTCCATCACACCAAGGAGAAGGGCAAGAGGACTAAGGGGGATCGTCCAGCCCAGTGTCTCACTCAGTTCAGCTACTATCGAAGCCCAATATTTGGAGAGGGAGGCACAGGAGTAGACCATGTGGTAGAAGTCTGTGGGTACCGCCGCACAACGCGGGCATCTCGGGGTCAGGAGGAAGCCCGCTCGGTGCAATCGAACAGTGGTGAGGTATGCACAAGATATGTGTAATTTAAATTAAAAATCTATAACTACATTTCGATGCCGAAGCATGGGGGCCTGAAAAGCGTGGGCCATGGGTCAAAATGCCACACAAAAACCTAATCTCATTCCCCAGGACTGCTCTGGTGAAAATAATGGAAGAACAAAAAAAACCAAAAAATAGACAACTTTTCAAGGGGGTGGAAAGTGTTACCTGTCATTCCCTGTGGAACGGAGGCAGTTATATCTCTCTGCAAATCAACCGTTTCCATATGATTGTAGGCCCCGAGTGCGTATGAAGGTGGCGTAATTGCAGAGAATGATGATAGTGGTAAGAAGTATCATACAGCTGGCTTTGAAGATCAAGAAACAGGTCCATCCACATGTGCAGTTTTAAACTCCAGCTACGGCTTGAAAAATAAATTCCTTCTTACAACTATTTTGTGGACGCATTAGAAAAGTTGGAAGTGGCTGGAATCAATCACTGACAGCATTAACTACCACAGGCAATGCCAGGGAAGGCACTTCCTTGTGAAATAGAAACAATAAGAAGACAAACTAACGCCTGCGGCAATCTTACTCTGAAAAGGACACTATAAAAGCAAGCAAAATGGGTCTGTGTTGATCTTATCAACAAGTTTGATTAGCAAGATAACTTCAGTGAAGAAATAACCTCCATATATAAAAGAGGTTTTCCTACTTTACCAAGCTAAGATAAATGTTGAAATGTTTGAGGCTTAGAAGGAACACATTCAATAGATAGCAGTAAACACATGATTAGCACAAAGATATCCGGAGGACCAGTGAAAGCAACATTGAGAATGTTATTGCGTCTACCTGCGCCTTCTATCATAATGAAATGCAAGAAAACAGCAATGGTCATTAGAAATCAAAACGTTTTTATAGTCTCAGATGTGATCAAACACATCTGCAAATTCAATGACCGTCTGGGTTGTTCATAGAGCTGGTCAAACAGACCAAGCAATAAGTTATGATCTATACATTTGTAATAGCTAAATACCGTAGTGTCTGAGTGCGTCGAGGATGAAAATTGAGAATTTTGGAAATAATGCCCAGATAACCAATCTGAAGCTTCTTTCAGATCCTGGAGCAAACTTTCAAATTGGTATACAGACACAATACTCAGCTTTAGATATCATTCAAAAATATATTGTACCCAGAATATTGACTGCCGACATATACTTGGAAATCAATATACAGACTATTATATAATTACAAACAAAAAGAACAGATGATGGACAGAATACTGGACAAATCAAACATTCACCCCCCAGTCACCGATCTGGGTTTAATCCACTGATTTTTTCCTCACCACGCCACCTCAGTTGCCATATGCAAATTAATCTTGACTCTGCTCCCCATGGGAACTGCCCAGCCAGAACTGCCAAGCCCAATCTTTCCGGGATCAGAAACAAGCATCCTGGGACCGGTTTCGGGTATCACCTCTCATCAGCCAGGTTAGCTTGAATCCAGTGGCACAGTGAGCACGGGATCCACGTTTGGGCATACCCTTCCCAGTTAGAGTGAAAAACGCAAAAAGAATTGGTGATGGACGGAATTCTGAACAAATCAAACATTCACCCCCAGTCACAGATCGATATTAATCCATCACTTTTTTTGCCCACCATGCCAATCCAGTTAGACCCAGACATATGCAAATCAATCTTGATCCTGCTCCCCATGGGAACAGTCCAGACCAAACTACCAAGCTAGGTCCTCCCAAGACTAAAAACTAGCATCCTGGGACCATATTAGGGGTATTACCCCATCTCAGCCAGGATAGCTTGAATCCAGTGGCACAGTGAACACAGGTCCTATGTCTGGGCACACCCTTACCACTTAGGGGCCGATTCCGATGGCCGGTCGGACAGCTGTCCGTAGCCTTACCGTGCGACCGACACGTACCTGGAGCTGGTCCGTCCTGTAAAGGAAGTACGATGCGCATAACTGCCCAAAACACGACCGACACGTAGGCTGTGAATCAAGCCCCATTCTCCGTCCGAGCCGTAACTCCTAAAGATCAACCGAGTCGCCCGGAAGCAGTATCCATAGCAGTTTCCGGCATGACAAGTACGATGCGTACTTTCGACGCGCCGGACGGGTCGTCACGCACGGGACATCACAGCATCCGGAAAACAAGCATATCAGCTACGATTCGCGCCACAACTCAATACACGGCTACGAGACAGAGCAGCTTGCAGCGGGTACGAGACGGACCAACAAGCAGTGTGTACGACACGCACACATCATGAATCCCATCGCGCAGGTCATACCAGTACTCTACATCTATGACCGAATCAGGGACCGACGCCGACGGCGCAGGCCGTAAGTCAGACACCTACAAAACAAACAAACGACACGTACACGCAAACTGGCACACACACACAGGGGATCCACATCCTGGCCACTAACAACAGCCCACCATAGGGGTTGCATGGCCAGCACCACAAACACCCCCAACCCTAGTGGATCTGTTGCCCATCACTACTGCCACCCCCACTCACAGGGGACCTGTTGCCCATCACCCCTGCCCCCCCCAGCCATAGGGCTTATGTTGCCCATCACCGCTGCCACCCCCAGCCATAGGGCTTATATAGCCCATCACCCCTGCCACCCCCACTCACAGGGGACCTGTTGCCCATCACCCCTGCCACCCCCAGCCATAGGGCTTATGTTGCACATCACCCCTGCCACCCCCAGCCATAGGACTTATATAGCCCATCAGCCCTGCCACCCCTACTCACAGGGGACCTGTTGCCCATCACCCCTGCCACTCCCAGCCATAGGGCTTATGTTGCTCATCACCCCTGCCACCCTCAGCCATGGGCCTTATATAGCCCATCACACCTGCCACCCCCACTCACAGGGGACCTGTTGCCCATCACCCTTGCCCCCCCAGCCATAGGGCTTATGTTGCCCATCACCCCTGCCACCCCCAGTCATAGGCCTTATATAGCCCATCACCCCTGCCACCCCCACTCACAAGGGACCTGTTGCCCATCACCCCTGCAACCCCCAGCCATAGGGCTTATATTGCCCATCATCCCTGCCACCCCCACTCACAGGGGACCTGTTGCCCATCACCCCTGCCACCCCCAGCCATAGGGCTTATGTTGCCCATCACACCTGCCACCCCAAGCCATAGGGCTTATATTACTCATCACCCCTGCCACCCCCACTCACAGGGGACCTGTTGCCCATCACCCCTGCCACCCCCAGCCATAGGGCTTATGTTGCCCATCACCCCTGCCACCCCCAGCCATAGGGCTTATATAGCCCATCACCCCTGCCACCCCCACTCACAGGGGACCTGGTGCCCATCACCCCTGCCACCCCCAGCCATAGGGCTTATGTTGCCCATCACACCTGCCACCCCCCAGCCAGAGGGCTTATATAGCCCATCACCCCTGCCACCCCCACTCACAGGGGACCTGTTGCCCATCACCCCTGCCACTCCCAGCCATAGGGCTTATGTTGCCCATCACCCCTGCCACCCCCAGCCATAGGCCTTATATAGCCCATCACCCCTGCCACCCTCACTCACAGGGGACCTGTTGCCCATCAACCCTGCCACCCCCAGCCATAGGGCTTACATTGGCCATCACCCCTGCCACTCCCAGCCATAGGCCTTATATAGCCCATCACCCCAGCCACCCCCACTCACAGGGGACCTGTTGCCCATCACCCCTGCCACCCCCAGCCATAGGGCTTATATTGCCCATCACCCCAGACACCCCCACTCACAAGGGACCTGTTGCCCATCACCCCTGCCACCCCCAGCCATAGGGCTTATGTTGCCAATCACCCCTGCCACCCCCAGCCATAGGGCTTATATTGCCCATCACCCCTGCCACCCCCACTCACAGGAGACCTGTTGCCCATCACCCCTGCCACCCCCAGCCATAGGGCTTATGTTGCCCCTGCCACCCCCATCCATAGGGCTTATATAGCCCATCACCCCTGCCACCCTCACTCACAGGGGAACTGTTGCCCATCACCCCTGCCACCCCCAGCCATAGGGCTTATATTGCCCATTACCCCTGCCACCCCCACTCACAGGGGACCTGTTGCCCATCACCCCTGCCACCCCAGCCATAGGGCTTATGTTGCCCATCACCCCTGCCACCCCCAGCCCTAGGCCTTATATAGCCCATCACCCCTGCCACCCCCACTCACAGGGGACCTGTTGCCCATCACCCCTGCCACCCCCAGCCATAGGGCTTATGTTGCCTATCACCCCTGCCACCTCCAGCCATAGGGCTTATATTGCCCATCACCCCTGCCACCCCCACTCACAGAGAACCTGTTGCCCATCACCCTTGCCACCCCCAGCCATAGGGCTTATGTTGCCCATCACCCCTGCCACCCCCAGCCATAGGGCTTATATAGCCCATCACCCCTGCCACCCCCACTCACAGGAGACCTGTTGCCCATCACCCCTGCCACCCCCAGCCATAGTGCTTATATTGCCCATCACCCCTGCCACCCCCACTCACAGGGGACCTGTTGCCCATCACCCCTGCCGCCCCCAGCCATAGGGTGTATGTTGCCCATCACCCCTGCCACCCCCAGCCATAGGCCTTATATAGCCCATCACCCCTGCCACCCCCACTCACAGGGGACCTGTTGCCCATCACCCCTGCACCCCCAGCCATAGGGCTTATGTTGCCCATCACCTCTGCCACTCCCAGCCATAGGGCTTATATAGACCATCACCCCTGCCACCCCCACTCAAGGGGGGCCTGTTGCCCATCACCCCTGCCACCCCCAGCCATAGGGCTTATGTTGCCCATCACCCCTGCCACCCCCCAGCCATAGGGCTTATATAGCCCATCACCCCTGCCACCCCCACTCACAGGGGACCTGTTGCCCATCACCCCTGCCACCCCCAGCCATAGGGCTTATATTGCCCATCATCCCTGCCACCCCCACTCACAGGGGACCTGTTGCCCATCACCCCTGCCAACCCCAGCCATAGGGCTTATGTTGCCCATCACACCTGCCACCCCAAGCCATAGGGCTTATATTACTCATCGCCCCTGCCACCCCCACTCACAGGGGACCTGTTGCCCATCAACCCTGCCACCCCCAGCCATAGGGCTTACATTGGCCATCACCCCTACCACTCCCAGCCATAGGCCTTATATAGCCCATCACCCCAGCCACCCCCACTCACAGGGGACCTGTTGCCCATCACCCCTGCCACCCCCAGCCATAGGGCTTATATTGCCCATCACCCCAGACACCCCCACTCACAAGGGACCTGTTGCCCATCACCCCTGCCACCCCCAGCCATAGGGCTTATGTTGCCAATCACCCCTGCCACCCCCAGCCATAGGGCTTATATTGCCCATCACCCCTGCCACCCCCACTCACAGGAGACCTGTTGCCCATCACCCCTGCCACCCCCAGCCATAGGGCTTATGTTGCCCATCACCCCTGCCACCCCCAGCCATAGGGCTTATATAGCCCATCACCCCTGCCACCCTCACTCACAGGGGACCTGTTGCCCATCACCCCTGCCACCCCCAGCCATAGGGCTTATATTGCCCATTACCCCTGCCACCCCCACTCACAGGGGACCTGTTGCCCATCACCCCTGCCACCCCCAGCCATAGGGTTTATGTTGCCCATCACCCCTGCCACCCCCAGCCCTAGGCCTTATATAGCCCATCACCCCTGCCACCCCCACTCACAGGGGACCTGTTGCCCATCACCCCTGCCACCCCCAGCCATAGGGCTTATGTTGCCCATCACCCCTGTCACCCCCAGCCATAGGGCTTATATTGCCCATCACCCCTGCCACCCCCACTCACAGAGAACCTGTTGCCCATCACCCTTGCCACCCCCAGTCATAGGGCTTATGTTGTCCATCACCCCTGCCACCCCCAGCCATAGGGCTTATATAGCCCATCACCCCTGCCACCCCCACTCACAGGAGACCTGTTGCCCATCACCCCTGCCACCCCCAGCCACAGTGCTTATATTGCCCATCACCCCTGCCACCCCCACTCACAGGGGACCTGTTGCCCATCACCCCTGCCGCCCCCAGCCATAGGGCGTATGTTGCCTATCACCCCTGCCACCCCCAGCCATAGGCCTTATATAGCCCATCACCCCTGCCACCCCCACTCACAGGGGACCTGTTGCCCATCACCCCTGCCACCCCCAGCCATAGGGCTTATGTTGCCCATCACCTCTGCCACCCCCAGCCATAGGGCTTATATAGACCATCACCCCTGCCACCCCCACTCAAGGGGGACCTGTTGCCCATCACCCCTGCCACCCCCAGCCATAGGGCTTATATAGCCCATCACCCCTGCCACCCCCACTCACAGGGGACCTGTTGCCCATCACCCCTGCCACCCCCAGCCATAGGGCTTATATTGCCCATTACCCCTGCCACCCCCACTCACAGGGGACCTGTTACCCATCACCCCTGCCACCCCCAGCCATAGGGCTTATGTTGCCCATCACCCCTGCCACCCCCAGCCCTAGGCCTTATATAGCCCATCACCCCTGCCACCCCCACTCACAGGGGACCTGTTGCCCATCACCCCTGCCACCCGCAGCCATAGGGCTTATGTTGCCCATCACCCCTGCCACCCCCAGCCATAGGGCTTATATTGCCCATCACCCCTGCCACCCCCACTCACAGAGGACCTGTTGCCCATCACCCTTGCCACCCCCAGCCATAGGGCTTATGTTGCCCATCAACCCTGCCACCCCCACTCACAGCAGACCTGTTGCCCATCACCCCTGCCACCCCCAGCCATAGTGCTTATATTGCCCATCTCCCCTGCCACCCCAACTCACAGGGGACCTGTTGCCCATCACCCCTGCCGCCCCCAGCCATAGGGCGTATGTTGCCCATCACCCCTGCCACCCCCAGCCATAGGGCTTATATAGCCCATCACCCCTGCCACCCCCACTCAAGGGGGACCTGTTGCCCATCACCCCTGCCACCCCCAGCCACAGGGCTTATGTGGCCCATCACCCCTGCCACCCCCAGCCATAGGATGGGTGATGCACAACACATCCAGCATACTCCAACATCAGGTATGTCCGCAAAATACATCCCCCATAACATCATGACAACAGTGTGTAGTCTGTGACAAATGCCCACAACAGTGATTATGGCTATGAGCATACAATGCATGTAACAGCACATGTGTGACCAACACATGAGTGTGACATACACAAGGCAAGCATCACCACAGCACTGTGGCAATGTAAAAAGAACACCCCCTCACTGTGTAGAACAGAAGTTAAGTGGGGGCTCACAAAATGCAGCAGATGTGGAGCAAACCCCCCTCATCACAGTGACCAAAAGGTAAGTGTCATTATGGTCAAAGCTGCAAATAACAAACAGCATGTATGATCCCTGCTCCCAACACATCAAATACTTCTGGGGCAAACTAGTGGTTGTGTCCCATACACACAGAGATGTGGTGAGGCTAACAGTGCTGTGAAAACATAACACACTCTCAGCCATGTGCAGACAAGCACCACACATGGGGGCTGACAATGCATACAGCGTACAATGACACAACAGCAGAAGTGACCATCACCAAGCATGCACACATCTCGAAAATAGACACACCAATCAAAACAACATGTGTAGACTGTAGGTGTCAGCTCACAAACTCACATTCCATGCCAGTAATGGCACCCAACAACCAGGATGAATGTGCACAATGATGTGAAATGACTCACAGGGACAGCATGCAAAATCACAGAAACAGCATCCAGACAAAGGCCCACAACAGTAATACCAATGCACTGGTGAAGATGCACAAACACAAACAGGCAAACTCACACTGCACATCGGACACAACATGTGTGTGTGTGTCACAGTATCCCCAGGCAACTACACAACACATGAGGGGGGCTGAACCACAGTGACACAGATGCGGACACAGTGCCATACAAAAGTAAACCATCATTGGGACACCCTCAGTGGGCAATCAGGCATTGGGAGATGAGAGGAAGTACAACAGACACATGTGACACAAGCTGAAATGAACACCAACTAACCTAGCAAGAGACTGACACACAACACCATTACCCCCAGGGACCAGACAGTGGGGTGACACAAGCATGCATGACACCTCCACTGTGATGATAAAGGCAGATGTCGTACAAACTGGGAAACCCAGACATGTGTCCTGTGCCACGAACGTACATCACACATGCACAAACACAAATCACTCAGCATGGCCCCTCATCCATGGACAAACGGGAGCTAGGGGACCATCCATGCAAAAATTCACATCAGTCCACCCTCAACACCACACACCCTGAACTGCAACAATGTGTATCTGTGAAGCCCACATGGACAGGTGACATAGCACATGCGCCCATGACAAACACAGGAATGTTGAGATGAACTAAGGTGCACAGACACATCACACAAGGACAGTTTACAACCCTGGGGAATGACAGACATACTGCACAGTATGCGGGGCATGGCCATGACCTCAGAGCTCCTGTAACCTTCAGAATCCCTGCCACAGTCCCAGGACAATGCAGATGCCAAGGAGAAACACAAGGCACACATGCTGACACCTGCCAGCATCGCAGCCGTGAGCCCGACAAGTGGGAGCAGTCACACACACATACAAATGTCTCAATCACTGAAAACTACCACCTAGGGACAACTAAATGATATTGCGAACAAAAAAGTGCATTGAGGAACCCTGACTGTGTCCCATCTGTGTCTGACAACATCATCACCACTCAGAACTGACAAATCCCAATGATGATACTCCAATTAACAGTAGTGTGTCATGCACCCACACATCTGGTAGCACATTGGAAAAGTAGTGGGATGAGCCCAGTACCACTCAGCAAGCATCAACAACAGGAACATATCAAGGGAACACTGTCTGTGTATGAACAGGGATGTGGACACACACACATGCTCATACAACACACACCATGGGCCCAGGCCATGTCACTGGACAACACACTTACTTGAGGGGACACAACTCCTGTGGGGGCCCAGCTGTGCCAAACATATTCACCGCAAGTCCCACTCATGTCTGCAGAACACTTGGTCAGTCAGCCATCAGTTACCACACAATGAAGGCTCTGGTCACAACAGCCTGGGTACGTGAGTCTCCCCTACGTCATCTGCACATACCCAAAACATATGTCTAGCAGGTTGCACAGAGGCCCCAGTTGCTCCTATTACAATGATGCCCACACCTGTAGGTCCAGCGTTGATGAGCACAAAGTAAGTGGAAGTGACAAATTGGACAATGGGAAGCACATCATATGTGCAGGGGTGAAAGCCACAGATGTGACCATGCCAATGAAATGCTCACAGAGGGATGTACACAAATAGTTGATCCTGACACAACCAGGTAGCTGCAAAGGATGACATGGATACACACCAGAATAGGATACATATCTCATAGACCACAGGGAGTACCTCACATCAACACATCAGTATTCAACATTGAAAACCAAGCATTGCAGGAGCAAGGTCATGTAAAACAACATCAACACAATGTACAGCTAAATCAAGTTCACAGGGATAAAGAAAAAAGCTTTATTCAGCTTATTTAAAGTGAAACGTCTGTTCTAACAAAAGGCCATTCGCCAGTCCATGTCCAAATGCAAAGGAGTGAACTAGAGTGACAAATTCAGTATATGAAAATCTAAACGTCTGTGCAAACAAAAGGCCAATGGCCAGTCCATGTCCAAATGTCAAGGAGTGAACTAGAGTGACAACTGTCACACCTTGCTTGACTGCACTGCTAAGGACCAGGGTCATCCCCTCGGAGTGGCATACATGGGGGCAGGCCAGGCACCGCAGGGACAGGATCAGGGCGCAGCAGAAGGAGGCAGGGAAGAGTTGGGGGGTGCAGGCGAGACACTTGCAACTGCAGTGGAGCTGAATGAAGTGGTGGGTGCTGTCACAACTGTGGGGCACAAGTCAGATGGGGTGGGTGCCGGCACAACTTCAATGGTCAGGTCAGATGGAGTGGATTGGCTCACCACTGCAGTGCCCAAGTCAGACGGGGTGATCGTGGACTCCAAAGCAGTGCCTACATCCATGGGAGCGGAATGGGGGACAGGTGAGGTCGGAAGGGCGGGGGGGACACGGTCCCCACATCAGTGGCACCAACTGTCTGACTAGGTGTGGAGGAGCAAGTGCTAGGGGGAAATGGCCTTAGCATTTTGGGGATGGTGTATCTGTGTGTGGGGGAACCCGGGGCAGGGAGTGGCGGGGAAACCTCTGGAGTGGTGGCCTGGCGGATGGAGGACGGAGACTTTGCCTCGGAGCTGCGTGGTGGTGGGGGGTCTTGCTCTTCTGGCACTGGGGGGACTTGCGGGTGGGCGTCTCGGTCTGACTGCGCCTGGGGGAGGGTGTCCGGGTGTGAGGAGCACTCCCTTCTGTGTGTGGGGACTTCCCCTTGTAATCAGGATCTGCAGGGTCGGTGGGGAAGAGGCCAAGGTCACAGAGGAAGAGCTTCTGTGGGGATGGGGTTGCAGGTGAGGCAAGGGAAGGGGGCTGGGAGGGAGAGGTCTCGGAGGACTGCGGAGTGGTTGTGGATGACTGTGTGTGTGTCAGCAAACCAGCCCCTGTGAGTGTGGAATCAGTCCCCTGCGCTTGCTTGTGTGCATGTCTAGACCTTGGTTTTGGGGTTTCTGTGCTTGGGACAGGTAGGGTGCTAGGAATCGTGGGTGGTGGGAGGGGGGTGGTGGTGGTGGTGGTAGCGGCGGTGGGGACAGCCTCACTAGCTGGGGTTTGGTGGCTGCTGACACCCGCCTCCACAAGGGAGTCATCCTCAGAGCTGCTGTGGCCCTCAGCTGGGGGGGATGGTGCTGACGACTCCTCTGTGTGGCTCAACTCGCCCTTCGTGCCACTGGGTCCACCCGACTCCTCTCCTGTCCCTGTAAGGCTCTGTGGCTCCTCCTGGTCCGTGAAGCTGTCCCCTCCTGTGGCCGTGGATGTATCTGGATAGGAATAGGAAGTAACAGAACAACATCAGTCACCTGCACCGACTGCACACACCACAGTGAGTACATCATATCACAGGGCAAGCCCTGGCATCATCAGCTGAACACAGCTCAAAGTGCCATCACTGTTTAGGATAAGACAATTGTCATTCTCAACATCAACCATGGCACACATATCCCTCCTTGACTTTCACACATGTGGCCGTTGCATGTTGGATGCTAACACCCCAATGTGCCAACATGCACCACCCACACATCAGTTGTACATGCAAGTGAACATGTAGGAGTATGTCACTATACACACAGCACATCTCTTGCTACTGACTCAGTACAGGTGTCCGTGTGAAGGGATGGGCAGAGACCCATTCCACATGCTTGTGATGCATGCCAGCAACACACACTATGATGTACTCCTGTCCTGATGGGCAATGCCACAATGTGGTGCATGGTGCACACTTGAACACAATGCAGGCTCACTCATAGCAAGTTAAATGCCATGGCACTGGTATGCCCTGAAAGTCAGTCAACCCTGTCTCCTGTCACAGGGGCAGGGCATCCAAACAACAACAATATGCACTGACTCACAATCCTAGCTCAGGGGTAAAGCTAACTCTGCAGATGACCGGCGCACTTGCCCATCCCATGCAAACAAGATATCCAGGACCCAGAAGACCCCACATCATGCAATTCATTCATATGAGTCTCAGCAAACACAAATCCCTGTACATTAACACATCACAGTCTGCCATGCATGTAACCCAGCTGCATGAAGGACACTGTTGCATACACCATTGTGCGCTGTCAGATGATCACACACCTATATGTCACACAGGTCTTGTCTCTCACAGTCACATCGCAGATGTCATGCTGACCCTCTGAATCATGGACACCCCAGTTGTACGTAACAACAAGCCACACCCTAATGACACAGAGGCAGACACCTGAGGGCACATGTCACTGAGCACAACCTGCAATTTCATAATCAGGAGTGGGATTACAGAGTGTTTGTTAATGCCCTTGACGGGGCATGACTGGCCAGGACTAAGTGGAACAGTGTTTGGCCTTGGACAGTAGTCAGGTGGCTAAGCAAGTGAGACATACTTGCTATACATAATCCTGAGGCCCTTAAATTGGAGTCCCCTGCTGCATGGGTTTGTTTGGAATACCCCAGCCACATGTTGCGAGTCAGACCAACAATTAGTACACATCTCAAGGTCACACACAGATCACATGTCAGGTCTCAGGCATTGTGTAAACAATTGACCCACCCATGAAACACACAACAGATTCACGGGAACTGATGCTGACCGGTACATGAAGCATAGCTGACTGCAGGGACACAGTGCCCTAGTGACACAAGCAACAGATTTGAGGGGCAACACCTGTGGAACAGATGAGGAGGGTGCATCACACAAATGAGGGGCCAGAGTTTGGGACTACAAGAGCTACGTAACGTGGAAGTGTGAGCAGGACAAAAGACTGCTATTTGCATGTCAGACATAGTACACAGATCAGACATGGACTCCCCCCCCCTTCCTGCTGCTGTCTGGCCTTCAGCTGCCTATCCAGGTCCGGGAAGGCCACCGCCAGGATCCGGAGCATGTGGGGAGTTAGGGTCCGGTGTCCACCCCTCCTGCATGAAGGTGACAGCTTCAGCTGGACTCTAGCTATCCTCCGGGTCCAGCCCCGAAGGTCCTGCCACCTCTTCTGGCAGTTGCTGATCCGGCGCTTGTAGACCCCCACAGAACAAACAGCCCGGGCGATGGTCAGCCAGATCTCCTGCTTCTGGTGGGCATCAACCTGTGAGGAGGACAAAGTGAAAAGTACATTAACACACATGCCCTAGATTGCTGCAGCACACATTTGGATAGACATGTCATCATCACAAAGGGCAATAAATTACAAAGGTAGTGCAACCATGGGGATTGCAAAAGCACATGCATGTCTGACTTGTTAATAATGCCTGGATAGTTTGAGCTTGCAATAATGCACTTTAGCAGCAGGAAAGCTATTCATTGCATGTACCTACACACTTTGGGGGATGAAAGCAGTCATTGAGACTGTTTGCCACTGGTGTACACACTGCTAGTTCTGCTAGTCAGACAACATGCATAATTAGGAAGGCAGTGGACTGCACACTCACCTGCTCCCCTGGTTTCCCATAGAGTTTTCTGTACTCTGGAAGGAGCCCGTCCAGCAGGGCCTGGTTCTCCTCCTCAGTGAAGACTGGGGCCCTCTCCAGAGTACGTGCCATAGCAGGAGCCAGAGGATGCAGAGACAGCAGATGTGGTCCAGTAGCATGTAGTGCAGGCAAGTGAGCTCCCTGGGGGTCAGCCAGCCTTATATCTGTGCTTCAGAGGCAGAATCTGTGCCATGTGTCTAAAGTGATAGGTCCAAAACGGTTGCATTCTATGAATCTGGCCAATCCATTTAAAAGTATGACTCGTACACGCCTTCCGCATCGTTCAAATCTTCACCTTCATGGAACACTTGAAATTGCAACATTGTTGTAGGCATCCAACTGAATTTCCAATGCACAACTCGTACAACTTTTGAATCCGCATCCGTCTCCATGACAGTTCAGAGCCAATGGGTGCGCACGGCTCGTTCAACTGACTGTACAACGCGTATTTTGAATGTACACATGCACCCGTCTCCATACGATTCAATGGCCAAGGCGGACGCCGTTCTCGGACCATGCCTGTCCGACGCGTATGCATGATAGTCACCCGCGTCGGACCTCATTGCATTCAATGACAAAGCGTACGCACGGCTCGGACATGACCCGTGCAATGCATACGCATTGTCACCCGCGTTGGACCTCATTGCATTCAATGACAAAGCGTACGCACGGCTCGAACATGACCCGTGCAATGCGTATGCATTGTCACCCGCATCAGACCTCATTGTATTCAATGACAAAGCGTACGCATGGCTTGGACATGACCCGTGCAATGCATACGCATTGTCACCCGCGTCAGACCTCATTGCATTCAATGACAAAGCGTACGCACGGCTCGGACATGACCAGTGCAATGCGTACGCATTGTCATCCGCGTCGGACCTCATTAGTATGACTATTATACAGATGCAACACACATATACTGGCCATGGACACCTGCGCACACCTGCCACATTATAGCATTGGCCACACAGTGTCCCGTGGCATGTAAGGCTGCATTCCCTGGGTGTTTGGGGGGCCACAGCTGTTTTTTTGGCTGGCACTTTGTGCAGCCACTCACAGGCTGTGCACGTGTACATGGGGGCAGAATCCTGTTTGTGTTGTGCACATTACCACTGTGATGTGCAATTGGACAGTAATGGGCATGAGTCAAGGCCACAGTGTCAGGTTGGATATGTTTAGGACATGTCACATACACCCTGAGTCCTGAGGGTGATGGCATGTACATCACAGTGAGACTTGTAGCCACAATACTGATGTGCACCCACAGTCTGTGTGCATGTTGTGTCTTAGATGTGTCTGATCACATGTTACCAATGGGTGACAGTCTCCACATCCATGTGGTATATGCATCACCCTTGATGGGGTGTGTGTCTAAGAGACGTACATGTAGGGCCGGCAGGAACAACAGTGGCCACTACCTGTGGGACTTACGCTTGCCTTGTGGTGTGTACGTGCTACGTCATGTCCATTGCTGTGTTGATGTGGCAATACAGGGAGCCTGGGTTTCTGCATGGCAAAGATCTGTGATGCCTGGGAGACATGAGACCTCAATTGTCACTGGGGTGTATTTTTTTAATGTTGCAGCAGCACATAGGTTGGGTGACACAGCCAGATGATTGGCCATTGCATTACATGGGACTCATGTGGACATGTGGAATTGAGATGTGAGGTGGTGGTCTTGTAGGTGACATATGCGTCCATGCCCAACAGCACACACCTCAGTACATTGTGTAATGTCATGAACTAGCATGTGATAGTGATCGTGGTCATGGCCACATGGGTGGATGTACTGACAATCTTCCTTTGTGCATCTCTGTACTGCAGGGCACCAGCTGTCCATCGTCCGTTCCCAGACCCTGCAACCATGCAGGAACGCGACTGCATCAGACGGTACCGCTTCCCCAGGCCACTGATTGTGGAGTTGGCGGAGCAGTTGATGCCACATCTGCTACCTGGCCGGACATACCCTACAGCACTGACCCCAGAGGTGAAGGTGATGGCAGCCCTGCACTTCTTTGCTACCGGTACCTTCCAGTACACTGTGGCTACTGCTGGTGGTATGTCGCAAACGATGTTTAGTCGGGTGCTACACGATGTCTTGGAGGGGATGTTGCAATTCCACGACCTGTATATCAAGTTCCCGAGCCCAGATGAACTCCCTGAAATTAAGGATGCCTTTTATACACTGGGGAGGATGCCGAACGTCATCGGATCTATTTATGGGACACATGTTGCCCTGATACCACCACAGGCACATGAGCAGGCATACTGGAACAGGACCATTCGATCAATGCTCTGGTGGTCTGTCTTGCTGACATGTCGATCACATGTGTGTGCACGGTTCCCTGGTTCTGCGCACGATGCCTACATTATGAGGAGTAGTCGCTTTGCAACGCTGTCACAGACGCCAGCTCACCATGCCTGGCTTGTCGGTGTGTACTGACTGTTTCTCATTGTGTGTGTTTGTCACTGTTGTATTTCGCACTCCTACAAAACTCAGCTACTTGTTCATTTTTGTGTGTGTAGGTGACTCCGGATACCCCAACATGCCGTGGTTGCTGACACCCCTCAGGAACCCTGTCACACCAGCCGAGATGCGCTACAATGAGGCACATGGTCGGAGCAGGAGGGTGATTGAGCAGACATTCGGCCTCCTGAAAAGCCGCTTTCGCTGCCTGGACAAGACCGGAGGGGCCCTCCCATATGAGCCTGCAAAGGTGTGCAAAATAATCCTTGTCTGCTGCATGCTACACAACATGGCGATGCGGAAGGAGGTGCCTCTCATCCAGGATGACGATGACGACGACCAACCTCCGGCACCTGTGGAGGATCCAGGCCTGGGCCAAGATGCCTGTGATGATGAAGATGATGGTGACGTCCGCTCCCAGCTCATCAACAACTTCTTCACCTGAATGTGAGTTTCCAGGGTTATGTGAATGTATGGAGGTAGCCTGGAATATGTTGAGCCAGCTCTGTTGCTGTCTGAGTGTGTCTGTGTGCCACTTGACTGGATGCGTGCTGTGATGTGTCCATTCAGCTGCTGTGTACTCCACAATAGGGTAGTACTGCTAACTAGTGTTTGTGTAGGTGTTTTGCAACATGTTATGTGCATGTGTATTGCATTTCTCTCCTGTTCTTCTGTGCTTTTGACTGTATCTTGTCTGTCCTTCCCAGGGTACTTTGCCTATTGTGTGGTCAACACTGACCCCCAACACCCAGAAGCCAACACCAGTGTGGAAGTTGACAATTCCCATCAACTGATGTACCACACATCCCTGGACTTCCATTCTCCAACACATTGGGAGCGTGTGTCCACTGTTACGTAGAATTACTGTGCAACTAGTGTGGAATAAACATGTTGCTGATGTGCAATGAACCTGTGCTATGCGTTGTCTGTCTTCCCACATCTGAGTGACATCTGCTTACCTTACCTGTGGACTTGTTACCACTGACTGGGCTTGGTGTTGTGTCTGTGCATGCCAATGTGTTTCAGGTCAACATCCTTGTGTGTGATGAGTAACATAGCCATGGTGAGTATGTTTTGTGTTGCCATAGTGGTGTATCTCCCTCACATGTGTCACATCCCCATGACTCACCTTACGTTGGTCACATTGTTGCAGTATTTGGCATGCACTGTGTTGTGTAGCAGATCAACATCTCCCTGAACATGACAAGTTGGAATCACAACCGAGGCAAGTATGGTGTACTGGTGAGTTTATTTACAAACATGTGTGAGGGAAGTGTACAGGATGGTGGGTGCTGTACAGTGGTTTGGGAATCCAAAGTTCACATTGGAGTTGGAAGTACTGGTAGATGAAATGTCCAGAGTAAAGTCCACAGTCATCTGATACATTGGCCCAACATGAACCCTCCATGTCATGTGGGCGAGTTGTGTGGGATACACACAAGGTGAACAGGTTGTGCACAAAGAACATTGTCCAGAACAGGTTTGGAGGCCCTGAGGGATGTGCTGGGACATCGGCCTCTCACATGTCCTTCTTCGGACGACCACTTTTCTTCTGGGGGGGGGGATCCTCATGTGCAGGTCTCTGCGGTGCAGGGGACTCTCCGCCAGAGTCCTCCCCCCTCCCTGTGGCGCTGGCAGATGGTGGTGCGACAGATGTTGTGGGCACACAGGGGGGTGTGGACAGGTTGGTATTGATCTGGCGGAGGCATTGTAGTATGTCCCGATGCGCCACAGTGATGTCATCCCAGTTGGCCTCTATGCGGGCATGGTGGGCGACCTGCTCGTGTTGCATGTCCTTGAGGATCCCCACTACCTGACCAAATCTTCCGGTGCTATCCTGGTACGCATCTAAGATGCGTGCCATTTGGGGGTCATCATGCAGTCCAGACCCCTCTGCAAGGCACGCCCTGTGCCTCCCACCCCTCCCAGCACCCCTCTCCACACGGGCAGGACCAGCGGCGGTACGCACAGGAAACACTGGGACCCCTTGGGTGGTGTTGCTGGTGGTGTTGGCTGTAGCTTTCGGGGGGTCCTGTGTCCCTGTGCAGTGGGTGTTGATTGTCCTTGGTCTGTCCGTGTTGGCGGGGGTACCCTGTCGGTGTCCAGATGCTGGAGACGTGGGTACAGGGGGGGCAGATGTTGATGCTGCTGGTGCTGCATGATGACTCACACCGGAGGGGCCAGGATGGTCGTCGTCATCCGAAGAGGACAGTGAGAGAGTCAGAACAGAGAGCTCAGTGTCGACCAGAGTCTGGGACTGGGTATCCTCGTCATTTGGTGCTGGGTGCCCAGCACCACCTGTGTTTGGAAGAGACACACAATGTGATCTATGTTTCTACATGCATCGTTGGTTCACAAACATGACATTTTCTACTTTTCAAACAGATGACTGCCTGTACACTGCTTTTTCCCAGCTTGTCATAGACAGAGTTTGATATTGTTGTTGGCCATTTCCCAGCATGGCCTTGTGCTCCCCACAACAGAGCCCAGTGTCAGACATCTTGTCAGTCCCTTCCCACTCCCTGTGAGGCGAGTATGGTTCAGTTTGGTCTTGCTGGGCCATGTGGGTGGGTGTAGGTTGTCTGTGACTGCGACTCCCATCATACTCTTGGCTGCACCCCCCTTCCCAGCATGCCCATGCTTCCTCCCTCTTGACTCTGCTCCCCTGTGAGGGTGTGTGACAGCAATGGCAAGATGGCTGACTGTGAAATCCTGGTGTTTGTTTGGCTACAAGTCCCAAGTGATCCCCTGTGCTTCACACAGCAGCACCCAGTACGGGGTATCTTTTGCTGATATTTCAATGAGGTGTGTGTTAATGCATTGTACCCGGTGAGTTGTGTGGAGTTTCAGTTGGGGGGGGGGGTGTCTCCCCATGCTGAGTAGTATGGTCAGGGCTGTCAGTCCTCCTTCCCATTATGAAACGTGCTTCCATTGTAGGGCGTGCAAGTTGTCTTTCAGGATGTCAGTCAGTGGTGTCCTGCTTCTGATTTGCACACAAGCCCTACCAGGGCCTTGTGCTCCCCACAGCAGGACCCAGTGTCAGCTATCTTGTCAGTTATTTTCCACTCCCTGTGATGTGAGCATGTTTCAGAGAGGTCTTGATGGGCCAATCAGGAGGGGGAGCATTATCTGCGACTACAGGCCCCATCATGCTTTTGGCTACACTCACTTCACCTACATCCCCACTATTCCTTCCTGACAGTCAGCTGCACTGTGAGGTGGTGCGTTTGTGGTGTCAAACTGTCTGGCAGGTTGTATTTGGCTTAGTGCCACTGGCTTGCTCTATTTGTTTGTTGGTTGGTGCATGTCATAACACAGTCCCCAAAATGTGTTAATAAACCACGGGTCGTCAATCACTAAAGATGCATCACATGCAACAAATAAAACTGCTTTTTTTACTCCCAACAGAAAAAAGACCTGTTACACAAAGAAGCATCCAGAATGAAAATGACTGAAAAAACAAAACTTCTCTAAAGATCATACAAGTAAGTTTAAAGAAGAAATAGAAAATGTATATTTAACTGTATAGCAATAAAAAAAAGATGGTAAATATCTATTTTTTCTATATAATTAATATTACAGTAATTAAAGAAATAATGATAGAAGGTGCAACATTTATAACATTACAGAAGGGAAAACTATTATTGTGTTAAATGGGATACACCTACGACCCAGAAAATGCTTCTACTGAACATTTTATTTGGAAATGAAATAAGTATTATTCCAATAGATATGGAAGAGCAACTGGTAAATAATCTGTAGTTATTAATGTGAAAGAGTATCATCACCACCCAAATATTACATAAATAGAAATGAGAGATGTTTTAGAAAATATCAAAAAAGCAAGCACTAGAACTGAGGAACCCACAAACACAAATACTCAAGAATATATTACCCCAAGTACCTGAACATATAACAGACCAATTACCATCAATGCCCACTTAATGCCTGATTACATGCACTAAAATAACCACCAGTGACACCTCACCTACTCCTAAAACATACAGGAAGATAGACATGCCAACAAACCTAACATTAATCCCTGGAGTGGAACCCTTCCTATTATATGATAATAAAAATAATGACAAACGAATTCTAACCTAATTTACTGAAACTGTTCCAATGTCAAACATGGATGATGGAGGGTACATTTAAAATGTGCCCCAAATTATTCCATCAACTACATACCATCCATAGTGAATTTTAACACACCAATATTCCTTTTGTTTATGCTCTACTTCCTAATAAACAAGACAGTACTTACATGTAACTTACATGGAACTGCTCAACCAAATCAAACAACATACATGCAACTATTGCCCCCCAAAATTACTTTGAGTAAGCTATGATTCAATCTATCCTAAAAATATACCCTCACACAGACAATCAAGGATGTTATTACCATCTTAAAGTATATGGCGTCAGCTACAGAAATCTGCACTTTGTGCCTGATTAGGAAGTTGAGCGCTTGGATCACCAACAGGCTGTCGGTGGCAGGCTGACCGCCAACATCCCTTCAGTAATCATGAATCGTAAAGTGGTTTGACCTACAGCTGTCGGACATACGACTGCTGCTTTTGCCAGGATCAGAGATTCCGGCGGGGCGGCGGTTGGAGCAGCGTCCTAGCATGATGGCAGCGCCGAGGCAGGCACCGCCGTCGGGATTACAATATCCCTTTCCAACAGCCTTTTCATGGTGGGAATCCCGCCATGTAAAGGTTGTAAGAAAGGGATATGGGGTACCCCAAACAGGGTCCCCATCCATCAAGGGCCACTGCAAAGTGCCATGTACAACAGGGTGCATGGCGCACAAGTGCAAGGACGTGCAGAAGGCGCTGCACCACGGCAGCATCTGCTGTGGCCCTTCCAAATGGCCAAACAATGCCACCGTGGTGGGAATGCCAACTTTTTGACCGGCAGCCCAGGTACCATATCCAAATATGGCGGTCAGACCACTGCATTTTCATCAGGTGGGCTCCCAACCGCTCAGCATCATAATGATGCCCTTATTGTGGAATATGCCACTAATAGACAGTTTGTATTTCAGGTCAATGAAATTATTGCACTAGCCTATGTCCCTGTCACAGAAGAAGCCAACCATTACAACATACTAACAGAAAGCCCCTGTTATCAAAATAACAAAGGAAAACGTACTCCTCTAATGGACTACTTCGAGGACACATGGGTTGGCAGACTGCATAGGTCAGGACAGAAAAGCAAAGCAAAATTCCAGATACCATGGTGAAATGTCTATGACAGGTCCGTGGCACAGGAAGCAAAAACAAACAATGCAGTGAAAGGATGGCATAATGCCTTCCAGTCCGCACTAGGCAGAACTCAACCTACACTATACAAATTACTAGAATACTCACAAAAGAACAAAGCTACCAAGAACTTAGAATAGAACAATCAGTTACAGAGTTCTGCCCTAAACTAAGTAAACACACCCAAAGAATGTATGAGCTGCTACAAAGCAAAGTAAGAATATTTCTAAATAACAAAGGACTAGAATACTTAGAAGTAATAGCCAAATCTATCCTATAATCCACATATAAAATTTACCACACACCTTAGAATGTACAATACCCCACAGCAGAGTCATAAAATATATTTTTTATACTAATAAAATATTATAAATATTTGAGTGAATGAATAATACTAAAACAAACATTACACACTGATATAATAAAAATATTGACATTAGCATTTAAAAAATATATCAAAATAATAAACAAATAAAAATATCTACCAAACTAAGTAGACATGACAGTATAAATTCAACACATATATTTACCAAGCAATACATTAAATACATCAACATAAAAATATGTGAAAGATATCACATTTCCCACTCTCAGTAAACAAATAAATTAAACTTACGATTTTGTTGCTTCAGATTTCTGTCCAAATCTATATAGGAAAAATTTGTAATCCACCAAAAAGTCCTTAAAATGGTAATAGAAAGCCCCTGAAAAAATGTAAAAATTAGGACAATGAATACATATTTCCTTTTTTTATACTTATCGTCCAACTTTCCTTAGAAACACCTGGAAAATGGAAAACTGTAAAAACGAAAGAACACACCATCTCGTACAAAACAATACATTCCCAAATTAAAACAAATATACCATTAAACTATACAAAACTAGTTTTCTACACATATCTTAATCATATATAACACTATACATTACTTTCCATTTCCAAAAAACGTCTCAAAACACCACAGTCCCAAATATCATTACAAACGTAGTAAAGCACACAAAAAACTTAACAATAACAACACACACATAGTTTACACAACTATACTACATGTCCTCAACCACAGAAGTCCCTTAAAGCAGGTAAAAATTAAACGTACCTTTACAGCACCCAACTGCGACTTCTTCCTTCCGGAAACGTCCCAAAATAACACCAATAGACTACTAAACATTGTTAGTGATAGAAAAAAATAGCCACCTAATAAAAGCAAAAAAGACTATCTCCTATAGCAATAAATGGAAAAAATGGCAGAACTTTTACTAAAAAGTGTAAAGAAATGCTTAAGCATGTTAAAAAGGATTAAACATTTAAGGCAATGGTATACAAATTATTACAAGAATTGTTAGGTATATAATAAATAAATTATGTAATATATACTGATTATATTTATGTCAATTAAAACTTACAATATGCATATAAAAGTGTTGTAAACACATACAGAAAATGTACAATGTTTAAAAAAATGAAAATGTATACATTGTAAAAAAATAATTATCATTAGTATTTTATGTAAATGTTTTATAACTATAACATTTTTTTTATTATGTATCTCTATAAAAATGTACTTCTTTTTTATGTAATAAATATATTTCAAATCGACAAAAAATGTGCAATATATGTTATTTTTCTTTAAATAAAAAATGATTTAATATATGTGTGTTTTGTTTTTATTATACTTATTAATGTATAAAATATTGAAAAATAAAACTTTTTGTTACCATACTAATAGAACAAAAACTATCACAAAATATTTCACAATACCAGCATAACACTAACTATTTCCACTTCACTACAAACAAACTAAACACATAATTTTAGCATTTACAGGTTAAAACTAACTATGCACACTACAATATAAGTTAACTGACACAAGACATTATAGACTTACGTCCTTACTACGAGTTTGGTGGTCCGACTGCCCTAGGAATGCGTCTGCTCCCACCAGCAGCCCACGGCCAAGGACCGCCGTATTACGAGTTGACTACGGGGCCGGCAGTGTGAAGGTGGGAATCTTGTAGAGGTGGTGAGTACTATTACCAAATATATTGATGCCTGTGTGTGCATTTCGACAGCATTGTGTTGGATGCACACATATGCATAATACATGTGGGACAATACCATGTACTCATTACCAGGGTTCGGCCCATATGTGGGCAGACCTGGCAATGTGTATATGGTATGAAAGGGACTCACCTGTAGATTGCCGCACACAGGGTCGTGATCTTCGGGATGAAGATCCTGCTGCGAAGGGGGGACCTGGAGACGGGGATCCACGTTGCACTCCGCTTGGTAGAAGAAAGGGGTAAGTACGTGCCCCAAATCCATTGTCACAGGCACCTTGAAGCAGGAGGTCGGACTGCCGTGGTCTGCTCGTGGATCAAGCAACTCGTAATATGCGGGTGGTGCAGGTCGCCTGCATCGCCCTATGGCGGTTGCCTTTCCTAGACCGCAAACCCAGTAGTCTGCTGGAAGTCTTAGTGGTCTATCGGCAGTCTTCAAAAAGCTGATCTGCACAACTCGTTATATAGCATTTGGAACACTGAGCTGACCGCGCTCGGACCACCAAACTTGTAATAAGACCCTGAATGTGTTAAATATAGTATTTCCACTGCAATATAAGATAAATAAGGTAAGGTGTTGGTAACTAAAAGGGAACATTTACTATTGCTATTCCAATATAACTTAACTAAGGGAAGGTGTAGGATACTGAGGGAGCAACATTTACTATTACCACTCCAATATCAACTAAGTCAGGGAAGTTGTTGGACACTAACAGACCGATTAAGATGTCATTCGGGAAGGGTCCGAATGGGATTCGGTTTTGCAGAATCCGATTCAGAACCCTTGTTTCCGAACTAATCATAAACATTTCCCAACGATCGATTACGATGCCCGGAAACCGTTCGAGCAGTCAGAATCGGTTCCGAAAAGCATTCGGACAACCCGAGTCTTACAGAGCGGATCCGTACAGCTATATGAACATGGTTTCCAGACGAGCAATTACGATGACCGACTCGGACAGCCGTAATGATCCAGGCTGCCTGACAAAAACGGCAGTCGGAATCTGTCTTTGGGGGCCCGTTGCGGGTCCCCTTTCACCCGGAGGCATACGAATGGGGCTGGTGGAGGTACCCAAGGGACACCTCTACTTAACCATGCACAATGTGGCAGGCACCATGGGTTGCCCGTCACAGAGTGCAAGGTTTTCACCAGCCACTCCTTTTTTCAATGGGAGCCTGTGTTCTCGTTCGGAACACAGACTCCCATTGAAGTCAATGCGAGTCCGACCGAACAATGTTGGGCAGCATCGTAATCGGTCGTCCGGACTCGCAGGACCCAATTCGCTCAGAAATGAGTCCGAGACAGATTTGTTCGGAACAGTTTCCTAACGACATCATAATCGGGCCCTAAATGGGGAATATTTACTATTCCCACTCCAATTTGATTTAACTCAGGGAAGGTGTTAGACACTAAAGAGGAAACATTTACTATTTCCCCTCCAATATAAGCTAAGTCAGACAAGGTGTTACAACCTTTACTATCCCCACTCCAATACCAAATAAGTCAGGGAAGGAGGTGAACACCAAAGGGGCAACATTTACTATTGCTACTTCAATATAATTTAACTCAGGAAAGGCGTTGGACACTAAAAGGGCAACATTTTCTGTTCTCACTCCAATATAAACTAATTGCCCAGTTACAAATTTGGTGATTTTACTGTCAAACCACTGTGGGGGCAGTCCAAAACACAACACAGAGGCAGCGGTATTCAACCCGCCCAATTAGGATGCATGGAGGTTGAGTGGCAGACAGACACAACGGAGTGTTCCCCACCAGCAATGAGGCGGATTGCAATGCTGGTGATCAGTACACAAGCGCCATCAGGGCTGCAGATTGTCACCAAGCAAATTACGAAAATACATTAGTACTGGGAGTCCCCTTGCTACGGTTCCCTGATGGCAGGAAATCATTGCGGTTCGCACTCAGCAAAGCAACTAAAAAGTGGCCATTAAAGCAATTGCCATTCAAACCTGGTGTTCATTGGCCAATTGGAGACACCTGCATAGCACACTATAAAGCACAGCCCATTCCAGACCGTGATCCCTTGCCACTTCACAGTTCCAGAGCATTTGTGAGGTAAATCTGGGACAGAGAAAGCGGGCTATAGTTTTCCCATCACTTGTCACTCTCCACACACCTTTCCTGCTCTTTTACGTTTTCTCCGGGGTGTAATTATTTATTGTGCTGGTAGTTCCTTAATTTTTTGATAATGCTCAGTCCCAAAAATCCAAGGTTCTCTGAGCAAGAGTTGTCAGTCATGGTGGATGAAATCATTAGAGTAGAGCCACATCTGTTTGGAACCAAAGTTCAAAATACTACTATCACTCAGAAGAGGGAAATATGGAACATAATAATCCACAAAGTGAATGCTGTGGCTACCATAACATGACCACAGGGGAAAATTAGGAAGTGGTAGAATGCCTTGAGGTCGAAGGTGCATAACCTGGCATCCAACCAACACCTGAAGGCCCAGAGCACTGGTGGGTGTCCTCCCAGAATGCCCGTACATTTTTGCTCCTGGGAGGAGGAGATGTTGGCCATCCAACACTCTAAAGGTTTGCATGGAATACCTGTAGGAGAAGAGTGTGGTAAGTGACACTTTATAAACTCACGTGAAACCTAAATACCCTGTTTGTTCACCAGCTCCTAAAAATGTGATATCCACATATTTCCTTAACATCCAATCAGCAAAGTATTAGCATCAGAGATGTAAAATTGTCTTGTTGCATATAGGGTTTGTTGCATCAATCTACACACCATGGCACATGATGGAATGGTGTCTGTAAGTGTTGTATAAAATATAATGTCCCTTGGTACATCAAATCTGCCTCAATGTAAAAGGTATGGGCCATACCAACAGTATAATTTCAACAGGTATGTCACACTAACCACATATATTATGTAGACAGGTTTGGTTAGAAATGACTACAACTACCATGATGCCATGTTTCCGTTACCCAAAACAAGATGAAAATGTGCTTTTGCAGATTGTCACATGTCTCACAGAGTAAACATATTTTCATTTCTCATGGATTGGGCAATCTACATCCAATGCTTTCCTCCTCAGACACATGTCACTAAACGATCCTGTATATAGCAATGGTCTCAGCAACTGAAGCAATTGATGGCATGAGTGACCCCTCAAAAAGTGTGTATGCCCAAAATAGAAAGCCATGAACCCAAATCAAAATATTTTAAGTGGCGGGTGACCCTTTGACTCTGCACTGCTTACATGATCACTAATGGCAAAGACACAACCAAGTCGTGTCATCTACTGTTTGGGGCTTGGAATGGTCAAATTCACATGTCACATCTCCACTGTATTGGGTAGAATAGCTTATAGATCTCATGTATACTTACAAATCTAACTGGCTACAACTTAGGACATGGTATAAGCTACATATTAGAAGTACATATGAATGGAATCTGAAAATGGCTGCTTTAAATGTGCATTACCACTGAAATCTATCAACACATTAATCTCTGCCTATTACTTTTCTTTTTCTGGGTTTTACTAATTGTGTCCCAAGATTTGGAGGTAGATATCACACTTCCAACAATAACAATGTTCCCCATTTCTCAACAGGGCTATCAGCTAGAGCAAGTGGCCACAGCTCAGCCACCTAAGAGACCATACAGCAACCCAGGAACAAGCCTACAGTGATGAGGATAGTCAAGGATATCTTGATGTGGACGACAGTGCTGGTCAATCTGGTCAGGCTGGGAACACGGCCACAGTGAATCCCACTAGGCCCACAACATCTCCCCCATCTGCAAAAACTTAACCACCAGTAGTCCTCCCAACCTGTACACCTACCACAGTGCCTCCCATCATTTGCACCCAGTCGTGGCTACTGATATCACTGTCACCATCCCTGCCACAGAAGAGCCAGGATCCAGTGGGATGTGGAAACCTGTGCAAAGGGCACAGGTTTGTGAGGTTAGAGCTCATGGAAGGGTATCTATGGGCCACCTGAGTGAGGCCACTGGGGCCACTCACACCCAGTCTAACATCAACCATGTCTTGGGAGCCTACCGTCAGTCAATACAGACAGACAAGATGGAGCAGATACTCACCAAAATCAGGGAGATAAAACTGGTGCAAAGGGACATACAAATTGAGTTAGCAGCCCACAACACCAACATGGGCACCCTAATAGGGGCTCAGCTGGACATTAACACAACTCTAGGCAGGGCATTTCAACCACCATCCACCTCTTCCTGTGTTGCCCCACCATCCGGCTACTCAACATCTGCTGGAGCCACAGGAAGGGAGGCCCTGCCAGTAAAGGAACCTACGCCCTGCATCTGTGGTTCACCCGGCCCTAACAAGCCGGGACATCCACACAAAGTTCCAGTCTGTTCAGATGGCAAGACCAATACCACCACCAACAAGAAATGTCTGACCTAATTTCTCCCAGTGTGTGGCAAACATTTACTTTGTGGACTATGTTTGGACCCAGTGCCCTTTCTGATGGCAGTAGTATCTTGGACGTTGGACTCCAAACAATTTAACAACTACAACTATGGTTTCTTCCTCCGTGACTGACATCTGCACTTTTTGATGTCCCTGTTTTAGTTTTTTACAATGTTTAATTCTCTTTGTTCACTTAAATAAATGCACTAGTCTGAAACTCATTGACTGCTGTAGTAAATTTCAAATCTATATATACACCATATATGTTTTCCCATCTGAACTGAACAATTCCGCAACTTTTGCTTGTGTAAGAAAGAATATTTAGCATGTACACAATGTTATGCTCAGGTTAACAACCATACAAACTAATGTGTTGTCAAATACCACCTTTAATCCATCTAAACACATGGGCTGTCAGGATGTCAGTTACAAACCATATCAAGTAATACAACTATAGTCTGTGCTAGTAAACACATTTAAAGTCCCAGACCACACCTACATGGAAGGAAGGGATACATCTGACAAATTACAAATGATTTAGCCATATAACATTAATCATTGTCATCAGCTGGAGCCATATACCGTATCTCACAGAAGGAATCCCACATCAATTACACCAATAGACAAACACATGACAGTACTACACTTTTCATATCAAACCATCATTCCAATACACTGTTCCACTATCTGGTAGAAAGTCACCCCCAAATGTCAATGGTGTGCCACTAGAGGTATGTCCCGTAATGATGAGACACATCAACAGCTACATACACGTTATCAACAATGAGGATTTAGGCAATGCGAAGGGAGCTTTGCATGAATAGACTCCATTACCACATATGGCTGGACTTTATGATGGTACATGTATTGAATGAAGTCCAACACAGGACAAGGAACAAGTCCAATAGATTCCTCAGAACTCCCATCCAATCACTGTGCAATCTGACTTGGTACAGGATTATGCACCCGAAGTCTGTGTATGTCAGTCCCAGGAACAAGCCATGTCAACCTTGAACTTGCAAACAGCAACATAGGTCCCCAGATGTCATAACTTTGAAATATCCAGATGAAATTGACAAGGTGAAGGTACCTACAACAGAACATGGCATAAAGAGTACATTACAAACCATACATGTACAATAATTCACATAGTAATTATCTGGAGAACACAGTCTTGGCAAAAAAAACAAGATAAACAATGCTACAGAAACTAAAGACCCATGTGTCAAAATCTTGTTTTAAATACACCTTTGCCTACTAGTTCCCCAAGCTTGCCCTTCCTTTCATTTTAACTTAACATACTTATCTCATCATCACAACAAGAGATGCTGTAACAGTCACGGTAATTCAAGGTCAAGAAATATTTACACTAAGGAGGAGAAGTTATCGATTGGATCCTGATGCAAGTCCCCTCCTTCTTCTTCTTCGGCACTATCATCCTAATTTGGCATTTCATGGTCCTCACCCAGTGACTCGCCATGGTCTCCATCCTCTGGGATATAAGGGATGTTTTGTTGCGGGGTGATGTTGTGTAGCATGCAGCAGGTCGTTTGTCATACCTACCTGGGTGATTAGAGGAGGGTTCCATCTGTTTTGTCCAGATATCTAAATCTGGCCTTCAGGAACCCAAAAGCCTGCTCCACTGGCCGTCGTGTTCTTCCATGGGTCTCATTGAAGTGAAGCACTCGTGGCGTTGTTAGATTCCTCAGCGGTGTTAATAACCATGGTCTGTTGGGATACGCTGAGTTGCATAGATGGGAGTCACACATAAGTGCAACAATGAGTCATACAGTTTGAGAAGATACTACTTGACATTACCCATACAGAGTTAGGACAGTTGATACTTACCAAAAAGCTAGGTCCTCTCTTGTAGGAGTTGTAACATCAGCTGGGGTATGGTGCTGTTCTACAGTACAAAGGAATCATAGACAGATCTTGAGAACTGGGCACAGACATTTGAGATGTACAAATATATGAGGCAGACAAATTGCACTCTCATTGAGTGGAAGTGCTTCCTGTTATGGTAATCTTGTTACTTGTCATGTGTAAGCCTGGGCGGAGTTCGCGGAGTTCCACTACGCGGAACTCCGCAAAGTGCAAAAAAAACTCCGCCGCGTAATGCGTAGCTTTTGCGAGCGGCAGAGTGCGTTAGATAAATGCCGTTTGCGGTGATTTTCAGTGCCAGGTGCTTGTCCGCACTGTGCAATCATCGCAAACGGCACCATGCACAGAGCAAGCGAGTGCTGCTTCCTTTCTGCCGCTTGAGTCGATTTTTACTGAAGCTGCAGCTTTCTTAACGCGGACGGTTTGTCAACGTGAGCGGTCACGAGCATACGCAACCACTCGCAATGAGATATCTGACCACCCGCGTTGAGAAATCTTGCCAGGAGGTTGATTTTCCACGCTCGCGCTCACCAACTTGATGTTGACGAACACGAGCAAGGAAAAAAACTCCGCTCCGCAACGCGAAGCGGAGTTTTTGGGAACTCAGCGATCTCTATGTAAAGTAGAGTGTGGAAATCTCCGCAAACTCCGTGAGCGGAGGGGAGTTCACCGCCCAGACTTTGACATGTGGCATGCCAACAAATCCATAAATCTCTGCCTTCACATTTGCCAAATCCTCATGTCTGGGGAACTGGATGTAGCTGTGTTCCATCACAGAAGAAAGGACTATTCCTAGCACACCACTGAACATTGGTTGTGGCATACTACCAGAAATTGCCACTGAGTACTGACTGGAATGAACTGGTGGCATAGAAATGCAATGCTGCCATTAGCTGCACTATTGGTGGGATACATGCTGGTTTTGTGTTGTGAGGCAGGAGATCAGACTCCAACTAATTATATAAATCAAGGATTCTTTGCCTATTCAAGCAAAACCTTTAAATAATATCCTGTTATTCCATTGTCTGTAGTTCTGGAAATTTGTGGCACACTGGAGGCTGCCTTCTCCTCCCTCTCCCAGGGTGCCTTTGTGTGAAGTGACAACATATCAGTACACTGGTCACATGATATAGGTGCAATTCAGTTAAACAAAATGTGACACAACATAACTGGGGAACTATTTTATATACATATGTAACATGTTAATAGTCTCCTATCCAAATCCATCGATAATCCCATTTGTGTACGTTACATGTGTTTGTAGCATTGATGTGCAAATATTGCCTCACGAATGTGATATTTGCACCTTTTGTTGTTACATTTTTTAGCATAATACCATCAACGGTGGTAATATACCGATATTGCCCAGTAACACACAACATAGAGGCTGAGTTTCGATGAAATTACATTGCTATGGACTACTTCCCATTTCAAAATGTAGTGGTGATGCATTTAAATGAAACAATCCACTACTTTGAACTATTCACATGGCGGCTGCCTGGCCTCGCTCTTGGGACATTCTGACTGCGAGGCTGCCAGCTGAAGTTGTACATGCAATAAGCAGTTCACCCCAGTACGGACACAGCCATTGGATAATGTTGTGGATTGTGAGGGTCGTGGTCCAGTGGCTGTGTCCGTGTCTTCTGATTATCATGTACTTTCTGTACATGTATGCTGCAGTTTCAAAAATAGCTCACTTGCATACAGACAGCTGTTGTTTGCCACCTCTGGGAGCACTCATGGCAGGCCAAAAGGTGAAGAGGGCCATTGCCTTCTCTGCAGAAGGACTGGAAATGCGATGAGGTCCTCTTCCGGTATGGCCATCTCTATGGCTCACCAGAGGATCAGGTGAATTACTGATAATGTATATAACTCTTTGTAACTCAAACTTTGCCATGTCCACAGGCTACATTGTGCCCATGAATCCCATTATACCTCTAAATGGTGTTGTATCATTTGTAGCTCATTGCATAGGATAATCATGTTAGTAATTGTTGAGCACTATACATTGTGGATGTGACATCACCATTGTTTGGGGAAAACTATGAAAAGGTCTGGAGTCCATGGCAGGTGTATGTAGCCATCTATGCATTCAGACATTTAATGGTACCTGTGATATTGCTACAAATTTGATGATGCCAAATATAAAAACATGTGGATATCCTTAGCAGCATGAGAACTATGTGTACTCTGTCAAGAGCAGATGAGGATGATGTCAGGAATGTGTCTAGCCACAAATATCATTCAGCCTACATTTGGGCTCTCAAACAAGTTGTGTAGGAGACCCCTTCATGGTGCCACCTAGCATTTATTTTGTTAATTGAATGTCCACAAGCTGACCTTTGAGAGTGGGATATGTGGGTACGGTACTGAACATGGGACATCTGTATGCTCAGCCTGCAGAGAGCAAGGCCTGACAATGAGCTGTGGCCAGTGAGAAGCATGCCCCAGGCTGGGGCAGTGTATCTATGGCATTACAACTGATACCAAGAGCGATGTCCATGTAGTCCACCTTTTTAATTTATGATGACAATTTGAGTTATGCCAACCACAACACTACCCCTGCTTAGTCTCATATGGACAAACTTTTGAATGGTGAGGGAGGTAACCCCTTGACCTAATACTCCTGTCCAGTGCAGATGGTGTTCAAAGTGTGTAATTTCAAATACACAGGATCATTACTATCAGTGATCTGTTAACAAATGCAACAATTGATGGTTGCACAATCTAGGCCCAATAACAAATTGATTGCACACGCTCACAGTCCAGATCATTGCTTAGTTAAGATGAGATGTTGGTTAGGTAAATAAATAGCTACCATACATTCAATCAAGCCAGGGTGGACTTACTATGCTATGCAGATGACATCACTGTGACATTCTCACATATTACGAAAGGCGTCCTTTGAGGTTAGTACATGGCACACATAATCAATAAGCTATATTATTGTATATCATCAAGGAGTACACATGTCCACACCACCCCAGTGTGCACCCTCTCACTGACACACTAGGCAGGTCAGTCACAGTGGTATAAGGTAAAGTCTGCTGGCCATATCCTGATACCAATCTCTGTGGACTGTGGGCCTTAAGTCAATGTGCCTGCCTTTACAGATGAATGTCAAATTTTGACTAAAGTTGTGCAGCATTCTAAAAGCCACAAGGTTTTTTATGCTTTCATTGTATCTCTCATCACAGTACATGTAGTTTGTCCTGGGGTATTTCATGTGAGTGGGGTACATTTGTGATTTCGGGACGTGAACAGGGATAATGGTATTCAGCAGATTATTACAGAAGTGTGCATTGGGGTGTTTGTATATCTCAGCATGTGTAATATACACACGTTGGGCCCGATTCACAAAGGTAAACTGAGACAAATGTCTAACTTTAGGATTTTTGGCTTTTCACAAAGGGCATTTAAAAGTACTAAAGATAGACTTTTGTCTCATTAAACTTAAGTTTTGGTCTAAAGTTTAACTGAGACAAAAAGTCTAGTCTCATTTCAACTGAAGACCAAAAGGTAAGTTAAACTGAGACAAAAGTCTAACTTTAGTACTCGTAAATGCCCTTTGTGAATACCGAAAGTCGTAAAGTTAGACTTTCGTCTCAGTTTACAATTGTGAACTGGGCCCTACAGAATTTTGGTCTCAGTTAAACTTAAGACCAAAACTGATTTCATTTTACATTGCAGCATTATCTCAGGCAAGCGAAGGAGAGAGGGCCAATATCGGTCGGGAAGCAGCTGGCCACAGTGGTTCCGGTACTTCTAACACAGTGACAGAGAGGGTGTGTGGAGTGCCACGGAGGAGGCTAGCTCAAGTTCATCGGAGTCATCAGAGTCATCCTCCAGTGGACATTCCCGAGTGGTGGCGGACCCCACAGGAAATATACCACCATCTTCCTTGGCTGCCACCCCACGTTTCAGCTCTGCCCTATCAGTTGCTCCCCACCCAGTTGACCAAGCCTGGTCCCCTAAGAGGGGACCCGTCTCCTTTACTTCAGGCACATCAGCCCCTGTCCCTGTCTACCTACAGCTGCGCTGAGTGAGGAGGTTGTTGGCCTCTCGAGGAATATCTCTGTGGGTCAGACTGCATTGCTGAATGCCATCCAGGTGCAAGGCAGCCATCTGCAGCAGATGGTGGCCTGTCTCGAAGGCATTCACAGTGCCATGTCAGTCTTACAGAGATTTTTTTCAGGCTCTGGCTTCCAAACTGACCACAGCCTCCCATTCCCCAAACTTGTGTTCACCCCCTGCCTCTTACCTATCCCAATCCCTCATAACCAAACCTGTCCAAAGCACACACACCTTTGCATGCACCCACCCATACAGATTCAAGCAGCACATCCACACACAAGTACAAACAGAAAAAAGGCAAACATGCATCCAAACATACAGACACCACACTTACCACCACACTCACAGCCACCCTCACCACTATCGCAAACACCACTGACAACACAACACCCACAGACTCCCACCACTTACCCATCACATGGCCATACAGTACAGGGGATACCACACACATGTGCACACAACACACACACACACCATCACACCCCCACCCACCAGACACACCCATACCCACATGCACACCCCCAGCACATCCATAGACACACTACAGTCAACATAACATCACCATTCACAACACCCATACCTAGCACTTCCATTGCAGCACCATCCATAGAGACACCACCCACACTCTACACACCTAAAAAAACTCAGACGCAAACAATCCAGCACTCATTATACATCAGATAAATAAGACACACCCATACTTGCAGCACATAAACCTGACACACATGCCCCTGAACCTGCAACAGAACCAAGCACATCACTCAAAGTCACTTCATCTAACTCGAAGGCACTGCTCCCTCCCACATCCCCTCCCAAGTTCCCCACAAAAGACCCTTCCTATTCCACTGCCCTCACCACTACCAAACCTCCTATCACCCCTTCAAAGAAGCTTCCTCCTCCTACCAAAGCCAAGTCCACCACTTCCACCTCCAAATTCACTCCTATTTCTGACCCATCCACCCCTTTGACTTCCCAGCATCTCCCTTCCAAACATTGCTCCACCCTTTCCAACTCACAACCCTCCCCCTAAACGTCAGTCCACCCCTTCCTCTTCCAAAGTCCCACCTTCACTATCCAAGGACACCCCTTCCAAATCCAAACGCCCCTCTCCCAAATAAGATCATCAAGGTGCCTGATATGCTGAATTGATACCCCTTTGTGAGGAGGGTCCCTGGCATTATAATGAAGGCAGGTTTAGTGGCACAGCAGTGTGCTGGACTACAGAATGTGGATATGGACAGGCCTTTGACCTTTGGTTTGGTCTATCAGGTTATTTTGGAGTCATAAAACATGCTTGGTTTAAGACACACCTGGCCTGCCATTACTTTTCAAAGTATTTGAAGTTATTGTATACTTTGGGATGTGTGACTACAGTTGTGCTTGTTTCACCCTGATTGCTGATCTATTTCTAGGGATTTATATAATCTGACTTTGGAACCAGTGCAGGAGTTACACAAGGGAAGGGTAACTGTTCCAAGGATGGATATGTGGGATGAATTCCAACTAGGGCTGACATTGCATTTGGTGGGATATCATATGGTAAGTAATTATGCTTGTCTTGGGCAATGTGAACATCATTTAGACTGCAGTTCTCCCTTTGATGTAGACTGGATATGTTTTTTGATGTGTGCAAGTTACTTATTTGTTTATCCACATGGAGGGTGGTAAATTGTCATACCTTTTTTATTTTTGTATGGCCATGTGCAGGAAGCTGGCTCTGTCTAAACTATACAAAAGTAAGGTAGAGTGTGCACAGAGTCCAGGGAGTCCCCAGAGGTCTATCAGAAGATAAATTAGGTGAGTACCAACAGCTATCTTTGTGGTAGTGCGGGCAAGTAGTTAGGCTTTTCCAGAGGGTGTGTTAAGCATTTATGTATTCACTCAATCAAGACTGATGGCACACACTCAGCGAGTGAATCAAGACCAATTAGATAAGTATAAAAAAAGGTATACTTCTGTTTTTTTTTTAACCAAGCAGGACTTGGCACAGGAAAGTAAAATATACTCGCAAATGCAAGACTTCACAAGGAAATGCAGTTGTGGATGAATTTGCAACAGTTACGGGTTGGTATTGGTTCAAAAAGAAGTTTGCATTTCACAATAATTACTTTTAGAATACTTTTAGATTACTTTTAGATTACTTTGATTACTGGGTGTGGTATGCCTAGATACCACAACGCGTTATCTCACAACACAAGGTAAGTAAGACTTTTCTTGGTTTAGGTTATAATTACTTTATCCTCTATACAAAACAACAGTTCAACACAACATTTCAGGCCCAAAAACTCATAACATGGGTTCCTATGGGAGCAAAATGGTTATCGGCTTTACAGGTAAGTAAACGTCTCATGAGTGGGAGTTTTGGGGGTTAGGACCATGGTTCCCCAAGGTTGAAGTAGGCACTCAAGTTGCACCACCAGCGGCACTGTGGCGGTTGCGTGCAGAGTGTAGGGGCCCAATGGGGCTAAGGGAGCCTTGGGTCAGGGACTGCTGACGAGCAGGCCAATTGAGTGTGGGAGCAAAGCTCCTGGGGTTAAGGTCAGCACTGCAGGGGCCAACAATCAGCACAGGAACGGCACCACCAGCGGCACGGGGCAGCCGTGTGCAGGGTGCAAATTAAACATTGGAGACCCTGTGATTCTCGGGCAAAGTTGCTGCAGGCTCGGGCAGAGAGACATCCTGAGGGTGACCAGCGGCTGGAGAGGTAATCTGGGGATGCCTGGACACCGTCGTTTGGGCCACCCAAGGCTGTGAGGCATCGGGTGCAGAGGTGTTTTTTGGCGTTGGGGTTCTTTACCAGCTCCGGTCACGGTTGGGGGACCCTTCAGGTTGAGGCTGTAGGCGTCGCCTTGAAGCCTGAGGGAGGTCGGGGATCACCAGATCCCAGGTCAGGATCACTGGGGAGACCTCCTCATTTTGTTGGGACACTCAAACTTAGACAGTGGGCATCGGGTGCCGGTGGTGTAGAATCGTGGAGTTGCCAGAATCCGGATTCTGATCTTGGAGTCCTTTTTGAGCAAATCTGGTTCTCACGGGAGACAGAGTCTGCATGGTGAGTGCAGGGCAGGTCCCGGGCTCTAGGGGGCTACTGGCTACTGGAAACACCAGTTTCTTTGCTGAAGGCAGGTCAGAGGCGGGTCAGGCCAAGGGGGCTGAGGCCAAAGCAGTAGGAGTCCTCTTCTTCCTGGGTCAGCAAGGCTCAGTGGTCCTTCTTCTTTCTAACTTGAATTTGAGGAGGTAAGGTTCAGGATTGCCCCTAAACACTACATTTAGGGGTGTTTAAAGGGCTGTGCAGGTGTGGACCAATGGGTCCCTTCCTTGGGGTCGGTACACCTCCTATTATGCCACCCTCCAGTGGGAGGGGGCATGAGCCTCTCCCTAATTGGCTGGGTCCCCTCATCTTCAGGATGGAGGGGGATGAGATGTCTGCTTCACCTCGCCTCCCCCACCTGAGGGGTGGGTTTGGTAAAGGAGCACTCACCTTTCTTCCTGGCTTGGTTTTCCCACCAATTCCCCCACCCAAAGAGGGGTCCAGAACCTGTGGGAGCCAGTTGCTGGGGGCAGCAAAGGCAGGAATAGCTTTGAAAGGCGGCAGGCCTTTGAAGCTTCCCTTCGTGGACCTATCCCATCCTGGGGGAGAAAGCATGACACCTCTGCCCAGGAGGGGCTTTGTTTCTGGACCCAGAGGGCAGAGGCGCTCTATTCTGGGGTCTAGAAACCTGTCTGGTAGTGGCAAATAGCGAGCAGTCCTTCAAGAACCACACCAGGACTGATCGATTTTCAGGGGGCATCTGTAAGATGCCCTCTGAGTGCATTTTACATAAAATCCCACACTGGCATTAGTGTGGGTTCAATGTGCTGAGAAGTTTGCTACCAAACTTCCCAGTTTTTGGTAAAGCCTTTATGGAGCTGTGGAGTTCTTAATGACCAACTCCCAGACCATATACTCTTTATAGCTGAGAATGGACTTAGACACTGTAGGGGTACAGGGCTCATGCCTCAATACCCTCACCTGAGGGCTAGTGCACCCTGCTAGAGGGGTGACTTACCTAGGATTCAGGCAGTAGGTTGCAGGCATGGCACATAGGAATGTGTGCCATGTCGCCTCTTCACTTTTCTCTGCACAAAAACACGCAGCCTGCAATGGCAGTGTGTGGGTGTTATGGTACAGGGCCTCTAAGGGTGGCACAATAGGTGCTGCAGCCCTAAGCGGTCTTCCCTGGCCAAGGTGCCCTTGGTACCCATGGTACCTTTTACAAGAGGCTTATCTGTGGCAATTGTGGGTAAAAAGGTACAGTCTTGGGAAAGAACACAGGCCCTGGGAACCTGATAGGCAGGGACACAAGGCAAATAAATTAAGATTTCATCAGATGGAAGGCAAAAAGTGGGGTGTTACCATGCAAAAAAGGGCACTTTCCTACAACATGTGTGCTTTTTAGTGTGATTAGCTTACACCTACTTTATATATGTGTGTAACAAATGCAGTTACTGCCATGTTTGCTTCCTGACTTGCACTTACACATTTCCCACATATGCATGGCACTTGGTTAGGCTAATGGCTGTCCCTGATATACTTTAATCCAAAGGTCCTGTGCGCATAGGTATTTTGAGGCATGTGCAAAGTTGCCTGGGGCCAAAGGGCCCAGCCTTTCAAGGGTCAGAGGCAGTGCTTAATTTGTGCCTGTGCTTTCCGGTGCTTAGCACCGGCACTTATTTCTGAGGGCCGGGTCTATTGAATTTTTCTCCAGGGGAGCAGTGGGCCCAGTAATTATTTAAAAAGTGAAAGGAGATCGTAATCAGTAAAGAAATCCTAGAGGCAAGCCTATTCTGTAGAGAGTGTTTACAATGTGATCTTTTTATGCTTCCGACACGGTTTATTTGACATCCCATTGACATCACATTTACTTGGGTGATGTGTGAGAGTCTAATACAGATAGTTAGCAGAGAGGGTGTGTTTAAGTTTCACAAAACATCCATCCAGAAGTCTCTTTGATATGACAACAGGACCTAGCAAGTGGTAAATGTGAAGGTATCACAGACATGAATAGCTGGGATATTGATGGGGAGGTTCTGTTTTTTACACCAATTAATGCACACATCAGTATCCCGGATTCATTCTTTTAAACACATGTTCAAATTGGTGATGTAGGCCTGTGTAGTGTCAGTGACCTTTTCACAGAGTGCATCATGAAGCATACATTCCGATGTATTGGGATCAAGGGGCCACATTACATGTTTGGGCCAGTGACCCCATACACATTCACATGTTCATGCTGGACCAACTATTTTCAAAGGAGTCAATGGGAAAAGGTAGGTATATGGCTTCCCGTCGGTTGAGTCTACGACTCTGTTGGTCGTCATCGAGCAGCAGTGGCAGGACGTTGAGGGCCAGCTCTGTAGCAGAACGGGGCAAATGACAGTGATTAAAGGTGAGTTTGTGCCTTATACCCTTCCCTTTCTGCCAGTTCAGGTGTGGAGGCTTAACTGCCGCAATCACAGCAGTGTGGCACATCATGATTGGGCAGGTGGGGAAACTGGCGGTCCGCCTTCTGACAGAAGCATTGTCCTATCCTCCACCGATGCGGTTGGGATTTACTGGCGGTGATGGCAGTGTCGCACGGGTCTTTCATCTATGAGTGCATGTTTCCTAATTGGGGGGTCGGACCGACAACTTGGTGATTTCCATGACTTTTCAACGATGATTCCATTACTGTCAATCTCGTAATCAGGCCCTACATCAGGGAAGGTGTTGGACATCAAAGGGGCAACATTTACTATTCCCACTCCAATATAACTTAACTATGGTAAGGTGTTGGACAGTAAAGGACCAAAATGTACTAATCCTACTCCAAAATAATCTAACTCAGGGAAACAGGATGCTTGTTTCTGTTACATGGAGGCCCTGGCCTAGCAATTTGGGCTGGACTGTTCCCATGGGGAGCAGGGCCTAGACTGATTAGCATATGGCTAGGCCCAAATTGGAAAGGTATCTTGAGCTTGAGCCAAAAAAAGGTAGACTTAGGCTCAGATCTCTGTACTGGGGGTGGCTTTTTGAAATTGTTCAGCATTTCGTTCATCAATTGTTTTTGCATTTGCCCCCCTAAGTGGTAAGTGTATGCCCAGACTTGGGTCCAGTGCTGACCATGCCACTGGAGTCAGACTAGCCTGACTGATGAGGAGTGATACCCAGAAACTGGTCCCAGGATGCTTTTTCTGGTCCAGGGAGGACCTGGCCTGGCAGTTTGGGCTGAACTGTTCCCATGGGGAGCAGGGTCTAGCCTCATTTGCATTTGGCTGATTTAAAAAAGGAATGGCATGGTGAGCAAAAAAATAATGAATTTAGGCCCAGATCTCTAAACGGGGGGTGAATGTTTAACATTGTTCAGCATTCTGTCCATTAATTGTTTTTTTTGCATATGATATGATTATAGCATGATATTTTTGTTTTGGACAGTCTGACATACAACCTAAGGCTTACATTTGAAATATTTTATATTTCCACTTGAAAGATGGGACTGTCACTGACACTAGATGAACACTCATTTTGGAAATCCCAACCAGGAAGGAATATTTATTGGATCTTAATGTACTTTGGCAGTGTGGACTGTGGCTGCTATGGACAAAGTTTTCATCTAGGGGTATTTCAAGCTTATTGCTCAAAGCAATTCAGTCACCTAAAGAAGAAATGTGGTTCAGAACAGACTTGTATCGAGCCTTCAGAATAGCCAGACTTTCATTTCTTGGTCTTTACAATTAACACATTAAACTCAGACCTATTGGCTTTGTCAATGGTTGTTTTAGCTACAGCGGTGGGTGAGACTAACTTTGGCATACCAGTGATAGTGATTCTGGTTTATTCTTTGTAGATTTACCAATATTCTGAGTGTAGTTTTTTAATCATAGGAGGTTTAAAGTAACAATATGATCTTAATTGAAAAAAGACCACAAAATACTAAAGAAGGTCTGTAAAGGTAGGCATGCATTGACAAACCAAGGCCCAACAACCATGGTTACAGAAACGTGCAGGGAAATTGGAAGAACTAAAATCAATACAGATGCAGCAGTCAGGGATCAGGAAATGTTGAAGTTTCTTAGAAGGTTTGGAGGATATTGGAGGTACCAACCTTTGAAATAAAATGAAAGAAAGTCCTCGGTCAAGGTGAAAGATGTTAGTGCATCTAAGCTCCCAACTGAAGTTTATGAAACTTTGCATAAAAACTACTTCTAATACTCATGTTTGTTGGGAAATCTAGGGTTCATGGTAGATTCACCAACCAGTTTGGATGATGATGCAAACGTTTTCAGAAGGAAGGGAACACCATAACCAGTGTGGATAGTGTTACCAAAATTAAATCATATTATAAAAACTGTGCAATATTTTCATTCAATTAGATATATATTATGATACCCCAGTGCAGCAGGCCCTTACACATCATAGGACTTTACCACCGATCAACATCTTTAAGGCCAATCATGACCCAGAATCTCTCCAATACAGCACTGAGACTCAGAGGGAACCATAGGAGCAAATAGCATGGTGTATAACCCAAAAAGGAAAGCAGAGTGATGCGGTCCTAACAAACGTGATCCCGTGCTGACTGCAAGCTTCAAAATACAGTGAGAAGTGGCTCTGCAAAAGGAACGGAGCATTGGATCCATAGACCCACTATTCAAACTCTGACTGGTAGCAAATCAAGAAGGTCATCACATTACAGAATCTCAGGGGCAGATTTACTGCTTTTTCACGAAGTGCAGTGCAGCAGCCGCAAATGCTGTGCTGTATGAAAAGGAGAAAGCAGGAGAGCATAAAATTTACTGAAATATGGCACTCTCCTCCCCTTTCCCTAGCGCCGGTGCTGAAATTAGTTTCTGTGCACCACAAAGACACCTTTCCACCAAGGTGCAAGGGTGTCTCTGTGAAACTAGCATAGGTTTTATACTGGAAGGGTGCCCTCACAGTACAATATACTATGCATAGACTGCCTTAAACCATTCTTCCTCTTTGTATGTGTGCTGTACAGTGCAACGCATGTACAAAGTCGGAAAAGGAAGAAGAAATAGAAGCATTTCTCTTTCCTCGCGCCTACTTCAAAAGGGCACAGTTTTCTGATGCTAAACCCTGTATACTTTATTTAGTAAATTGGGTTTAGCATCAGAAACCTTGGGTGGTGGCATGGGAACGCCCATGCTTCACCGGTGGTACGCCCCCTTGCCGCTAAGTAATGCAAAGCAGTGCATAGCGCTGCTTTGTGTTACTTTCCAGCTCTAAACTTGTTTAGCTGGAAAGTAAATCGGAAAAAAAGATTTGGCACCGATTTGCACCACTTTTATGATCCAAGCACGGCGTAAAATCTTAGTAAATGTCTCCCTCAGTGTTCAGACAGGTCTGTGAGAAACAGGCATGTCATGCGTCCCATCCTCATTGGCATAAGTAGATGACATAGAGACCACAAGATTAGATAGGTATGGTTTATTATCAGCACTCCCAGATGGAAGAGCCTTCTTTTCTTAAGCTACTTCCCGTTGTCATGTCCAGCTGCCAGTGCTGAAATCCAGGGGTCTCCTCAACGAAGATACAATACACACACAGGCCCCAATTCACAAAGGCAATCTGAGACAAAAGTTTAACTCTACTTTTGGCATTCACAGAGGTCATTTATGAGCTATATCCATGATTTGTGCTCCCCTCAGAGTTGACTGTAGTATGACACTATAAATCCAAAGATGGAAGGTGCACTCATTGTGTTTGGACACATTAAAATCAAATAGTCCAAATAGTATAGTATTTCTTTACTTTTATTCTTGTTATTCTTTTTATTCTGATGATTCAAACACGAACAATGCACAGCCAACGCGTTTCGTTCCGTACAGGAACTTCATCAGGGCTGTAATAATCACAAACACAAAGGACAACATTTAAAAGAACATCTATATGCGACAATCATAAAAACAAACATGTAATACATAACTACTCAATCTTTAGAGAAAATGGCACATAAAAAACACATACATATAAAAACTCCTAGACATGTGGATATATACATATACATAGTTTTAACAAAAATAATCATTACAAAGACACATACTTTAACATATAATTCAGACAACTGGACAGTGCTCCATATTAACAAACGAATTGTGTACGGATGATACAGGGATCTTATATAGCTAACATAAGGTATAAAGAAGAGAGAAAAGCAGGAAGAAGGGAAGAGAAGCAAGAGTAAATGTATAATTTAAAGTGAACAAAAAAGGTAAAAAGATATATAGGTGAGAATAGAATCTAAAAGATCAAAAAATACAATGTGAAAAAATATCTATATATAAAGCGATATATATATTACCTACTGGCGGTCGCCAGTAGGTAGTTATAGTTAGGACCCCTTTTCCATAGGAAATCCGCAACATTCTATTTTGAATAACTTTGGCGCCGGTTGACGAATCCTCGCGAATTTCTCAAAATAGGTGGGGCGCTACGCTCCGCTCCTACCCTGAAAGTCTCGGGGGGATTCGTCAAGCGGGGGCTGAGATAAAAGGGGGGTCCCAAAACGCGTTTTTCCCATGCATTTTTCCATAGGACCTTTAGACAGGGCTACAGCCCGAACGGCTGAACAGAATTACTAGAAATTTGGTAGAGAGGTAGTCCCTAGGTCAAGGAAGTGCCTTTTGTAGGTTTGGTGTAAATCTGTTCAGTAGATTCTGAGAAAATAGCCTTTAAATCAATATATATATCTGAGCCAGCTTACGGTACGCTTACCGTAAGCTTACCGTACGCGTACGGTGGCGTGCGCGAGCGCGATTCTGATTGGCTGTTACATCTAAGTAAACATTCGAATCGGTCGAAACCAGGAAGCGGCGGCCGCCATTTTCTCTCTCGCACTCTGAGGGGGGGCTGTAAACAAAGGCAAAAAACATATAAAGGGGCTGTTTAGACAGCGCCCATGCACATAGCCATGTTAGTTGAGTCCTCAAAGATCCCCTAAGGCCAAAAACGGTAAATTTTTATTTTTTGAAAATTTCGCCGATTACGCTTACCGTACGCGTACGGTGCGCTTACGCTAAAAATTTTAATAAAAAAAAAAAAACTCTCTGTGCATGGCGTATTATTGTCATCACTTACAAATTAAATTTAACAGATTACCTATCACAAGGAAGCGCATAATATGTCCTCCATGTGCGCACGGTGCGCTACGCGCACCGCGTGCCCACCTTGCGTGTACGGCACTAACTGCGTAAAGTGGGCGCGCGGTGCGCGAAGCGCACCGCGTGCTCACTGTGCGCGCACGGAACGAACTGCGTTAAGTGGGCGTGCACGCCACGAATGGCGTAAAGTAACTTAGCATTTAAAAAAACGTACAAATTCACTGAAAAAACCATAGGTTTCACACATGTTATAGTTAGGAATTAGCATTTAAAAAACCTTGCAAATTCACTGAAAAAACCATAGGTTTCACACATGTTATAGTTAGCGGAAATTTTACTGATAAAAAACCAATGAAATTCCCCCGTTATAGTTAGTGCAGGCAACTATAACTCACGCGACCGCAATCTTCTGCTGATGACATATGTGTCTTTATGAAAAAAAAATATTTGTAATATATGTATAGCTAAAAATGTATGGAAGAAGACATGGGCAAATAAGTGTCTAAATACAGTATTAGCATCAGCAGAGGATTGCGGTCGCGTGAGTTATAGTTGCCTGCACTAACTATAACGGGGGAATTTCATTGGTTTTTTATCAGTAAAATTTCCGCTAACTATAACATGTGTGAAACCTATGGTTTTTTCAGTGAATATATATATATATAAGTAAATAATATAACCAAATCATTAATATCGTTTGTTATTGTCACCCTCATCCTCAAACGATGAGTAGTGCAATGTCTCAAGTATTTAAAACAATGATTAGTATAAAAACCAATCGACGGAAAACCCACTAGCATCTCACCTCTTCAAGTAGAGTAGAATATAAGTAAAGTACTCCAAAGACGGTATAAATGCTCCTTTAAGACTCGTTTCGTCTCAAGCAGAATCAATAAGCCAAAGGAAAAATATTACATTCCTATGTAAAAATAAAACACATTATCAATGGAGGATAAAGAATTTCTGGGCGAAAAATATCCCTGAATGGTAAACACTATCACAAACAATAAAAAATCCACCTCAAGTGTTTAAATATAATAAAGATGACTAATAATAACCCAAAGGGTGGTTGTAATGACCAGTAAAGTCCAACCCTACATATTAGTCTCATCATACCAACAGGAGCCTATCAATATGGTGAGACATAAACCAATACAGTCACCATGGTACATAAATGCATAAATAGAAATATATATTCGGACGCACGAATGAACCAATACGCTCACCTTGCGTGTTGTCATCTCATATGTCAATTTGTACATAATGGACCATCATACGATCCAAATGATGAGATGCATTGAAGATAACGATATTCCTAATGGACGTGCAGTGTAAGCCTGTGTAAACACGATAGGTAATATCAATAGTAGAAATTCATAATTGCAGTTAGAGGTCTTTTACACGTAATAAATGGACCCCCAGAGAAACACCACGAACGGGATCATGACCCCGAAAGTATTTAGAGATTTAACAATATTGACAGAGGATGTTAAATATAATCCTGTCTCAAGACAGTATGGCATAGCAAATAATCAAGACTCATTCATATATAGGTTCTGAATAGTATTTTCATAAACCACGTGAAAACCCAATAACCGAATTAAGGGCCACGTAAGTTATTTATTTTTATTTTTTTAAAACCTTGCAAATTACGCGGAGAAATGGGGGCACTATGTTTACCACATCCGTAACGTTATTCTAGGTAGCATTATCCCCGTATCCAAAACTCCAAGGACCTACACACAGCACAACACAGACAAGGAAACCAAATAGCCAACCTCATCCGCCCACGCCCGTCCTTGTAAAGCTCAAGGAACATATAATCCCCATATAGATATTAGCAAGCGTGCTCAAACGGGAAAAAAGCAAAATCCTTCTACCTTATATCCGGCGTTCAGTCTAAGCAGGGTAGCTGTCAAGTATCAACTGGCCAGACGTAAGGACTCCCCATTTAAAGTCTTCATCTGGCGTCCTGCGTTCCGACGTTGAATGTGGTCACGTGGGGTTTACGTCACGTCACTTTTACGTTATGTGCTAGAAATTGAAGACGGACGTGGAACCCATGTATGGCGGCCATATTATAATGGTCATTCATAGATCGATAAAACAGGGCAGTAATGTCCTAAACACCAATCGTGAAAGGCAAAATAATAGCCTTCATAAACAGTATAAAATAGTTTCCATTGTGAATCCTAAAAACGCGCACCAAATCCTGCTGGAAAGTGCAAGTTGAGGAAATTAAGACAACAGTCAAAGGAAGGTTTTCACAAACAACCACCATGTTGCGGAAGATTTCCATAGGGGTATGAGGAACAGCAAAAAACACCAAAGTTTCTGCCATGTTGTAATGGCAAAATTAATTAACATACAAAGCAATAGTATAATACCAAATAATAATCGAGGTAGGCTCAAAACCAAAACTAGAAAGTACCCTCATGTCACCACATTACGATAGACTCACATATGGGTCAAAGATAGACAAGATCCACCAAAGTGGCAACCAAGTAGTAATAGCGAAATCTATTATGGAATCAGGGCAATAGTGTGATATGAGCAGATATGTTTAAGTATAGCAGTCACATATATACGAACCATGTTATACTTGTTTGGTAAACAGGGAACAGAAGTGAATAAGCAAAAGAATAAAAAGGAGAGAGAGAAGACGAGATGATATAAAGAAGTATATATATAGACACAAATATGCTAACAGATGTCATTTACTTGTTCGAGAGCGGCATCATATATTAAGATGGCAAACAACTTGAAAAGATAGGGGAACCTCTCATAGATGGTTACAAAAAATAATGTAGTTCCCTATCCGTATTATGTCCCCTTAAGGTCGCCTGGAGACGACAAATCCATTTAGCCTCTCGCTGCCTTACCAAAAGTTCCCGATTCCCACCCCTGTCTCCGCAGGGAACATGGTCAATCCCATGAAACCAAAACCCATTGTTATTGGGATGTGTTTCCCTATAGTGATCAGTGAGGGGGTATCGGCTGTCACTGTTGATGATGGCTCTCCGATGTTCCTGCAACCGAACCTTTAGAGGGCGTACAGTGCTACCCACATAGATTATACCACAGTCACATCCCAAAACATATATCACATGGGTTGTGTTGCAGTTTATAAAATGGTTAATCTTAAAAGATTTGGGATTGTTGTATGAGAAGGTACTTGTTTTGTTGCGTCCAAAAGGGCACATATTACATGAGCCACATGTATAAAAGCCCATGGGTCTTGGTGGCAGCCAGGTGGTAATCCCTGTTTGTTCGTTACATAGCTGGGGCATAGTGTTTCCCGTAATGTTCTTCCTTTACGATATGTAAGCATGGGAATATCAGTGATACTTTTTCTTAGGCCGGGTACCTCTAAGAGTAAGTCCCAATTCTTTTTTAGGATATTTCTAACCTTGCCACTGTTCATGTTGTACTTCGCAATCAGGCTTACTGGCCTTTCTCGGATATTCTCTTTCCTTTTTGAAAACCTCTCTTTCAAAGTCTCTTCCCTCGTTAGGCGATTTGCCTTACTGAGGGCTTTGGAGAGAAGTCCCTGTGTATATCCCCTTTTTAGAAACCTTTGTTCATATTCATCAAGGTTCCTATGATATGTGTCGTCCTGGCTGCAATTTCTACGGATTCTAGTCATTTTCCCAAAGGGGATGTTATTAATGACAGAGCGAGAGTGGGCACTCGTTGCATGGAGAACCCCATTGCAGGCCGTCTCTTTCCTGTATAAGGTACTTTCTACCACTTGGTCATGAACGTAAAAATGGATATCCAAGAAGTTTATCTTCTCTTTGTTTGCATTCCATGGTGAAACTAACATTAAAGCTATTGGAATTCAAATAAAGAAAGTATTGCTGCAACTGCTCTCTGGTTCCAGACCAAAGGCATATAATGTTGTCTATGTACCTCCCCCAGTACACGATGTAATTTGTCCAGGGGGAGGCACATTTGCCCCAGGCGAACTCCCTCTCAAACCAGCCCATGAATAGGCAGGCGTAAGAGGGAGCAAACCTGGAGCCCATCGCGGTACCAAGTATTTGTTGGTACCAGCATCTGTCATGCAAAAAGAAATTGTTATCCAGGATCATGGTGATCATCTCGATGACCATTTCATTAAATTGGTAAAGGCTGGCACTTTCCTTGTGGAGAAAGGTCCTCACAGCACGTACTCCAAATTCCTTGGCAATACAGGTGTATAGACCTACGACATCCAGGGTCACAAACATCAGGTCTTCAGACCATTGAAAATCCTTAAGATTAACAAGTATATCCTTGCTGTCCCTGATAAAGGACGGAAGGTTCATAACAAATTTTTGGAGCCTGATGTCCACAAATTCTGCAATCCTTTCAGTCGGGGACCCCACCCCTGAGATGATAGGACGGCCAGGGGGGGAACAAACCCCCCTTATGCACTTTAGGCAATACATAGATACAAGGATATGTGGGACAGTATACTCTAAGATATTTGAGTTCTTCCTCTGTTAAAAGTCCCATTTCCTTCCACTCACCCAGTTTGAAATTTATCAGCTGCTGTAATCCTGGAATGGGATTGGACAGAAGCTTACGATAACATAATGTGTCATTCAATTGGCGATCTATTTCCGACATGTAAACCCAAACATTCATGACAACAACATTACCGCCCTTATCCGCCTCCCTTATTACGATGTTATTATCCTCCCTTAATCTAGTTAAGGCTCTTCTCTCTTTGGCAGTAATGTTGTGGTTACCAGAGTTCAAATATCTTTTAGTGGATTCCATCTTATGCAGGTCTTTAGTGACTCTATCATAGAATGTGTCAATGTTCCTATGATAATTGATAGTAGGTACAAATTTAGACTTAGCCATTAAGCCACTATCAGCGCTCGAAGTTTGATCTATGTTCAATTCATTTAAAAGTGCAGGCATTTCAAAATTGACGTCTTCCTCAATACTTAACAACATTTGAACATTGCGTATTGCGTAGTATGACACTATAGTCAACACTGAAGGGAGCGCAAATCATGGACTGCATGTACCATGAGGCAAAGGAGCAAACTTTTCTGGGATATGATGTAGTGTCCGGCTGTAAGTAAACGCCCACTTTTTGCAGGGTTGCCCCCACTTTTTGCTAAACTGCTGATCTGCTTTGACTGAGTGTGCCCTGGGTTCCTGCCAAACAGGTCCCCAGGGCCTATGTTCTTTCCCTAAAAGTGCATTAAAAACAATTCCCAATTGGCACTCTTTTTCTACAGGTCAGTCCCTTGTAAATGGTACCAGAGATACCAGGGGCACTGTGGCCAGGGAAGGTCTCTAAGGGCTGCAGCACTTATTGTGCCACCCTTAGAGGACCTGTACCTTTACAAACACACACTGCTTTGCAGGCTGTGTGTTTTGGTGAAGAACAAAGTGAAAAGTCGACATGGCACACCTCCATGGCATAGATCAGCCACCCCTCTAGCTGGGTGCACTATACAATTGGTGAGAGAAAAGGGGCCTGAGCCCTGTACCTGTACAGTGTCTAAGCCAATTCTTAGACATTGTAAGTGCAGTAATGCCAGTAAGAGTATATGATACTGGGAGTTTGTCATTACAAACTCCACAGCACCATAATGGCTTTACTGAAAACTGAGAAGTTTGGTATCAAACTTTTCAGCATGTTAAACCCACACTAATGGCAATGAGGCGTTTAATGAAAATTGCACACAGAGGGCATCTGAAAAACGACCTAACTCTAGTGTCCAGGCTGAGTAGCTTCTCACCAGCTGCCACCACCAGACATGTTTCTAGATCCCTGGGTCGGGAGCCTGCTGGTCTCGGGGGTCTGAAACAGTGCACATCCTGGGACGAGGTGCCAAGCCTCCTCCCCCAGGATGGGCAGGGTCCACGAAGGTAAAGCTTCAAAGGATTGCTGCCTTTGTGAGCTTCCCCAGGCCTTTTGCTGCTTCCAACAACTGGCCCCACGGGTTCTGGCCCCCACTTTGGTCAGGAGAATCAGAGGGAAAACCAAGTGAGGAAGGGAGGTGTGCCCACCTTTGCCAACCCCACCCCTCAGGTGGGGGAGGCAAGGTGAAGCACAACTCTTAGTCTACGCCATCTTGCAGATGGGGGGACCCAGTCAACCAGAGTGAGGCATATGCCCCTCTCCCACTGGAGGGTAGCATAATAGGGGGTGTACACACCCCAAGTAAGGGACCCATTGGTCCCAACCTTTACTTACCTGTAACGCCCCTAAAACTAGTATTTAGGGGCACCCCTGGAACTTGCCTCCTCAGACAAGAACCAACTAAGAAGAAAAGAAGAAAAGGGACTAAAGAAGCCGTGCCAAAGCTAAGAAGAGGAGGACTCCCACTGACTTGGCTCCAGCCCAATCGGCCTGTCCCTACCTCGAACCTGCAGAAGCGAAATACCGGTGTGTCCTGCAGCCAGCAACCTCAAGAACCCCCGAGGACATGCCCTGCCTTCCACAGAAAAGACTCTGTCTCCCATGAGCACTGGACTTGCTCACCCACAGACTCTGGCTCAGGCCAAATCTGCGAGTCTGCACCACTCTGCACCTGACACCCACAGCCCGAGTTCGAGTGGCCCAACACCACAAGGAGGTCTCCCCAGAGATCTCTGACCTGCCTCGAATCTCCCAGCGAAGCCTGCAGCCTCTTTCTGAAGGACCCCCCCAACCGAGACCGGAGCTGGTAAGAAAACCTGAGGCCTAAAGACACCCCTGCACTCAAAGTCCCACGGCCTTGGGTGGCCCAATCGATGGTGTCCGAGCACCCCCAGGCATCCCAACTTACCTCTCCAACCAGTGGTCACCTCCAGAAGATCTTCGTCCCCGAGCCTGCAATCTTTGTTGAAACCAGAGAATCCCCATTAAAATCAACAGGGCACCCAACACCAAACCAGCACCCAGCTCCCCCGGCACTGCTGCGGGTGTACTTTGGGTGCTAAAACGGATCCCCTTTTGCCCTGAGCTAAACCCCAAGAGCTTGGCTTCCACCACGTTGTGGCCTGCTCATGTGTAGCCACCAACCAGAGGCCCTCTAGCCTCCATAGGATAACATTGGGCCTCAGCACTCTGTACCCGGCCGTCCTAATGCAGCTGAGGGTGTTTTGAGAGTGCATCCTTGACCCTGGGGGAAGGAACCCTGGTTCTAACCCCAGAATGCCAACTTCCACAACAAAGTACTTACCTGTTAACCGATAACTTCATTTCTCTCCATAGGAATACATTGAAGGTTTCCACTGAAAAATGTTCTGTGTGGAGTTGGTTTTGTATTGAACTTTGAAAAACTGCAAAGAACTAAAAATTGCTTACTTACCTTTTCTCTAGGAAAAGTCCCAGTGTGATATCTAGGTGTATCACACTGAGTAGAAAACGTAATCCAGAAAGTAATCAGAAAAGTAATTCAAAGTAATCTAACAGTAATTTCCTCTGTATTGAAAGCATTTACAAACCTGCAACAAAGTAATTTTTATACAGCTTGCTTGTATTGTTCAACCTGCCTTGAAAATTATCAAATACACTTACCAGTGCCAGGCTTGCTTGGTTCAAGGGAATAAATACAACTAAATATTATTTTTATACAAATCAAATTGGTCTGAGTTCAGTCTTTGAGTGTGTGACATCATTTGCTGATTGAGTGTGTACAACAAATGCTTAACACTACCCTCTGATAAAGCCTTACTGCTCGCCCACACTACCCCAAGTAGAGAGTAAGGTGCCATCTACTTTTACCTCTGCCTACATTTAGGGTTCCACTGGACTCTGTGCACACTATACGTCATTTTGGTATAGTATATAGAGAGCCAGCTTCCTACACCGGCTACACACCTTTCCCTGCCTAAACTGGTTTTCATGACCTCCTCTACGATTTATCGAACGTTCCTAATGTTCCTTTTTTGTAAAAAATAATATTTCGGCCCATTGATTACACTTCATCCGGACCGAGCCGGAGAGTTCGGCTGGAACCATAGAGTACGGCCCGGGTGCAGAGACTCCGGCCCGAGTGCGGATGTAAAGATACGACTCGTAAATGACATCTGTGAGTACCAAAGGTTGTAAAGTTAGACTTTTGTCTCAGATTGCCTTTGTGAATCGGGCCCACGGTGACACACCTCCATTAAGCAACGAAGCACGCACAATGATATTGTTGTTATTAAACAAATAGCACACTGGAATAATTAGTGCTAACCTAATTCCAGAGCGACTGAGTGCTTTACCATACATAAAATGCATACTCAGATCCATGAGCTTTGTTTTATTGTTTCAGCAAAACAGTGAATGTTTGAGGCAATACACGAGTAACTCATACCCCTATAAACAACGATTTGCTTAACATTAAATAATGAAATAAATAAAGTGCCTTAAATTACGAAATTAAAAGATTGTTTTTAAATAAAAACCAAGGGCAAGAGTCATCTTTTTATACTGGTAGGCAATGTGCCGAGCAAGACTAGCAAACTTAGACTTATTCTGTTGAGGGATTTCCTGTATAATTATATGTTTGCAGTTGCCATGTCCTTTCAGCCAGGGCCATTTAAGTTCTACCTGTCAAGTGACATCATCTGTTCATATTGTGTCTACAGCAAGAAGACTAAAGACAACCTTCTTCAGCAGATCCTGAGAAGACAATATTTTCAGCATCTGAACGAACACCTGTTGAAGCTCTCATTTTGAGTGGTGAAAACTCTCCAGAGGTGAAAAGCACTATCTCATATTAAGCCGGTGCAGCCTCTGGTTCTTATATGTACCACACTTTTGGTAGACTCTCTTCAAGTTATGTAGAGGAGACCCTTTTTGGGTTGATGTCGTGGTGAGTGGACCCTAAATGGAGATGATCAGATTCATTCTCACAAACAGCATCAGTGCAATGCATTGCACCAATAGTGAGAAGGCTTTTCTAGGTACAATCTACATTTTGTGAGCATTGCATTTGAATCTTCAGTTTCTGCCAACATTGTGCAGCTATATTGAGAACACTGCACGGAGGAGCCCATCTCAGCAGAAATACAAGAGTAAAGCAAATGAGCGGTCGTATATAGCTCCTTGCAAGAGATCTTTGCATTTTGTGGTCATCACAGAGAGCTATCCTTGTTCAAACAATGGCTTTCCTTATGCCTTTTTTGATGGTAAAGTTTTCAACTCACCCTTGTGGGTTTGTAAGGAGAGTCTCTATTCTTCCCTCCCTTTCTTTGCGATGGCCAGTTGTCCGAAAAGTCCATTCCGTTTGCACAATAGAAGCTCGTGTGACATAATATTTCACAGTAAGATACATCCTTCCATTCATGGTGTGTTACCTTTTGAACGGTTGTAAGTCACAATGGGGCATATGCATCAACATTAGCATTTGCGATTCCTTATTAGCGAAAAATAAGGATTCGCTAATAAGGAATAGCAAAAGGCTATGCATGTAGGAATCGCTATTCAAATAGCGATTCCTTAACTTTCCTTAATTGCTACTAGCAAATAGCGAGTAGCAATTAAGGAATGCCGTCCCAATCATTCCTATGGGCCTCCAGGCCCATAGGAATGAATCGGAGATTGCATGAGCAAATAGCGAGTACCAGTAGGTTCTCGCTAATTGCTCATGCAATTTCAAGGGTGCAAGGGTGTCAAAATGACACCCTATCGCACCCCTGAAAATGATATGTGCACATATGTTGCACACACACATGCTCTAAGGGCATGTGTGTGCGCAACATGAAACTTTGAAAAATGCACAAAAGTGCATTTTTCAAAGTTTTTGCAAATTACCATGCAGTTCATCTTCATGGTAATTTGCTCCCCCTATTAGCGAAATCGCTAATTTTTTAACTTTGATGCATTGCATTTAAGGAATCTCCCTTTGGGATTCCTTAAATGCAATCGCTATTTAAGGAATCGGTATTTAAGGAATCCCTATTTAAGGAATCGGTATTTAAGGAATCCCTATTTAAAGAATCGCTATTTAAGGATTCCTTAAATAGCGATTTCTGCTTTTGGGTTGATGCATTGGGATTGGGTATTTTTAACTTAATACCGGGAGCTAATAGCGAATCGGTATTTTACCGACTGGATTTTGGGTTGATGCATGAGGCTGAATATCTTATACAGAAATACCATTAAACTGTGTCGTAAACATCAGTTACAAAACTATTAACCCATTGGGAGACAATATGCATGCCAGACGATATTACCACAATAATATTCTGATACACACCATTTCGAACATCTGCACCTCCCAGCACAGATAGTGTCTTTTCGCCTGTACCATTGTATTCCTAATCACCCCACCGCAGACCATAGTACATACTTTTAAGGGTCGGTCTCGTCGCCTTTCCCTCATGCCATTTCTACACGTATCGTACTTTTTCCTCACAGCGCCCATCCTACATTTCTTTATTCATTTTAGATTCACGCAGCCCACTCACACGGTGTGAGAGAACTTTGCCATTCGTCATGGCGTCAAATAAAGAGCGTCAGAAGGACAACAGGCGCCCACAGCTGACCGTGCAGCTGCCCTGCCAGGACAGCCCCGCGCCCCCAGGCTTGTGCCGGAAGTCCTGAGGCGACTGCATGAAGGGGTCACCGGGGGACAAGGCCTTGCTTAATATAAATACCTCCGCTCGGCACGCGCGCGGCGCTTCCATTGTGTTTCAGGTAGTATTAGACAAGGAGTTTTCCCAAAGGAGGGAACCGCGCGCATTCACGGAATTTAATTTCGCCTTTCCCTGGGTACAGCTTCTCTCTTCCATCGTTATTTATGAAAATAATGTTGCTGATAGTTTGTGTGATAACCGCACCTGGGGAACAATAACACAACATCTTTCTATTCCGATACGGATTATGCTTATATTTCTTTTGGGGGATCGGGGAAAGGTTGTTAACATTTCAAGGAGAGCGAGTTTTCGTTCACAGTTTATTCGGCACAGATAATTGGGAAGCAGATGGCAGCAGTGAACGAACGCCGCGGCACCCAGGGGTGCCCCCCACTCCGGGTAGAGAGCTGTCTGCTGTCGATGCAGAGCAGCCATGCCTTACGCTGTGTTGATAGTCGCTGCAGAAGCTGGAGTGTGCCGTCTTTCCATCCTCCACAGAGCAACAGGGTTCACCTGTAAAACAAAAAAACATAAATGACCCTTTCTGTGTAAAGGACGTAACGGTTACGGCACAAGTCAAGGAACCCTCTGCTGTCGGCAGTGTAGGGATTTATTTTTTATTTTCAGCCTTTGGAGCAGGGGAAGAGTGTCCCCTGCCGCCCGAGGCATTTAATTTAATTTTATAGTGTAATGACGATCAGCGCCCATGGCGTGCTAACGTCATTGTATTGAAACTTGAAATGAGCGGATTGGCTCATTGGAAAAAACAGGGTCTGTTAGGTGAAAAAATACACTGTGTCCATGTTGTGTTTTGAGCCATTTCCTGTCTCGGGCACAGATCTACTCAAACAAGTGAAGTACCATTTGTATCGGGAGACTTGGGGGAATGCTGGGTGGAACCAGTGCTATTACCAATTGTTTGGGCCCAGGGAGGCCTCCGATGTGCGTCGGGGTCCAGGAGCTCTAGCCGAGGCCTGGCTGGAACCCTGCTAGGCCCTGGGGCAGGCCCTCTCACCTTGGCCTCCATCCTACGGCCAGCTGCACCGCCCAGGGCCCGGGACAGGGTCCATAAGACCCGGGGAGGCTTCCCCCACTTTGCCTGTGTGTTAAGTTGCCTGCAGGCCCCAGGACGAAGCTCCTTCAGGGCCCCTCACTCAGCCCTGTGCCTGAGGCCCTGCTGTGGCTATAAGCACCCAGGCCGCATGGTCCCCTGAACCTGGCCTTTTGATCGCAAGCTTTCCACTGGGGCAACCATATTGCCGGGCTATCCTGGAAGTCCAGATGAGGGCTAATTTGCTTCCTCGAGCCCAGCCAGCGCTCCAGGAGGTCAGGGGCATTTGCGCCTTCGGTATGGATTACAAGAAAGGGTGGTAGCCTTCCTCCGGATTACTAGGGACAAGGTACCCTGGACACCATTGTGGTCTGGTGCTTCCCAGCCAGAGACCAGATGGCCCAGGAGGGAGGCCATAGCGGGTCCTGTGGTGGGGCCCCATCCTGGTCTCCGTCCTCAGTCCTAACATGTGGCAGAGTACCTGGGACAGGGTCCAGTGGGCCTGGGGAGGCCTCCCCTATGTGGCCAGGTCTAGGAGCTCCGACTGGGCCCCACCAGGCCCCGGGGCAGGCACTCCAACACTAGGCTCTGTCCTTCGACCTGCCCCACCGCCAAGGGTCCAGAATGAGAGTCTGTTGGACCTGGGGAGGCTTCTCCTGCTTGGCTGGGTTGAGGAGCTCTGACTGGGACCCTGGCAGGCACTTTGGTGGGCCCCCCTGTCCTGGGCTCTGGCCTCCGGCCCTCCGTCTGGCTTCCCCTGAGCTTCCTCTGGATTATTCATGAGAGGGTACTTTGCACCCCCTTGTGCTCTACTAGTTTTCAGTCAGTGACCAGATGGCCCAGAACCCGGGCCCCTGAGGGCCCTGGAGTGGGTGCTCCCTGTCCTGGGCTCCATGCTCAGGCCCGCTGTGTGGCACAGCACCCAGGACGGGGTCCTGTGGGCCCGGGGAGACCTCCCCTGCACGTCACGTCCAGGAGCTCTGACTTGGGCCCTCCCAAGCACTGGGGCGGGCTCCCCCACCCTGGGGTCCATCCTCTGGCCTACTGCACCACCAAGGGACTGGGACAGGGTTCATTGGACCTGGGGAGGCTTCCCCTGCTTGGCTGAGTTCAAAAGCTCTGACCGGGCCCCCAGCGTCCTTAGCCCCACTGAATGGCAAAGTGTCAGAGATGGGGTCCCATGGACCCGAGGAAGCCTCCCTGGTGTGGTTGGTGTCCAGTCAGGGTTCCATGAGGTCGGATGCATTTGGGCCTTCGGTCCCCTCTGTCAATTGGTGTGCACAGATTACAAGAAAGGGGGTAGCCTTCCTCCAGATTACTAGGAACAGGGTACTCTGGACCCCCTTGTTGTCCAGCTGTCCTCAGCCAGGAGGTGCCAGGGCCTGGGCCGGCACCCCTGCCCATTTACCTTAGTCCGCACCTGCCTCCCAGCCCTGTCTGATGGGCCTTTCCTCCAAGCCTTTCTTCCCTGAAAGTAGGCAGGGACATGAAGCCGACACGCCAGCTGCCCTGGATGTCCCGATGAGGGCTCATTTGCATCCTTAAGCCCAGGCAGAGCTCTAGGAGGTTCGGTGTGTGTTTTCGTGCCGATAGTCCCCTCTGTAGCTCAGTGCACATAGATTACAAGAAAGGGTGGTAGCCTTCCTCTGTATTATTAGGGACATGGTACTCCAAACCCTCTTGCGGTCCAGTGGTCCTCAGATGGGTGCTGCCAGGGCCTGTTCCCTCAGGGGCCTGGGTCTGTGTCTGCCTCACAGCCCTGCCTGATGGGCCTTTCTTCTGAGCCTGCCTTCCTCGAGAGCAAGCAGGGACACAAAGCCGACATCCCAGCACTGGGTGGCCTGGCCAGCTCTGTATACACTGATCAATTGGACATGCTTGGTCTGTTTATGGATGGACTGATTGGCCAGCCTCAGCTGCTGTTTTAAGCAAGAGCTTCCACCCCGCCTGTGACCATCTGACTCGAGGGCCTGCCATTTACAGAGGCCCTACCCAGCAGAGAGAAGGAAGCAGCCTTGGTAGCTTGTGCCCCCCAGTGGTCCGATCAGAGTGGAAAGGTGGCACCAGGTCCCAGGTGCTGCCTGGCAGTCTGGGCCCGTGTGCCATGCGGTCGCCCATCTCCGCTTAGCACTTTTCCTCAGCAGCTCAGAATGACCACTCCATGGGTTGTCCTTAGTTGTTGTATGAAATGAATGAATAATAGGGTCCGAGGGAAACACACGACCATCCTAGACAAGTCCCCCAACTAATTATGTATAAACAAAGAGGTCCAGGGGTCAGAAGAACAGAAAGAAAAAATCAATAAAGGAGAAAATATGGAAAACTGTGTGGTATTACACAAACTACTATCTGAACAAGAAAGTCCTCATAAAGAGGACGTAATCCCATCACCCACCGAAGTGGCATGCTTCTTCATATGGGATCTCCTCTTAACCGCAGCCTGGTGCGATTAAGGAGCTGCTGCTCCCAGCAATTGTCAAAGGGAGGAGCTCGCGGATGTTTTTGACTATACAAAGAGGACTAGATCTCCTAAAGATCGATGAAGATAGCCTGGGTTGAGTGAAAAGTCAAAGTGCAGTGTAAGACAAAAAGTGATGTAAAATTGACTACAGGGAGAAATTATGTTTTAATGGAAATCTCCCGGTGCCAACATTAAAACGACAGTAGAAGCGCGGTCTAAACGAAATTGCGAGCGCGCATACAGTGGATCAAACAAAGGTCTACATGTTTCAGCCAATATTGATCAAAAAATTGTGATCATGGCTTTATTCAGGACCATACATAAACTACTGCAGCAAAGTACAAGTGCCAAAAACACTAATAGGTGTAAATATCAAAAAAATTATATTAAATTGAAACGATACAACCAACTGTGTACCTGAGTGTTGACTCTATTGTATAGAGCACTACAGGACAAGAAGATAAGTACCTGTAGAAAAATGACAGTAGACATAAGAAATATGAGAATTGTTCTCAAACAGATTGTGTAAACCACAAAGCTTTAAAACCAACATAACCAACTTAAGCCAGACAACTATTGGCTAATCTTACCCGTATTCAATCGGGACTACCGCCTGCCGCTCCTGATCACAACTCAGGGCGTGAGGCAACGCTCTGTGAAAGATAAAATAAACTAATATAGTGGGGGTCACAAGCAGTAATGGCGGTGAATAAAACAAGTGTATTACTGATTTTATCAACACTGCATGTCTCTGGTAATGATCCCTAAAGAGGATCGAAGTTGCCGCTATAGAACTGAAATGTTACGTATATAGAGCTAACATACCTAGTAGACATAATGGTAGCTCGTTGTTGTTATACCATGGGGGCCAGATAATCATACATAACAGACTAGTTAACCACCTTCTGGATTAATAAAATATCTAATCTTACCAATCCCAAGGAGGGGTTAAAACTGCTTAAAGACTGTTAAATGAAAGAAACGCCTCTAGTTGTAATGTTAGAAAAGACCTCATTCTAACATGACGAATGAGCAAAACAGATCGTATTGACCTTACAGAAAAACGAAAAACGAAGAGAATCGAGTTGCATATATATGTAGCGGTAACAGAGCTCCCTACCTCTCCGTCGTTACCCCGGGCTTCCTTCCAGGTTGCTCCAAGCGGTAACCGAAGGGCAGGGGGACACGGAATTAAATAATTTCAAGACGTCAGCAAGCTTGTACTAGTATGCGTGATGACGTCAATGCGCATAAACTGCTAGCCAATGTCAACCAAGGCAGCGGTTAATGACGTCACTAAATGTGGTGGATAGATGGGAAATGTGGTTATCAAGAACGGCTCCTGTGAACGAATAAACAGATGCAAATTGGCTCACTTAGGTAATATGAATAATCACACCAACGAGTAAAGCAACCTTATGAAACTGGATAGCTCGTGTCCAAAACGGTCTGAATACCAAATCATATCAAACTAGAAATGAAATAATATCCCACTATTGAGAATAATGTTCGGGTCATTAAAACACATCCTGGGGTTGATGAATGCGCAACTAAGAGGCAATCTCTGACATACAAGAGTCAATGCTCCTAAGGCGAACACAACAATATGGTTGTGCGACAAAGTACCGTTTATTCATAAAAGTAGAAATAGAATTATGTACTGCACATCAGTTATTTGATATATGTACACAACCTAGAAATGGAATCCAATGAGCTCTGGCGAGGTCATAAAGTGTATACATATAAAAATGACCAAATCCGATCATGCCAAACGCCTCACTACTGATAAAAACCTGATAGTGTTAGGCAGGAAAGAATCAGAAATAAAACAGATCAGCACAGACCGATACTCTAGACAAGTAAAAGGCCAAGCATTGACCCTCTAGACAATCTAGAGCTCTACATTATACTTCTAAAAAAAAAAAAAGGAATAATCATCTATTAGAGAAGATGTAGAATACTGACTCATCTATTGTAATAAAGTCCACGGTATGGCATCATTCAAACCAAGTTGATCGCTACGTAGCTTGAACACCCAACGCTATTCTTTTTTGAATAGGAACTTAAACACATCAGTAACATGGGCAGGAATGTAGGGTTGTTCAAGTACAGTCCACAAGACCTGTTCAGGAGTATGGTTGAACTCCAAAAAATGATTGGTCAACCTAGTTGATGACTTCCTAAATCGAATGGTACTCTTATGCTCCATAATTCTTTGTTTAATCTTTCTTGTGGTCATCCCCACATAATATTTGAGACAAGGACACGTGATTAGGTATATGACCTTATCACTGTTACAATTGGTGTGTCAAAGCTGTTTCCATGGTTTGGACAAACCGATATCAATCTCAGTAGTATGTCTTGTTTGTGAAAACACAACACAGCTGCCACAGGGATAATGTCCCTGCACAGGCGGGAGATTCCACAAGGAATTCGATGTAGGGGGTGTTTTGTTCCTGGGTCTAGTGTGGACTAAAGAGTCACGCAAGTCCGTACCTCTTTTGAAAGAAAACAATGGAAAAGCTAGTTTATCATTCCCAACATTGAGAATGCGCCAGTGTTTCCGTACAATTTTTTGGATCTGATTAGAAGAGGTACTGAAGGTGTTTACAAAAGTCAATCTCTCGAGAGGAGCTTTAGATACAGTAGCTTCTAACAGAGCTTCTCGGTTGTTATTAGCTGCTCGTTTGTATGATTGTCTTATAAGTCTAGATGGATAATTTCTAGAACGGAGGTTCTGTGATAGAACATCAGCATGTTTAGTAAAGCCCTCATTAGTGGAACAGTTTCTCCTCAACCTGAGGAACTGACCAAAGGGCAAGCCTGCCCTGAGCGCTTTAGGATGGAAACTATCATATTGGAGTAACGAGTTCCTTGACATAGGTTTAGTGTATAGTTCACTTTCCAAGCCTCCACCAGACGGAAAGATCCGGAGATCCAAAAATGGCAGGCCCAATTTACTAAATTCCAAAGTAAAATTCAGAAAGTTGTTTTGATCATTGAGCCAATCATGAAAGGCATTTAAGGTGATGTTATCACCTCTCCATATGACCAAAATATCATCGATGTAACGTTTCCATACAATAATGGAACTCCAAAATGGATTAGTTGCAGTGAGCACATAGTTCTGTTCAAAAATATGGACATAGAGATTGGCCAGGCTGGGGGCGAAAACACTGCCCATAGAAGTACCGGAAATCTGAAGATAAAACCGGTCTTCAAACTTAAAAAAGTTTTCCATCATTGCCAGCCTGGCACACTCCATGATGAATGAAACTGGCGAACTTAACGGGTCAGTGCTGTTATCCAATAGCGATCTAATCGCTTCTAACGTATCAGACTGAGGGATACACGTATAAAAGGATTCTACATCGAAACTGACTAGATAGTCAGTATCAATGTTAAAGTTAATACCTGGGAGGATGTTTAAAACATCCTTAGTATCCTGTAGATACGTCGGCATCGTTTTGACCAAAGGTCTCAAGAAAAAAATCAACAAAGGCTCAAGTAGTGAACCTATACCCGAAATGATGGGTCTTCCTGGGGGAGGCGGCGCTCTTTATGTACCTTAGGTAACGTATAGAAATATGGTGTCACTGGATGTGTGGTGATCAAATAGTCAGCCTCGTGACTAGAAATCCAACCTTCCAGTTTAGCTTCAGCCACTAGTTCTCCAATTTCTTTCTGCAGTCTGACCGTGGTGTCAGCACTCAACAATCTATAGAAACGTTCATCGTTGAGTTGTCTGAGACATTCCTCGCGGTAGTCTATGGTGTTAAGGATTACAATCGCTCCCCCTTTATCCGCAGGCTTGATAGTAATAGCCGAGTTCTTGGATAGAGAGTCAAGAGCCTTTTTTTCAACATTCGAAAGATTTTGATGTTTATTGGAAAACATGTTCAGTTTAGATACTTCAAGAGAAACCGCTGATTCAAAAGCCAAAACATGTGCTGGTATCGAATTGGCTGGTGGCAAAAAAAGTAGATTTAGTTCGTAATCCACTATCTGCAGGATGGTCTATTGTTGTAACATTGTCTTGAGTTTTGTCCTTGAAGAAAAATTGTAGTCTGATTTTACGGAAAAATCTGGCTAATTCACATTGTATCAAAAAAGGATCACCAGAATTCGTGGGTACGAAACCTAGCCCTTTGTTGAGGATCTTTTCTTCAGAAAAGGTCAGAACATATGTGCTTAGATTGACTATTAGTTGTTGCTGGGTCCTGCTGTCGGTGGACCTTTCGTCATGCTGCGGAGGCTTCGTGGAGATGTAGGTGGACTCCAATACACTCGTGTCTGACCCTGTTGTCCTCTCCTTCTCCCTCTGTTTCTGCCCGACCCTGTCCTAAAAAAGGCTGCTGTTGAAACATCTGTGGGGGCGGATTGAATGGCATCATTTGTGGATGGAAAGGAACATTAGGGAATTGCCAAGGTGCAGGGTTCCACCATTGAGTCTGTGGATTACCCTGCCAATTACGCCTAAAATTATATCTACCTCTGCCTCTGTTTCGTGAAGGGACCTGTTCTGTTGTATCTGAATCACTGGACCAATTTTCAGAACCAGAGGACGAGTAGTTAAAGCCATACTTCCTGCCTTTCTTGTTATATTCAGCAGGTACATAGTTCTCCTGAGTATATGGGTAGACTTTCTCAAGAGAGAATTTGGCCAGGTCTTTCTTGAACTTGTCAATCTTTGAAGCTAAGATAGTGTCCTTCAACTCTTTATTAGATTTATTCGTTTCATCAAGATTTTTCTTATAGACTGAGTTGGACAAAGTGGTCTTGATCTGGCCCTCTAGCAATTGGCTCCCAATCAAAATTGTGTCAGCGATGCATTTTGCGGTACTGATAATAAGAATTAACCAGTCACGCGTGCACCGCCATGCTATCAAGGACCAGTCTTTAAGGAACACTTTGTCTTGTAGAAAAAGGCGCGGGGTGTTAGTAACAATTAACCCTGTAGGTGCACAATTAGCACGGAGGTATTCTGTCATAATGGCACCATGAATACCTGTGCGTGTATGGGATTTTTTAAGAATGAGTAGTTTAGACCACTCATCTGTTCCCCCACCAGGAGCCGTGCTAATAGTATCTAAAATGGACGGAGTAGTTGTCAGAATTAATCTGGCCATCTCTTCATTAAAAGCTAAACCAGTAAATTGAGCCATCTCAAACAGACTCCCACTATACAAATAAGGAAAAAGAAAAGGACAAGTAAAATCACTAAAGCATGAACTAACACTGCTAACAATATGCGTGTCAGATGGAGAAAAGTGTGATGCGACCCGCAGCCTAGGCTGCTCTTAATCTTGTATGAAACGAGTGAATAATAGGGTCCGGGGGAAACACACGACCAGCCTAGACAAGTCCCCCAACTAATTATGTAAAACAAAGAGGTCCAGGGGTCAGAAGAACAGAAAGAAAAAATCAATAAAGGAGAAAATATGGAAAACTGTGTGGTATTACACAAACTACTATCTGAACAAGAAAGTCCTCATAAAGAGGACGTAATCCCATCACCCACCGAAGTGGCATGCTTCATCATAGTTGCCCAGACTGGAACTCCTGTGTCTCCCTCAGGCTGCACCTCAGCCTGCCTCTCCCTTCTGTGGAGACAGATGGGCTTGCTGGAGCCCGTGTGACCGCACCTATACTCCAGCAACCCCCCCAGGCTGCCCCAGAGGGCTGCTGAGGGGTGCGAAGGTCAGTCCAGGATGGGCACGCAGCTCCCAGCACCCCATCCAACAGGTGCAGCTACCTGGTTGATCCTGCCAGTAGCATATGCTTGTCTCAAAGTTGAGGCCATGCACGTGTAAGAACACACAGTCGGTACAGTGAAACTGCGAATGGCTCATTAAACCAGTTATGGTTCCTTTGATTGCTCCATCTGTTGCTTGGTTAAGTGTGGTAATTCTAGAGCTAATACATGCTGACAAACACTGCCCTCCCGGGATGCATGTATTTATCAGATCAAAACCAATCCGGGCTCGCCGAGTCACTGTGGTGATTCTAGATATCTTCAGGTCAATCGCACATCCACGTGATGGCGACAATATATTTGGATGTCTGCCCTATCAACTTTCAGTGGTACTTTCTGTGCCTACCTTGGTGGCCATGGTTAACAGGGAATCAGGGTTCAATTCTGGAGAGGGAGACCGAGAAACGGCTACCACATCCAAGGAAGGCAGCAAGCATACAAATTACCCACTCCTGATTCGGGGAGGTAGTGACCAAAAATAACAATACAGGACTCTTTTGAGGCCCCGTAATTGGAATGACCACACTTTAAATCCTTTAACAAGGATTCATTGTGGGGCAAGTCTGGTGCCAGCAGCTGCGGTAATTCCCGCTCCAATAGCATATATTAAAGTTTCTGCAGTTAAAAAGCTTGCAATTAGATCTTGGGATCAAGCTGGTGGTCCAACGCAAAGTGAGCCACCGCCTGTCCCAGCCCCTGCTTCTCAGCACCCCCTTGATGCTCTTGACTCAGTGTCCTGGGGGTCCAAAGAGTTTACCATGAAAAAATGTAAGTGTTCTAAGCAGGCCGGTTACCTTCATAAATCTGCGAGGAATAACAGAATAGGACTCTGGTTCTATTTTGTTGGTTTTTGGAACTGAGGCCTTGATTAAGTGGGAAAGCTGGGGTCAATTGTATTGGACCGCTAGATGTGAAATTCTTGGACCAGCACAAGGTGACCCAAAGTGAAAACATCTGCCAAGAATGTTTACATTATTCAAGAACAAAATTCGGAAGTTTGAAGACGATCAGATACCGTTGTAGTTCCGACCATAAATGATGCTGACTAGCGACGTTATCCCCATGACCCACTGAGCAGCTTCTGGAAAACCAATGTTTTGGGGTTTTGGGGGAATTATGGCTGCAAAGCTGAAACTTAAAGGAATTGTTCGAAGGGCACCACCAGAAATGGATCCAGCAGCTTAATTTGACTCAACAGGGGACACATCAGCCGACTTGGACAAGAAAAAGATAGACAGATTGATAGCTCTTTTTATATTTTGTGAGTGGTGATGCATGGTCGTTCTTAGTTGTTGGAGTGATTTATCTGGTTAATTCCAATAATGAATGAGACTCCGCTATGCTAACCAGTTACGCGACCCCCAGTGGTCAGCATTCAACTTATTAGAGAGACAAGTGGCGTTCAGCCACACGAGATCGAGCAATAACAGGTCTGTGGTGCCCTTAGAAGTCTAGGGCTGCACGCGTGCTACGTTGAATGGATCGTTGTGTGTCTACATTTCACTGACAGGTGTGGGTAACCAGCTAAACTCTGTTCATGATAGGGACTGGGGATTACAATTATTTCCCATGAACGAGAAATTCCCAGTAAATGCGGGTCATAAGCTTTTGTTAAGTTCCTGCCCTTTGTACACACCACCCGTCGCTACTACTGATTGGATGCTTTAGTGAGGTCCTCAGATCGTCCCTCTGAGATTGGCAATGGCCCTGGAGGAGTGCCGAGAAGACAATCAAACTTGACTATCTAGAGGAAGTAAAAGTTGTAACAAGGTTTCTGTATGTGAAAATGCAGAGGGATCATTAACAGTGGAGCAGCCCAAGTGACCGCCTTCCAGACAGAACACACCATAGACACACGGCCTGGCCCTGCCCTTGTGCACCCTGGACAGTAGAGCAGTTCGCAGCCACTGGGGCACTTGGATAAGGCCCAGTCATGGGACCGGCTCCTGACCGACAGACACATGAGGGACCGGGGCAGCCCCTCTGGGAGGGGCACAATGGTAGGCACTCCCGAGGTTAAAACCCACGCTCACCCAGCATGATCCCGCAAGGGGGAACTGAATGGCAGTGCCCCCCTAGACTGGGAGTGCCCCAGAAGGCCCTGCTGCCCTCCCGTGCCCGATCATGGACTGACTGGGCTTAGGGCGATCAAGGAGCAACCCTTCTCGGGTAGAAGGGCAGCCTGGAATAGAAAGAGCCGAGGCTGTGAGGGGACCCTGGCGCCTCTCTGTGGGCGGTGTGTGGGATGGGGAGCCACTTGACTCTTCCTTTCTGATACCTCTGACCAGGGCAGGGGGTGGGGTAACCACCAGCCCACCAGCATGGCTTGGGGCCTCTGCCCAGGCTGGGGACTCCTGATGCCGCAGGGGTTGAGCCCGGTGGCCGATGGCTGATGTGCAGGTGGGGCGACCCTCCATTGTTGCCAGGTAACTGGTTTGTCCCGGTCCCTTCCAGCTGGGCTGAAGGTTTAGAGATGCCTGCGGTCCCTCTGGGTCATCAATGAGGGACCGGCGGTGGAAGGGCTGCCTGCTTCTGTTGCTATGGGAGCCCACCTCACCTTTGGAGTGGAAGGAGACTCCCAAGCCGAGCACCTGGAAACGCTCTTTAATTTGTGGAGGCCAACTTCCAAAGAAAAAGCCTTGATGGGGCACAGGCCGTCTTGCTACATGGGTGGTGGATGGAATGATGGTGCCACCTTCCTCCCACCTCTCCGGTACCTGCAGGTGGGTGAACGTTGTGAAAAGTTGCCTGTGACTATTGGCGGTGGATCACTTGGCTCGCCCATTGATAAACATCATAGCTAGTTACGAGAATCAGTGTGAATTGCAGGACACATTGATCATTGACACTTCAAACGCACCTTGTGGCCCCAGGTTCCTAACAGTCGCTATGCCTGCCTGAGGGTCGCTCAATTGTGAATCGCCCTGGTGCTTCCCTGGGGTGTGGCTGGGGCCATTGCAGGATAGCTCAGCTTCCCTTGTCCCCCCAGGGTCAGACACCAAGTCGCCTGTCGTGGAGGATTGCCACCAGCACGCTTAGCCTTCCCTCCTGCCTCACGGGGTGCAGGCTGGCGACTGGTCCCACCTGCGTGCCATACATGGCTGTCTGTGGTGTCCCATGGCTACCAGATTGCACTGCCTTAGCAGCCCACCTCTGCGGTTGGGTATCGAGGAAGGCCACCCCCTTGCCAGGCCTACAGGTGCTCACCTGCCCCTACGGGCCTCGGTGTCTGATCTGGGAAAAAGGGTGCGCTGCCATGAACCCAGCCCCCGCAGCCCAGGGGGTGGTATTTCTCAGCTCCCCCATGCTTCAGTATCGGACTATGACCTCAGATCAGATGTGGTGATCCCCTGAATTTAAGCATATTACTAAGCGGAGGAAAGAAACTAAACAGGATTCCATCAGTAACGGTGAGTGAAGAGCCCAGCACCGAATCCCCGCCCGGCAGTGGGTACAGGAAATATGGTGTACAGAAGATCAACTCCCCGGCATCGCTCAGGGTGCCCAAGTCCTTCTGATCGAGCCTCACACCACGGATGGTGTTAGGCCGGTAGCAGCCCCCAGAGCGCCGGGATCTGGTCTTCTCGGATTGCTTGGGAATGCAGCGCAAAGCAGGTGGCAAACTCCATCTAAAGCTAAATACGGGCACACGACCAATAGCCAACAAGTACCAGAAGGAAAAGTTGAAAAGAACTTAAAAGAGAGAGTTCAAGAGGATGTGACACTGTTGAGAGGTAAACGGGTGGGGTCCGTGCAGTCCGACTGAAGGATTCAACACGGTGGGAAGGTCGGTTACCCGGGAGGACGGATCCTCTCTGCTGGACCGTTTCTCAGGTATACCTGGCCGCCGTAGGGCACATTCCTGACTGGCTGTGGCTTGTCTGGGAAGGCTTTGGGGTGGCAGGTGGCCCTCTGATCTGGCGGAGAGTGTGACAGCCCCCTTTGCAGCAGCTTCACCGTATCAATGGGGCCGAGGGAGATTCAACTGTTTCTGCGCCCTCCACTGGCAACCACTCCTGGCTACGTCTCGGAGTGCGCTGGGGCAAGGTAGGGGGGTGGGGCCCCCTGCTCTTGGTATGACTGTGCACTCTGCACCCTAACCGCATTATGAAACATGGACTTAGGAGTCTAACCAGTGTGTGAGTCCCAGGGCTGGGCGAAAACCTGTGGCCCAATGAAGGACAAGGCCAGCATGCACCTGCTGAGGCTGGATTCCTCCGCGAAGTCAGCAGCGGGCACACCACGACCTTTCTCGCCGGCTCTGTCAGGGAGGCAAAGCATTAGCGTGTGTGATAAGACCCGAAAGATGTGAACTATGCCTGGGCAGGTTGAAGCCAGAAGAAATTCTGGTGGGGGTCTGTAGTAGTTTGGATGTGCAAAACATTCGTCCGACCTGGGTATCGGAGCAAAGGACTAATCGAACCATCTAGTAGCTGGTTCCCTTTGAAGTTTCCCACAGGATAGCTGACGCTCAGAACCCCCACTTTTATCTGATGAAGGGATGATTAGCGGTCTTGAGGCCGAAACAAACGCATTGATCATCAAACGATATTTTAAGATGTTTTTCTTAAAATATTCAAGCATTTTGTGGTGTCCTGCTCCAGTATTCCTTGGCGATTCTGTAGTTATGTTGTGACAGGTACTTTGTTGACAGTGTTACAACTTTCAAAATAGGAAAGCATCAGGGCTCTGGTGAATTCCACTCAATCACTGTGATGTAAGAGTGCCAAAACCTTCCTGAGCACCATGAATTGGAAATTTGTTATATTGATGACAGCAGTTCCTTATTGTGTGAACGAAATGTCCTAGTCAGGCATGATGTTGATGTTGTTTGCTGTCTGTACTGCAGCTCAGACAAGGGAGCTGCAGCTGTCAGTTATACATTCTTATGCCCCTTTTGTATCTACCAGCACCAGGATCTTAGTTTTATATCCATCACAGCATGAACATTTATGGATCTAAATCTGGGTATTTTCATGGCACACATTTGGAAATGGAGCTGTTCTTGTGTGATCACGTGGGCCAGGAGCTACATGTATATGTTGAAAAGTAGTGGAGAAAACACGCAGCCCTAACGGATCCTACAGGAAATGGGTTGTAGTGAGGACAATCTGCTGACTGGGCTTACATGAACTACTGGTCACTTTCTGGTGTTTATATTCACTCTTGCTAGTGGGTGGTGAGATGGTCTACTGGGCCGTAGGTGTCAGAAATTACTAACCTTGTGGTCTGAATCCAACAGGAGCAATGCATACTTCCACACTTCACCATAGCTACTACAAATGTAACACATTTGCAATGGGTTAGCTAGCGTTAGATCTGGGGAAAGGGTCATTAGAAAACAGAGAAAGAAAACAAAGACACTCCAGATCATCACTCTGATTCATCAGTTCTGCTGGACAGGGACTTTAACTGGTCATAGCCATTATCTGACATGGATAAGTCTATTTAGTGCCCCTGAATTATAGCGCCTTCTAATTCTAGACATACATGGACAATGTATGATTTCAAATTATGACTTTATCGCTAATATGATATTTCTGACAACAAAGATTTCGCCTCTTTCCTGCATAACTGCACACAAAGGATCAAAATCAACCAGTCCCTCGCTTCCAGTACCCCTGTCATGATCGGAGTGCCTCAAGGATCCGCGCTCTCGCCCACTCTCTTAAACTTTTTTATGAAACCACTTTCCGTCATTCAGAACCTTGCTAACATTCAGTATCACATGTATGCGGATGACACGCAACTGTACCTGAATATCTCCTCTCAGGAGGACATAAAAACGCTAAATCCTGTACTTGCACAAACCCAACAATGGTTGGCTCAGAAGCATCTGCTGTTAAATACTCTCAAAATGGAATTTCTTTTGATTCCCCCCCCCAATCACTCAGCTCCTACCCTGGAATGGCTTAAACAACTCACTGCTCTGAACTGCGCCCCTCTTGTCGTAGTCTCTGCCAAATCTCTAGGCATCACCTTGGATAAACACTTAGGCAAGAGCACATCAGTGCAGCTATTAGGGAAGCCAACTTTCAACTTAACACTCTTAAGAAAATAAAATCCCCCCCTCCCCCCGAAGACATCAGGCCGGCGGTTCAATCCTTGGTTGTCTCTAGGTTGGAATATGGTCTGGTGACCCTTGCTGGACTTCACAATGCTGGCTTGGCCCCACTCGGAGCTACCCTGAACGCATCGTCTAGACTCAGCACAGGCTTCGGAAAGCATGACCACATCTCCCCTGACCTTTTGCAACTAAATTGGCTATCTATTGAAGCCAGAATCCGATTCAAGATAGCTTGCCTGATCCATAAAGCCATACATTACAACACTCCGATCTACCTGGCAAATAAGCTTGAACTTTCGGGCTTGGGCGCAACCTTAGAAGTACATCCACCTTACTCTTGAAACCACCAAGATTAAAAAAGAAAAGATCTTACAATCGTACTTTCACCGGTCTTGCTCCAAGAGTCTGGTATTCCCTGCCTCCCGAGATCAGATCCAATCCTTCCACAGTATCTTTCAAGAAACTTGTCAAATGGCTACTCTTGAACGAACTTTAACAGCGTCAACTTGCGCTCATGCTCTAGTTTTGTTAATATTCGGATTCTTATTGTAATTCACGGATGCGCTTTATTGTATGCTGGTATGTTAAATTGTTCTTGCGCTATTTGGCACCTCTGATACCCCAAACTCTTAATTGCTTCTGTTTCCTACTTTGTTGTAACCTCACTTACTGTCCCATTGAGTTTGTTACCCTTGTTTTTGCCATTTTTGTACAGCGCTCTGATACCCATATGGATCTTGTTCACGCTTTATAACACTTTTCAAATAAATAAATAAATAAATAAAGGCAAGAGTTTAATATTCTAAATATGCTGTAGCCTGTCCTTGCATTACTTCCAATATAGAGGGTCACTAGACTTATGCAATTCAACGGTGCAGCATTTTCTGCATAGTTATGGATTTAGAGCATTTGCCACATAATCCATTATCTGCTGAGTAACCTTCAGATTTCAGCAAAAAAAATTGTTTCTAGCTCAAATCAATCAATACATCAAAAACTCAGCAACACTTGTTGACGCACACTGGAAGGCCATTTGCAAAGGTTGAGTGGTCATCTTTCGTGCCTTATTTTTGTATTTGAGTGTCAAAGTGGAACTAATGAGCTGAAACATTTGCCCAGAAAGTTTTAAAGTGTAAAAAAAAATATGCCAGAATAATGAAGTAATACAAGCATAAAATGTGCCGCACTACGCCACATAATTTTCCTTTTCTTCCACACAATTTAGTCAACACTGCTGCATAATTTGGTCCTCTCATGCTTCATAATTCCATTGGTCCTACTAATGTGACAATGGATGCCTTAAACTGTAGTCACTCTTTCAACTCTTGATGTGCGTAATATGAACTGCTGGTTAATATTTAAGTGAGCTGAAATATACAACACGAATCCGTATTGTATTTACCTTGCTGATTACTGTAATTACCTTCTTTGAGCTATCAATTCCTTGAACACAATATGGATATCGTACACATTTTAAACATCTTGAACTTCGGGGTTTATATCCAGAAACTTCTGGTAATAAGGATTCAAATTTACTGAGAAACATAGTTTAGAAGTCTCTTGTTCTTTTTGTCAATGTGTTTTTTCTAGTTCATCAGTTATCAGTTGGAATCGTTTCTAAATATACATATGCTTGATTATTAAGATTTGCATCCTTAGCATACTTCTCTGAACATAGTGACGGGTTTAGGATTCAAGACATTTGTGGATAGAACTGTTCTCACTTTGTCACCGGTCTCAAATAGCAAGATCCCAGTTGCAGCAACTGAATATCCTAATTGCCTATCAAGGATGCTGAGCACAACAAAGGATCTTATATTCAATATCCAAGATGGTTGTCACTATTCCCAAATGACGTGAGTTGGGAGTCATGGGCAATGTAGTTTGTGCTCTGTGCCATTTCTTAGTGAATCCTTCAAAGACGCACAGCCTTTAGCCTAACAACACCGATGTTCCTACCGAGAAGGCCTTGATTCTCTCTGTGGCCTGCTTTCCAGTTTCAATGCCCACATTCAGCTTTACCTATGCTACTCATTCCCAATCTATAGTACTCTTTGCTATCCTGAATACCTACCAGCAATGTAGTAAATGAGAATTAGTAAAGAATGAGCGGACCTCCAGTAATCCAATTCTCTGGCCCTCTCATTAAGGGGCATATTATCAAGCACGGCGTTAAAATTATCGCCGCTTTAGCGGCAGAAAACTGCCGCTAAAGCGGCGATAATGGGCTTGATAATATGCCTTTGAGAATTCCAATAGAATCCCATGTTGACACCAGAACATGGGCTTCTATTGGAATTCTCAAGGGCATATTATCAAGCCCATTATCGCCGCTTTAGCGGCAGTTTTTTGTCGCTAAAGTGGCGATAATTCTAACGCCGTTTCTTGATAATATGCCCCTGAATCTTTACCAATTCAGCAGCAGTTGCCCCACTATGACTCCAGCAGAAGGACTAAACACACGTCAGCCAATTCATCATAGTCCGTTCTGCGACTAATATTTTAGGGTTCTGGGACCACACACCGGTCTGTCAATGGGTCTCATTCCAGCCCCGAAGCACCATTCCTAGTATGGCACTGAAGCCACACACACATCTAATAATATATCTCAATTTTAAGGTGAAGCAGCCTTTCATTTATGGTGCTGGAATGAAATTCAGATCGGACTATGCTTCTAAATATGAATCTTCAACATCCTTTTTGCCAATACACCTCTTTCCTGATCTGAAGCAGTGTTTCTATTCCAGTTGTGTGCCAAAGAATCCTTTGGACAACCTAGTAGAATTCCTCTTGACACCCAGAATCCTTAATGATTTCTTCTAGGCTTGCAGAGCATGAGTAACACATTGGTGCCTCGTTGATCTTTCCTGTGGCTTTACACAGGGGAGGGCAGTATGGAACTACAGCAGTCCTGTGAAAAGCTCAGAAGTTCAGCAGGGATTTGTAGGATTTACATTTGGGGCTGCCTGACAGGTTCTCAGAAGTAAAAAAAAATGCAAGTTACTCTATATAGGTTTATCCGACTAGCTATAGTGTCTCATTCGTTCTCTGTACTACAGCGAAGCTACCAATGATTAGACATCCTAGAACATTTCACTCCGACCCTCTCAGGAATCGTGGGAAGAACACTCTTTCGTTTAAACACTCATACTTGTCCACAACGTGAGTAAACAGAGACACTGTATAGTTTAAAATGTTTATTTTAACTAACGTGCTCTATAATGCAGTACACGAGCCAATACTAGCAGCAAAATGCATAAGAACAATATCATCAGCATTGTTACAATTCCATATAGCACAAAAGGGGAAACCATATTATAATGACAGTGGAAACAGGACTACAGCGCCTTACCACCCTCCCCGTGCTAGGAGCTAGTTTATTATAATTATAGAAGACCTCTAGGCTGTGTCAGGGGGAACCCATACCTCCAAGTTTAGATGCAAGGATTTACATCTCCGGACAAACACAGCTCTTCCTCGTTGGAATGATTTTCTCCAAGTGCCTCTACAGGCATACAATGCCATATTAAAAGCACCCGAGTTTCAGTAGTGCAGCTGTGTTCTATGTTATGTCTATGGGCGCGGGACTGACCAAAGTGAATCAACAGCATTGTTTTTCGACCTTGAACACGCTGTGCAGATGGGGAGCACAGTGTACAGCTAGAAGTGTGAAAGGCAGGCAGTTCTCAAGTAAAAAAGTGCAAGCAGGGTATTTACGAGAACAGAGCCATGTAGTAACGCGTGCAAAAAGCGGCAAAATGGCGGCCAAGCATATGCTAACTTTAGCAATGTCCGCAGTTAATCGCCATGTCCTCACTACACTGGTCAGGGCTGTAGCTGCTTGAGATGAAGAGATCATAGTTGGTGAAGATTCAGAGGATGATGTAATGGGCGTAATTTGCAGAATTTTGCTACGCGAAACTCCGCAAAGTGACAAAACGTTTTTGGGGAGTTCTGCAAGTGGCAGAGTGCAGTGCGAACTGCCGTTCGCACTGTTCTTTTTGCTGCTAGGGTAGAAATTCTACCCGAGCGGCAGCTCGTGCTTGCGAACTTACCATTCACGAATGCGAGTGGGGAATAAACTCCGCTTTACTAGGTGAAGCGGAGTTTTCTGCACTCCGCGAGCTCTGTGGAGTGCGAAAAACTCCGCAAACTCCACGAATGGAGTGGAGTTCACCGCCCAGGCCTAATGTAAAGCGTGCCAACGCGCATTTCGGTGCAACACAGCTACCACCGTAGACCTTCCTCAATGCACAGTCGGGCAACAAAAGGGCCCAGAGACTGGCTGGAGCATTAGTATGATCACCTGCTAAACTCGCCGCTATTCTAGGAGGTAACTCCACTGCGGTTCAATGGTAGATCCAACTGGCTCACGTTAAAAGCTGGGGGCAGATTTACAAGCCCCCTGCGCCACCAGTACATCACGTTTTGTGATGTACTGGTGGTGCACGTTAGAGCTCCATATTTACAAGCACAGGTAAAGCTACCCTGCGTGGCTTTTCCTGTCCTTGTAAATATGGCCCCTTTACACACAGCACTCTGCGTGAAAGGGGCGTTCCATGGGTGTTGCTGTGGGTGTTTCCACACAACACCCATGGAACAAGACACATTCCCAGATTTACCAGGAATCGTAAATCTGGAAATGCACCTGAATGCTACGCCTGGGTGGTGTAGTGAGGAGCAACAAGGAGAAATGTTCTAATTTCTCCTTGTATTTTCCTCTTTCAATGCGTGCTGCATTCTACAGCACACATTGAAAGGAGAAAATGCCTGTAGTGATTGTTTTTGTGCAGGAAGGTCCCCTTCCTGCCCAAAAACAATCTCCCCACGACGCAGGCATCCTTGCACCATGGTGCAAGGGTGCCTGCGCATGTCAGCAGTTTGTAAGGCAGCGCAGGGGAGAGCACAGGAATGCAACATATTATTGTAAATATCTCGCATTCCTGCGGCTGCCCGCGGCCCCCGCGGGGGCCACCCTCAACGGGCGGCCCCTTTAGTCCCATTTGGGCACTTCCCCACCCCCACGAATAACGGGGGACTTGAGGAGGAGTACCCTTACCAGACGCGAGAGCCGTGTCACTTACGGTGCGCTGAGGAGGTGGGGGAGGTATTTATGCCTCCCCGGCCATCTAGGCGTCCTCTTTGCTCCGGACACGCCGTCGGGTTGGTTGTGCTGTTGTGGCACACGCCGTCGGGTTGGTCGTGCTGTTGTTGCTACCGGGCTCGGTGTATTGAGGTCGTGAGGCCTGCAGTGTTAATTGCGAGGGGAGTCAAACCTCCCAAACCCTGACCCCTTCCCCACCCCCTCCTCATCAAGTAGGCCATTGCCTGTGGGGGGCCCTGCTCCATTTGCAAATTTTCCGGCCGCGCCGCAAGATCCGCGGGTTCAGACCCTGCGGTCGGGGTTGTGGTGAGGGAGTGGGCCGGATGCAGGAAAACAGTGGGTCAAGTCTCAGCCTCACGATGCGCAGGCCCGCATAAGCAACGGTACAAGAATGACCGTCTTAATCTCCTCATTCCCCCTCCATGCATGGCACGTTCCGGGAGCAGCTTACCCACCACCCCCCTCCCCCAGGGATCCAGCGACGAGGCTGCATGGGGCAGCAAGCGGCAAAGAGGGCCCGACCGTTAAGAGTAGAACTACTGGGGTCGGCCCCAGCATTCATGTTGAGTCTATAGGCAGCTCCTTGCCCCGCGTCGCTATCTCTGGGCGGGAGGCAGTGGCTTGGTGCGGTAATTCTGGGCCCTTTCCGGTCAGTTTTTCTCGCTAGTTGGGACTATGTTGAAGGTTAGATGGTAGCTCAGTTTGTTAGAGCATGGTGTTACTAAAACAAAGGTCGCGGGTTTGGTCCCGTCGCGCCACATCTTTGCTGGGAGTGGTCCAGTGGTAGAGGTTGGCGACAGCCCGTGATCGGTGGGTCACGGGTTTGTATCCCGTTGATAAGGGCACAACGTTCTCACCTTTGAAGCGAGTGAGGGGTTTTTGTTGGGCGGGGGTAGATCTCGGCATTCTCTGCTACCCACCCCCCCCCTCTTTTAGTAACCTTTACCAATCTAGCTTGGGTGGGAGAAGGTTACATGCCAGTGGAGCTCTTGTTCGGTCCGGGGGCTTGGACCACAACGGTTCACGACTTTTGTGTTGAGGAGGGGCGCGTCGGCGTAGTCGGTTCGCCCCTCACGCCTGTCTCTCAGAGTGAGAGGGTGGTGTGCGGGGATGCTGTGTACCCCCTGTGGGTGTCATGGTTGGTGAGACTGGCGCAATTGCCAAGTCGGGTCCCGCTGTTCGGCGAGCGAGGGTCACAATAAAAGTCCGTTGCCAGCTCTAGTAGGCAGAGCGCCTTGCCGAATGTTTCCCGGTCTGGCTTGTGGCAAGCCGCACGTGTGGTCACGGGCGTGCTGGCAGTGGCTGCTGGGTGCCGCCAGGGGACCAGCGCTGTCCATGGGTGCGCATTGCGGGCTTGGCTCAGGGGTACGGGGGCAGCTTTTGGTAGTGTGGCGACACACTCTGCCGGACGCTTTGCCTGTGACACTCCTTTTGACACGCACTTGTGAGCTGTAATTTGTTTCTGCTTGTCACCGTAGTAGGGCTGCGTCCTCTGAGGTAGTGCACTTGCTGCTCTGCTTCAGGCGAGAGCGGGTGACCACAGCAGAGGGAGCGGATGTGCGTCGGGGTCTATCTTTAGGATTTGCGGTGAGTCTAGCGGTGTACCCTCCCCCCACATCCCAACTCGTTCAAATCGCACCTGATCTTTTGGTGGGATTTTAATAGTTGAACCTGACTGTAGTACAGAGTGTTGACGTAAGTGTGATTGGTAATAAGGATTACGGGTAGGCCACCACTTGGTGCTCAGTTGGTATACCTTGGAGACGGAAGTGTACTCAGCCAGGCACCCGCCGACTGCTCATAAATCCTGGTCCCACTCATGGTCTGACTGAGCTATCCATTCCATGGGCACTGGCTGTCAGATGCCCGTTGTTGTTTGGGTTCACAGTAGGTCTATGTCTAGTCATATGGGTGTTTTGTTCTTGTTCCGTGTGAGCTCCGTCTGCGGTGTTGTCACGTGAATATTAGTGCAGACACCAGAGAGTGGTTAAGGGTTTCAGACCAGCTCCCTTTTCTGCATGCCAACATCTGAGCGGCCCCCTAGTGTGCGGGGTTGTGCGACAGCAGCCGCGCAAACCTCGCCAGGTTGGTGGGCCTCAGCAATAGAATTAGATTCGTCCCGACAGCTGGCCCGGGGCATAGAGCAGTCGGGCATGGGCATGTTCCCCCAGCTGGGCAACTTCTTTTGGTGAAGCCTCGTTTTCACGCCTGAAAATCTTTCATTGATGGGGCAAGAGATTTGTCAGTTGTTGTACCCGACGTTGTGTATATTTCCCTGCGAAACAGACGCCCCATGTTGTGTGGGGTCTGGGACTTTTCCGCTGGCTTCCGTTGCTATGGGAGGGATTTGCGAGCAAGTTGTGCATGTCCAACTTTCTTCCCAGACGGGAACCCGATGCAGTAGCACATCGTGGCGCTCGACTCGGCCGTCTTGAGTCCCAGTAGGTTGCTTGCACGGGAACCATTCCCAGGTGGGGCCTCTGCTTCAACACAGGGTGTAAAATAGTGACCGCCACACAAATGGTTGATAAGGGTGCCGGGGGCTGGAAACATGAGGGCCCGCTGGCCAGCGTGAGAGGGCGGGGTCACGCACGCAATTTTGGGTGCCAGGATGTTATTTCACTAGGGATCATGACCTGTTGCGTCATTTCCGAGCAGCTCTGGCAAGAGCTAGAAGCAGGCTATGCCTCATGTTTTAGGCGAGCATTCTCTTTAGGTCGGCTATTGAGGGCATAGCCTCCCCAGATCAGTCACGTTGTATTGTGGAAATCACATTTGTGTTTTGGGGGCATCACTGCTCCGGTTTCTCAACGCCGCGCCTTGTACTCTTCAACGGTGATGTGCATATTTGTTAGCCTTCAACGGATGTGTTCGTTCGCTATAATTTCGCCCAACCGGCAAGTGATTGCATTTATGGGAATCCAACGCGGCGCTTGGCGGCAACTCAAGCAACAAATTATGGCTTTAGGGTTTATTGTTCAGAGTGACGCTGCCATAATCACACAGTTTTTTCCCCCGGTGCTATTGCGACGAGCCTGGCCATGGCTCTGATGCGCCGGAGCAGGTATGCGGGAGAGGAAGGGAAATCCGTTGAAGAGTCATTTGCTCTGTGGATTTCCCTTCTCTTTTGTGGCTCAGGAGTAGCAACATTGCCATGGTATGAGCGGGCTTCGAGTGAAAGCTATCCAATATTATATACAAGCCATGTTGCTGCTTATTTATCATAACATTAATTACGTTAGCCACGACTGTGAGGCAGGAAGGCCGTGTAATATTGGCACATGGCTGCATTTTAGTGTACTAAGGTGACCGTTCACGACCACGGGTGACACTTTCACCAGTACATGATGGTCATGCAAGAACATGTAAAACACCACGATTTCGGATCTCGTAGGACACAGAGAGCCCGTGGGCTAATGATTTATATTGTATTATATACACGTGAAGGTTGCAAGGCTGACCGAGGCAGCGACTGCTTGCATGTTCTTGCTGGAGCTCCAAAGTTGGACCGCTCCTTCTTTTCCTTTGTTTGAGAATAGACTTTGGGACTTGGCGTTACGGCACAGATACATTTAAAAATAGTGTCTATGAATGCACAAATTTCTGATTTTCTCATGAGCACTTCATGACACCGAGGTTAGCCTCACATGGAGCAACAGCATTTTGCAGGCAGTACCTACCGGTTACAACTTGCCAGTGTAGATAATTATTCAGAACTAAGCGAGCGCGGCATGCGTGGATATTCCTGTGTAAAATACAAAAAACACTAGTCTAATGTATAAATTTCACAGGTCTGTAGAGCGGCAGAACAGAAGGGGGCTTGTGTTCGACTTCCTGGTCACAGGTTCAGAGCCTGGTAGGTCCGCTTAGCATTTCATCCTTCAAAAGTCAATGAAACAAGTACCATTGGGTGGTACCAATAACCATGTTATCCGCTGCAAGATACCATAGGGTGAACGTAGTCACCATTAGTCAGAAGTGGATATTTTTAAGCGATTTTGTGAAGTGCTGTGGGCCCTCTCAGCAGTGGAGTGAGCGACAGTTTGGCACAATTTCCTCGGGCTGGAAGGGTGGCGCAGGCATATAAGGACATGGTGATCCAACCGTGTCTTGGTTTAACGGGGTGGCACACCAAGCGGCCTTGTAGAGCATGAGATAGCGTAAATTCACTCCATGTCTGCTGTTTATTGGATGGCGCAACACTTGGTCAGCAGTCTGTACCCTCGTACTGGGGGTCATCCAGGTAAAGGGGCACATTAGGGCCTAGTCTCCCCAAAATGATATGCACAAACAGGCACACGGTGCGTTACGGTTTGTATCACACAGAACTGGGGGTGTCTCATTGGGCTTACTCACTGCCCGTGCATTGTGCTTTGGCCGGTTTGTTTCATCTTTTCATAGGGAAGAGATATGTGGGGTAGCTAATCGCTCACAGCATGGCACATTAAGGTGGGTGCAAACCGGGTTGTTACCCATTACATCTTTTATAATAAATGCTTTGGGGCACTTGCAGCAGTGAGGGAGCTTCCTGAGGACTTGAGGGTTAGTAGCACTCCCCTCCCCCAAGCCCACAGGGCTTTCAGCAGAAGGGCCACAGGCTCGAGCAGGTCAGATGGGGAATTCTGCGCAGTGCTTATAAAATGTCACATACCACTAAAGGCATGTTCTACTGAAGGGCAGGTGACTACTAAAGTTGTACCAAAGTTTTGGGGTCAAACTGGGTTGGAGCAGTAAGTTAAGGTTGAAGCACAAATAGGCTACAATGTATTAAGGAACATTTGGCATTCCCAGTATCAATAAAGGGCAAATATTGGTACATATTGTTCCCCTCCTAGTCCCACGGTTTCTGCTCCCTGGTACACTAACAGAAGTTCAGGAGGGCAAGACTTCAATGAGGGTGGTGACTGGCTTAATTCGATGAGCAAATCCAAAGGTTTCACATTTACTAACGTGAAAATTTCAGCTGCCGGTGCATAGTTTTATTCGTATGCACAGTATTATTCATGTAATTAATAAATGTATTGACTAGTACGACCAGCGGACGTTCTCGCATTAAGGCATTTGGCAGCGGCGAGTGTTGCTATGCTGTAAGGATATAAAGGTTAAATATAACTGCCAGGTCCCACTGGTGTGTCAGCCAATTGGCTTCTTACGAATTTAAAGGTGAGTTCAAAGGGCACAGGAGAGGTCGTGGCATAGGAAACGTGGAGCGTTTCAGCTTTTGGGTCTGGTGGTGGCTTCACCTCATGGGATTAGGACCGAAGTGTGATAGTGGGCAGCCGGTAGCATTTAAATTCCCCCCATGATGTTCAATCAACCTTTATTCCTTCTGTGGCGGTTATAATGAATAACAGTGAGCGGGGTAAGAAATATCTCTGATCCAACAGCAAAATGCCTACGGGAACACTTGCACTGCAAAAAAATACACAAGCGTCACGCTACAACAAGCACTATACACAGATAATTGGGAAAGGAAGTAAGGCGAGCCTGATAACTCTTACTTTTACCTGCATTGGCACATCTTGTCAGGAGTGATTGTCAAAGGTATTGCACTTCAGCCAGTCTATGTTAACACCCATCCACTCCAATCCAATTGTTTAAGGTCATCTTGGGCCGCATATACACAGCCCAGTATTAGGCCCCTGTGGTTGTCAGTGTCGCGAATTACTAAATTCAAATGAACAGGAGGTGTGACCGTGGTTTACACTAGCAGAAGTTTGTGAATGCAAGTCTCCACCTAGGGGGGTGGCTGGCTGAATTTGATGGACTAGTTCAAAATGTTTCTCAGCAACTGCACGTGGGAGATTGTCAATTACCTGTGCATAGTTCAACCAGACACTCAGTATAATAATAATTTAAATAATCGCTGTAGTTGCAAGCGTGAGATTCCCTCAATGTCAGCAACTGCTCACATTGTTAGCAGTAAAGCTGCATGGGAAGTCTGGGTGCAGTCACCACAGATAAAACTGAACAGGCACCAGTCTGGCAGGAAAGGAGGGATGTTGAATTGATTGCCCACTTAGCAGTATGACTATTGCTGGGAGGAAATGGGGGTGATTCAAGGGACACAGGTAGTATGATGGCAACCCAAGACTGTCAGCTCATGCTGGGTAGAAGGTTCCGTATCACCAACCAGAAGGGTGACAAGTGGCAAACCCAGTGAATATGTTTAAGAAAGGTGTGTCTCTGGCCTTACTGCGGTGCAGAGCCATCCTCAGTTAGAGGTATGCCCAGGTGAAAATTGTGTGCTGCTTAAGGTTCTAATGACCGGTGCGGTTTGTGGTATCTTTTCAAGGGGAAGAGAGATGTTATCATTTGATCGCTTACAACATAGCACATTCAAGCGGGCGTTGTTTCATTGCAAGCTGCAATGGGAGATTCCCTTATTACGCCAGCAGCTGCACACATGGCCAGCAGTATGCAGCCTGGGAAGGCTGGGGGCGAACACCACAGAGTAAACTGTAAAGGCAAAATTACTGAACAACAGGAAGGATAATGGCAAGTACACAAAGGCTCCTTGCTTGATGTCACATATTCCATGGCGGGATAGTCATCAATTGACACTGGGAACCTTAGATTCTAATAGTATCACTGGTAATATACACACGACTCCGTGGTCTTGTGGGGTATGTAGTCCCACCCTGAAGTGTAGAATGCAAAAGAACTGCACATTGCCACTATTTTGAGTGTGACAGATGCAACAATTTGATCGCTGCCAAAGCAAACCAAGGTTCTTATGGCCAAATGCCCAACATACAACCGTTCACTCCTGCCTCACTGAAGGTAGTCTGTTAACAGAGGGGTAGAACGGGACGTCTTGCGCCAGGGTGCGGAAAATGCACGTGCAACACAGCAGATAGTCTGCTGTCGGACAAGGGTGCTTGCGGGCTAGGAGGCCAGGCATTGTAGCAGAGCCAACTCTAAGGACCCCTCTCCCCCAACATGACTGCCTGAGAATGTGAGTGCAGTGGGATTTGCAATGTTGCAGATATTTTCCCACCCATACAGGGGCAGAAGGGTACATTGCAGGAAACTGCATAAATGTAGTGGGGGCAATACCTATGGAGCATTAATGGTCACAGCAGGTTAGCAGGTACGTGGGCATCTGTGATAGAGCGTTAGTTAAGCAAGCCTGGTAGTAGGCATAAGTTCTCTCCAAATTGTTGTTGTAACTACAATAGAGTGCGCTAGGCGTAAAACAGTTTTGTTCGCCAAGGTTTATTAATAGAGAAGGCCGTGCACATGTCTGGTCAACCTCAACAAAGTAGGTGCACTCTGCCCCCAGGTCAGGTTACGGGTCGCTTCAGGGATGCACAAAATGCCCCGTCCGCATAGCCAAGTATATAGGCGGGTTGTGGAAGCGGTCATGTAAACAAGTGTGCTGCTGTTCCATGAATTGGGGAAGCAGGCGTTAGGGGCACGAAAGGCTAGAAGAACTGCAACTACAGGTTGGAGGAGATGGGAGCCACTTCAGCTTGAAGGAAGATAGCGATGTTTAAGATTAGAGCTCCCTCCTGGGAGGCCATCACATTCTTGCAGGTCATGCAATGTTTTGGTACATTCCCAGAGAAGAGTAAGCCGCTCCATGCGCAAGTTCGCAGAGCAAGGGGCTTTGGCTTCATCAGGCAGGGGCTATGCCGGGCAAACACCAAAGGTTATTTTGACAAAGTTCGTGGGCACTTGCCACAGGTGGGCCTGGATCTGTTCCGACTGGACATTAATGAGGCCCAGGAAATTGCAGCTTGCAGCGAGGAAGGAACTGCTTTGGTGGGGGGGCTCTTTAGGTGACGGTGGCCGCCTCCAGAGCTGTGGCAGAGCTACAGGGCGATCTGGAAGCATATGGGTACAGAACGGTACCTCTGCAAGAGCACAATTGGGGTGCCAGAGCCAAATCCCAGGAACCTCAGCAGAGAGGCCTGGAATAATTACGTTGGCGCCCCGTTAGTCCTTCGGGCGGTTGGGGGCCTGAACAACCGGGAGCTTGCCTTGCTACACTCCACCCTGAAAGGGGCGTGAGTAATAAGAGACCAATGAGTCACATGATCCAGTAAGGGGATCACCCCCAAAAGGGGTAGCGCTGATTGGATTCTCCACAGTGCTTGGCTCATCAGGCGGGCTCGGCAGCATAGGTTAGTACAGCTGCCTGCCCTTGGATCGCCCGTAAAATAACCCACCATATTGCATACTTTTGTATGGAATATACCTGCAGCAATATTTTTCCCAAACAAAAGTTGTGTTGTGTAATTATTTATGCATGCATATTCTGTTGTGGTGTGGGTGGGGTGTGTTGTCAATAATGAGACTATGTGCTTTGGAAGTGCCGCAGCGTGGCGCAGTCAAAGGCCTTGCGGTGCCGCGCTACGGCACTTCCTTGTAAATCTGCCCCCTGGCTTTTACTCTTATACGCGCACTGTCTCGGATCTTCTTACAAATATGTGCTTGGAGGTCAGTATGGGTCTAAGACTAAGGAATGTAGCACGCAGATGCCATGTGTTCTGGGATACCTATGGATGCTCCGAAATGACAATCCTCCTTCCTTCGTCTCATCCCATAGTGTGGTGAGCCTGCCAAGGGTCACTGTCGAAGCTCTGTCAGTGCACCTCAGTACTGGGTTGTAAACACCCCTGCTATTCCAGTACTGGGGCCTACCGAGGCTCGGTGCCCCTCAGGCCTCCTCCTGCCTCTGAAGTACTGGTATCTGAGAGGACTCTGCCAGTGCACCTCGTTTCTGGCGTGTCAGAAACGTGGTCTCCCCGTTGATGCAAGACTAGGGGATGAAAGCATCTGTCAGTCCCTCTGAGCCTTGCATTGCGGGTTCCCGGATCCGTCTGTTACTGAGGTGTCAGCCCCCATAGCATCAACGGCGGAAGCAAACGGTATTTTTTCATAAATCTGTTGATGACGGTGGCAAATTTCCTGGAAGCTGGGAACATGTATTTCTTGGAATCTTGAAACATGAAACATGTGCCCTGACGGGGCTACAAAGCTACTTTCTAATTGAGCACTTTATTGTTGTCTCGTCGGAGAAGTATTGTTTCATAGCAGGGTTGCATCTAAAATGTACTCATCACCTCGTATATCCGTGACATATACCTTCCAATGTGATTGAAGTCTGATGAGTTGATTTAATGCAAAAGGATATTTGCACGAGTAAATATGTTTTTAACTATTGGAAAATAACGCCGAATGAGCAGTAGGAAAATACATTTTGCGCGGTTTGTGGACACGCAGGACGCGTGTTTAAAGAACAGCGATGACGGAGCGCATAGCAGATGTCAGCAAATATTGGGTCGCGCGCCCTCGATGTGTATTGTGAAATATTAAGAGCTGTAGTTCTGTTCCCGCAGAAAGAAGCCTGTGGCGTCAGTGGGATGAAAGGAGGAGCAAATGATTAGGTAAACTAATCCACGGAGAGCTTGCGTCCTGCTGAAACCAAACGTGTCAGAAACGGTGTGCGAGGGATTGAGAGCTTGGTAACAACTGGAGCAGCATGCACAATACCCCTGCCCTCATTAAATATCAGTGTGAGTAATAGGAAAGGATTATTGACAAACATTGCCCTCTAGTGGCCACTGAGAGGAACACTGCTGTTAATCAAAGTGACTATTCCTTCTCAACATCAGGTTGCTTGCTGGTGTCGAGTTTGATTGCCCTCCTGCCACTATTTATCTAACTGTGCGGTAGAGAAGAAATCGCAAAGTCTTTTCACTGAGCTGCGTGAGTTGGTATATCAGTATACATCATTATTCAATAGAGCGTGAGTTGGTATATCAGTATAGATCATTCAATCCACCAAATATTGAAATAGTCGGCAGGGGCAGTTGAAGGTTATTGCAAGAAAGACCCCCGCCTGTCTTGCTTAATCTTTAACTCTGCACATTACTGAAAGCACAAACACGAGAAGCATCCGCCTTGTTATTTTCTTTTAATAGTTTGTCTTTTCATGTTTGTTAAGTGACCATTGGCCTTGGATGGAAAAGTCCAGCTGTAATTTTGAGCACTGACCCCATTCCCCAAAACATAACCGGAAAAAGCCCCCAGACATCGATTAACTCCGTGACTGGCCACTAAAGTAAACGAGGAAGACCGCCCTGCTCCACCCGACTTGCATTTGGCCCTACATGGGGTCACATAGGACTCCGTGAAAGGCGATTGATGTCTTAAGAGTCCTTGACAACTACGGGGCATATCAACAACAACCGGCGATAATTATCGCTCAGCGCTCTTAGCGTGAGGATAATTATCGCCGGCTAGCGTGAATTTTTATCGCTGAGATAGCGTGCTATTAGCAACGCTTATCTCAATAGCGATAAAAATCTACACGCTAACAGGCTAACATGAGATTATCGCTGGAAACCCAGCGATAATCACACGTTACCTTGTTGATAGGGACAGGCAAACTTAGCCATGATATCCTCCTTCCATAGGATATCATGGCTAAGTCTGAAAATTAGCAGACGTAAAAAAGCAGCGTTAACCGCGGTTAGCGCTGCTTTTTTTGTCTCTAACAGGGTTAGCGACATTCTTGATAATAGGAGAAATGTCGCTTAGCGACATTTCTCCTATTATTTTACTCTGGAACGCCCCCTTTGCATCTCATTAGAGATGCAAGGGGAAGCGTAGAGTAAAAGGGTGCTAACATGCAAATTTGCATGTTAGCACCCTGTTGTTGATAGGGTGCTAGTTTTATCTCTGCTTTTTTGGCTTTTAAAGCCAAAAAAGCAGAGATAAAGCCCTTGTTGATATGCCCCTACAAGAGCTTGGAAATGGTGCACTCTGAACTGTCAATTTCTTTTTTACTTCCCTTGTTTCTTCTTTGTCATTCATGCTCTGCTCCATTTTTCTTGTTACAACTTTCACTTTCGCGTCTCCCTCCCTCCGTTCGTCCCTGCCTTCTTCCTTCTTCCCTCCCACAGGTTTCCCACATACGCACAGTGAGTATCTCACATCTCTCTCCTTGGCTGTTTCCGCTGTCCCCTCCGGGTTATGATTGCTCAGGTCAGTGCTGTTACCTCCGAGAGCGGTTTGCTGACGGGAGCAGCCCCAGAACTCCTTCGACGCAAAGCTTCAATCTAATTGTGGACTCAGGTGGAAGTGTCACTCAGCTGGAAGTGATGCCGGTGTGTGCCTATTCCGGGTTGGTTTTGAACTGCTGCCCCGGCACAAGTGATGACGTATGCTGACATCGAGACACCGACCTCCGGCAAATAGATCTGTGTAGAGCTCGCATCCTTTATAGAAACGAGGGAGATTCAGGGTCACTCCGTGCACTCTGTAACCGGCGTGCACTGCGGCAGAGAAGCTGTTGCAACGTTCCATTCTGGGGCAAAGACAGCTACTGTACCCAGCAGTCTCCATATTGCTGCTAGGCTTTTGCTAGTCGAGATACCGCTAAAGTGAGGAATGCAAACTCATACTCTTACTAATCTCTCTAATGACACACAGAGCACAAAGGATGGAACGGAAAGCAGCTCGAAAGGATTACCCGTGAATGCGATTAATTCAATCAGTCCATCTATCACTGGCAGTTTAGGTCTTTTTGGCACTGATGAGGGTGACACGAGCCACTAACCACACCTTGGCTAAGTGTGATGTCACTCTACTCTCTGGGATCTCTTATACTAGCTTTTAATCAATCAGTAGCTTTTTAGAGCGCTTCTTGTTACCCGTGAGGGTATCCAGGCGCTGGCAGGGTCCAATTGATTAGCAGAATAGATAGGTTTTCAGGGACTTTCAGAACTCTGAAAGAGGTGGGGTGGTCCGTAGATGAAAGGGTAGCTTGTTCCATGTCTTTGCTGCCAGGAAGGAGAAGGAGCAAAAACATGGCATCTGCTATGACAGATGGGGGTGGGGCGGGTTAGAAGAAAGGACGTGGAGTAGAGGTTTCTGGGGGGGCTGATGAATGTTTAGGCAGTGGTTCAAGTAGGCGGGTCCACAGTTGCGTAGGGCCTTGTATGCATGGGTCAAGAGCTTGAACTGACATATTTTCTGTACAGAGAGTCAGTGGAGTTCCCTGAGGTAGGGGGTGATGCGGGTTCATCTAGGAAAATCCAGGACGAGTCTGGGTACGGTGTTCTGTATGGTCTGTAGTCGTCTGAGGATGTGAGCTGCAATCCTTGTATGAAGAGCACTGCCGTAGTCCAGTCGGCTGGAGATGAGGGCGTGGGTGATGGTGCGTCTTGAGCTTTGGGGTAGCCATTTGAATATCTCACAAAGCATGTGGAGGATGAAGAAGCAGGAGGCAGAGACGGAGTTGACCAGTGTCATCATTGTTAGCGTATTGTCCTGAATGATACTAGGTTCTTAGTGTGGTTAGTGGGGTAGAAAGATGTAGGTCAGAGTTCCGAGGGCGTCCAGGATGCATCGCATGGGTAGCTTGTGTTTCCAAAAATCAATACCTCTGTCTTGTCAGAGTTGAGCTTCATGCAGTTGTCCTTCATCCAATTAGCGATGTCTGTTATGTAGTTGTGGAAGTTGGTCTTGGTGTTGGTGGTGTCTTCGGAGAAGGAGAGTATGAGTTGTGTGTCATTGGCATTGAATATGATGTTAAGTACATGGGTTTTGGTAATGCTGGCCAGAGGTGTCATATAAGCGTGGAAGAGGGTGGGGCTGAGAGAGGATCCTTAGGGTACTTCACAGATGATTTCCTTCATTCCGAGGTGAAGGTGGAAAGACAGACTTTTTGCATTCTTCTGGTGAAGAAAGAGGCAATCAATCTGAGAATAGCTCTTTGGATGCCTATGTTTTGCAGATGAGTGTGCGGTGGGGGGCCGTATCGAAGGCTACCGAGAGGTCCAGGAGAATCAGAGCCACATTCTCTCCTCAGTCGAGTAGGACTTGGATGTTGTCGCTAGCCGCAATGAGGGCTGTCTAGGTGCTGTGGTTGCTACAGAGTCTGGATTGGGAGGAGTCGAGTAGGAGGTTCAGTTGCAGATTTCCAGATGTCAGGAGAGTTGTTGGTTGATGGCTTTTTCTAATACTTTGGTTGGGAATGGGCGCAGGGAGAATAGTCGGTAGTTGTTGAGTTCGTTGGGGTCTGCTAATGGTTTCTTTAGTAGGATGTTGACTTCTGCATGTTTCTAGTCCTCGGGGAAGGAGGTGTGGCAATTGAGGTGTTGATCAAGGTGGTGAGTACGTGAATGATTCTGGCTTCACTTAGGTTGGAGATGTAGCGATGGCATGGGTCGATTGGGACCCTTGAGTGGATCGAGTTCACGCTGGAGGGGTTTTCGTGTGGGGTGAGGTGGCTCCATTCAGTTATTCGGATGTCTGCGGTGGTAGCGGGGTTGTTGTGCTGCTTGAGAAAGTCGGTGACCTTGGGCTGGTGTTTGAAGTTTCTGTAGATGTTGGCGAAGTGTGCAAGGTTGTCGCAGAGCTCCTGTGAGAGGGTAATGTTGTTTGTTGCAGCTGAGGGGTTGGAAAATTCTTTGACAATATTGAAGAGGTCATTGCTGTTAATGGAGCTTGATTCGATGCGTGAGGCACAGGCCTTTTCCTTTGATTCTCTCAAATGTCTGGGGTAGAGGTTGAGAGCTGTCTTGAAGGCAGTCTTGTCGGTTGTGTCCTTGCTGGTGTGCCTTCTCCTTTCCAGTTTGTTCCAGTGTCATTTAGTGATTCTGAGGTCTTAAGTGTACCAGCTAGCCTGTTTGGTGGAACTTCCGTAGTTGTTGCCAATGGAGCGACGCTGTCATAAAAGTTGGTGATCAGATTGTTGAAGTTTCTGACGTTCTGGTTCTGTTGGAAGAGATGGGGTTGGCGATGTTTAGGGCATTGATACATGTTTCTTTTGAGACTTTGCTACAGCTGCAGTAGGGGGTGTTGGGCAGACTGCGGATAGAGGTCCGTGAGCTGGTGATTTTGAAGTGGACGATGGAGTGGTAAGTCCAGGTGAGATCTGTGCCGTGGCTGTACCTGATGCGTTCGCTGGAGGTGAAGATGGGGTCAGGTGTGTGGCTTGTTGTGTGTGTGGGGTTGTGGACGAGTTGGGTGAGTCTGATGTTGTTCATGCTGTCAAGGAGGTTGATAGTGTTGATGTCATTGTGGTTGTTAAGAGGAAAGTTGAGGTCACAGTGGAAAATGCAGTTGTTGGAATCTATGGCGAAGGGGGCGATGAAGTTGACGATGGAGTTGCAGAAGGCTGGACATGGTCCTGGAGGACGGTAGGTGAGGGTGTACCTGATGGTGGTTTTGCTGTCTGTTTGGAGTTGGAAGTTAAGGTTCTCCATGGCTGGGCTGTTGTCGTCATTTGTGGTGGTGCATTGGATGGATTCCTTGTGTATGATGGCAATCCCTCTGCCAGGCTTGTTCATGCAGTTGTGGTCGGTGATCTTGTATCCTTCGGGTATTGTGCTGGTGATATCTGGTGCAGAATTGGGGTTGAGCCAGGTCTTAGTGATGAAGAGGACATAGGGTGTGAAGGTGGAGATAAAGTCCCAAATCTCAGTGATGTGTTTGCATAGTGAGTGTGTGTTGAGAAGGGCACCTGTGAGTTGGTGTTTTGTATTCAGGTGGTGTCTGTGGTATGTTCGGGGTGGGGGTGGTTGGTGGGCTGGTATGTGTGTTGTGACAGGTGTAGTGGCAGTGGGTGCAGGTGAAAGGTCCTACCATGTAGCGTGGATCAGTGCAGTGGCAGTATTTGCTGCGGTGTCCAGGTTCAAGGACGTAGAGCTCGGTGATGGTGTATCTGCGAAGGGTCTTAGGCATGGTCCAGGCACGGGCGGGTGCAGATGGTCTCACCTTTGGCGCGTTCATGCTGCGACCTGCATTAAGTAGATCCTGGGTTGGGCAGGGCTTCTGTTGGCAAGAAGAACAGTATATGGGAAAACCAGGCAGTGGCGGTGTCACAGGATCACTTTTCATACTGAAAACCTCAAAATGATTCATTATTTGCACCTGACATAAATATTACCACTATCACCCAGGAGCATGGCATGATCAGGCGACATTAATATGCTTGACTTCACAACCCTTGCAGTCAATCCCACGTACATACTTTTCATCTCGCTTACACTTACTCACATCCTATTCAGTGAATCAAAGTGTTAACCCCTTCCAGATGTGACTGAGATAGTCAGAAGTGGTCTGGCTGGTACCACACAAACACATTTTATGATAACCAATAATGGCTCTTCAAAATGCATTTTGACTGCTATTGAGATGTGATACATTTTCCATTACACTTTAAGTAATGTGTCTATTATTGTTATGCAGGTTACACCATATGCATTCCCCTTGGATGACCTAACTGCACAACCACCTGCACGGTCACTAAACTACTACACTAGCCATCACTCAAACAGCTACCTGCATTTCTTTACATCTTCAGACACGCTTTATGACAGAGGGAATGAATGTTTCAGAGCAGTTTTTATGAGAACTTTAAACCTACACTTCTTAACAGTTTGTAACAGCCATATCTAATAAATCACATGACAAAGTGCACTCGACATTGTTTTAAACCACATTATGACTGTGTGATAATCAGCATGACCACCCGTAAGTCCTTATGTATGACAAAGTCCCGTATGTTGTAAACATCTGCATCGTAGCATGCTAGCCATCCACTAAGCACTTATGCACCTCATCTGGTGTAGTAATCGCTACATAAATACCAATACCTTGGTGGATACAAGCACCTGTGATTGGTCTTGTTTATGACATTGAACTCCCACTCACATCTCCTGCACTGATGACACCCAACTCATCCACTCCAGGACAGAAAAAACAAAAACCACAAGAACCAACTATTCCAACTGCATGACCATGGGAGCAGATTGGATGTGAGCCAACTGCCTGAAGCTCAACTTCGACAAGATGACAGAAGTACTGGTCTTCGGCAACAAGACCTCCCCATGGGATTCCATCTGGTGGCTATCAAAGCTAGGGCCAACATCAACAGCTACAGACCAAGCAAGGAATCTAGGGATCATCCTAGATGACAAGCTCAACATGACAGCTCAAATCAATGCTGTGTGCACTTCCTGCTTCCACATCCTACACATGCTGCAACAAATCTTAAAATTATTGTCTCAGAACACCCTCTGCACCGTCATGCACCAGCAGGCTGGACTACGGCAACACTCTCTGCCCCGGAATCTCCAAACAATTCCTACAAAGACTCCAGACCATCAAATCACAGCTGCAAGACTCATACTTGACCTCCCTCGCTGAATCCACCTCACACCGCACCTCAGGAATCTTCACTGGCTCCCCATTAAGAAGTGCAGTTAATTTAGAATTCTCACGCACGCATACAAAGCCCTACACAACATAGGACCAGAATACCTTAACAGTCGCGTACACTTTCACCAACCCACCAGACACCCATGCTCTGCCTCACTCTCACTCGCACACATTCTCTGCATCTGCAAAAGAGAAACTGGAGGTTGCTCATTTGCCTTCATCTCACCCAAGACATGGAACAACTTCCTTCAACACATCAGAGCCTCCTCCTCACTTCTTGAGTTCCACAAGAAGCTGAAGACCTGACTCTTTGTATAAGCACCTTGGGGACCGCAAACCAACACACCTGGGCAAGCACCTGGATACCCTTTCGGGTGATTAGAGCACTGTACAAATCAATATAACATAACATAAGCTCAGGAGGTGCTACCGCTGCCTCTTGAGTGTCACAGACTTATCTCCCTGTGAGACATCACAACATTACCTCTTCTACTTTACCTGCTTCCATAGATGGCTATCCAGGTTGGCCCCAAAGTTCCTGTTCATGGACCACTGACCTACTTGCAGAGGCTCACCTAGACCAGAGGAGCTAACACTTCTTAGAGCCAATAGAAGAAAATATTGTGACAAATTGTGCATTTTAAACATATTGGTCAAACCGAATACATTGTATGATTATAATAAATATTTTTTAGTGGCTTGAACAATATTTATAGGCTACTGACAGAGATCTTTAAAAAGGGGAATTTATGACCAAACAACTAAAATGCAGGTCTTGAATACAAAGCATATTAGAACCAGTTTTCGCAAATTCATTTTAAGACGATAATTCTTTTTGCCAATTCTCCAAAAATTATTTCTGTGAAATATGGAATTTCTGAAATTGTTTCAATTTCCTCTTCAGAAAGACACTCCTGCCTAACTGTTGACCACAGGTATATTTTCAGTCTGCTTATTGGGACATTGCAACATATGCTTGATTGAGGCCGCACAAATGTACAGGTCGCAGAATATTGAGCCTGGAGGGTAATAACAGCTGATTTCAGGATGTTTGACTGGCAAGTCTCAGGTCTGATTTCTAATGCTTCTTCTATTCCTCCTGACATTGAATACATGAGTGCCAATCAGCACCACCTCCATTGTGAGGAATGAGTTTCGACTGCCCGATGGGCTCCTTGAGCCCATCGGAAGCTGACGGTCAGTCCCTGGAGCAATGCAGTCCGACCGACTGCATCGTAATGCGGCGGTCTGACCGCGGATCTAAATGTCGGTGGGACCGACACCAACATCGTAATGAGGCCGCTCTGTGTTATAAACTGCCACATTTGTTACAAATTTATCCAAAGGTCCTGTGAGAAGAATGACTATATTCTCTATAATGGCTAGTCTTAAATGTCTATACTAATTTTAGCAAGAAGTTTGACCAGTATAGAGAAAGAGACAATCTTGAATGTGGCAAGTGAAATACCAGGTAGACAAGATGTTTTCATTCTGCAACACGTTTTAATTGGTAACCTCTTATACTCAATATGAGAATTTTGCTACTTCTGACAGACAGACCCAGACTTCGTTTGACAGCAGAATATGGTTTTAGAAGCATTTTGCTGTCAAACTACACTATCTAAGAAGCAGGAAACGGCAATGCAATGCCTATGAGAGGGAGGTGCTGGTGTGCTGCCTCTGCATAGACACCATCCCGGATAAAAAACACTAAAGGCATACGGTAAGGCAAATTTTGCATTGATCTTACAATGCACTTGAGAAACTGATCATAGACGCATTTGCTTTTAGAGGCAGAGGAATGCCTTTGGTTAGACGTAAATAATATGTTCCTTCTGTACATAGCTGCGCTCTCAGTCTGTCCATATGTCAGATGTTAGACACCTGAGCTATCGCTCTGGTGACAGTGCTATATAACCTAAGGACCAGAGCTACAACTCATCATTTATGCTTGAGTTTGTCTAAAATTGCCACAGTCTTGTGTTCAGTACCTGAGGGCACCCACTAACTACATAGAAAACCTATATATGGAAGACCAGATGAGTTGACTTGTTACTCATAAAATGCAACAAACACCCTCAGGCATATTGGCTAACTAACTGCACTAGAAAAGATATGACAATAATAAATAGATTAATTTTAAGAGCCCTCCTAAACAGAGAATGACCCTTTAATTTACATAAGCCAAGACTGAGAGTGATCCAAATAGAGGAAATGAAAAATGAGAAAATAAACCTTTTCTTCTACTGCCACACCACCAGGCCTTTTGAAATATAGGAACAGATTGCAGGAGGGAAGAGCCAAAATGAAGGGATCATTCAGACTCAGAAGCAAACCAATAAGCAGCATAGAGGTTGTTTCATATAATTTGCAATGTGGGAGAAGCACCGTGCTGTATAATAGAGCCTTCTGGACAGTGGAAACCAGTGCAGCGTACAGCGAGCCTTGGAAAACTTATCAAATGTCCTGAAATTCAAGACAAGTTGCATTGACATATTATAAATGCCTTGCAGCACAGAATAAAAAGTTTTATCCGGATCCTCATTGGAAGGTAATAGGATGACACAAATGCTGCAAGAGTTTAAGGCGAGTGGAAATGCCATACTTGTCTGATGTCATTCAATACATCCACAAGGGCAGACTCTGGACCGAACACAAGCTTTAAACTGATCCATCTAGCACCTATGAGCTGGTGCTCTTCAACATGTTTATAAAGCTGGTGAACCAGAACTTCTCACCATTTTTTGTGACTGCTGGAAAAAGAAAGATTAGCATAGTGAAATTTTTTCTGTCTTTCTCCCTGTTTCCCCTTTGTGCGTTTTCCCTCTCTTGCTCTCAGGAAATGTCTGATGAAGAAAAATACACGCTGGTCCCCAAAATGAGTGCCAGTAGGTCCCACTGGCAATCACCGTTTCAAATTATTCACTGGGAGAGGGTAAGGAGGAGTGGAGAATGTTTTCTAGGGAGGCTGTGTAATGCTTCCTCCAATGCCTTGCCGGAATTTTAGCAGAGGCAAGAGAAAGGACTAAGGCTACAATGCAGCCTGTTGCCACAGTGATTTTACATGCTGGCTTTTCTGGATGGTAAATTAGTGTTTATTGTTCCTACACCCAGCACCTTTAGGCGCAGAAACACTGTACAACTTATGAATATGTGGAATGGAATTCCATGCAGTAAACCCACTCTGCACAGTTCCCAATCGGTGTCCATTGGTTTTATGGGCACCTTGCAAGGGAGCTGATTAGGCAGAGATAGCTCGACACCATGAGGCCTGAGAAGCAATGAAAAAGCAAAGAAAGTCATCTCTAAATGGCTTTTGGTTGACCTAAGTTGTTGATGTGAGTGGGATCTATTAGGAGTGATAATACCAATCTTAAAAAAAAAACAGAAAACAAAAAACAACTGTTTGAGAATGAATGGTGCCTACCTTCAGGTGTCTCTGGCAGAATGGGAAGGGCGGGTGGCTTCCTGTTCTGTGAAGTCAAGATGGAAGCAGACAGCCAACAAACCTTCTTATCAGGGTGGCTGCTTCCCTGAAATAAATGTAAATGTAAACAGTTGGTCAGCGAACAAATCTATAGGAGTCGGCATATGGCTTTAATTGATGGAGCCATTTAATGCTTCATGGTGACAAAGGTTTATTCTTTTTTAAGACCTAATGTATGGGTGTTATCAGCTGCATTCTGGAGTGCAAAGAATTTTGTGAACTAATTGGTCGGATCACAAAATTGTGAATCATAGTGGTTCACAATCTGACCTTCCTCATGAATTTTCATAAGGTAGGTTGTGAATTGTGACCCACTACAATTGGAGGCCATCACCAGAATAGTGGAGCTCTGGGATCAGCAGGTCACTATGCCAGTGATCACATTTTAATAAAGTAAATGTTTATTTTTTCTCAAAATGCAGGCCATGTTCATAAAGAAATGGGGCTCAATTTAAAAAGACAAGTGCATTTATTTATTTATTGAGAGTTAGCACAGGTCATCTGGACTACTGTCTACTTCACAACATACTTTTTTTACATTCATGTTTGTGAATATGTGTTGGAAAGTCATCCTGTGCCGTGGGCACCCCCAACATTTTGCTGACCTGCTACTGGTGGTAGCTGACTCTGACTGACATTGGGCTCTGCCTAACCAGGCCCAGGGAGAGTGCTATGCTGATGACACACTTAGACTACAGTGAAAACTCCGGCATACATTAGGGTACACCATGGGTTAAGGTACCCCTTCTGATTGGCATGACCTCCCCTATAAGGCCGTAGTAAATAATTGAGCAGGGGGACTGAAACTACCTTTACGCCCCTAGTATATATGAGGGCAGGGAAGTCTGAAGGGCAGCAGCCCTTTCTGCACTTGCGTGTGTGCACTGCTGGAGCCTGAGGTCAGTTTAAAAGCCGCTCTGTGTTCCAGGACTGCCTTTAAAATCAAATTGTGTCCAAACTCGCCTTTGGCATTGGAGCACTTAAAAATTAAAAACTACACTGTTTGGGCATATGAGGTACCCTCAGGGTCTCCTCTAGGTGTCCCATGGGTGGGGGTCAGGAATTTATAAGGAGGTCCTTTATAAAATGAGTTTTATATGCCCTGGGTTAAGTGAAATTGCACATATCACTCACCACTTTGTGATAAAGTGCTTCACAAAATCGACTTTGGTGCTAGGAGCACTGTGGAGGGAGGATCTGCAATATTTTTAAATATTCAGAATCCCTAAAGTCTCCCCTAGGTGTTCCAGTGGTAGGGGTCCTGTAGATATAGGCAGGGTTCGTTTAAAATATGTTTTTATAAGCCACGGAGTTGGAAAAATGGCTCAAGTCATTTGTCCCATTGCAAATCCCCAGCCACATACGTTAACTTGGTAAGAAGGTATAAACTAATAATTCCCGCTAGGAGAATCATTAAAATAGCATTTAAGGACTTTCTAAAATGTTATTGATAAATCCAACAATATGGTATTGTTGAATTTCTCCTAAAATGTACAGACACAAAGTCATAAGTCTTTCTTGTCTGTAATCCAAAATTGAGCTTTCCAGTGGTCAGTCCTGATTGGACAGAGTTAAGTGGATTACCAGGCTCCTTTGATGAGGTGATAAAGAGCCCCAGTTCTTCTGGGAGGTCAGGGTTCTGCTAAACAGGAAGTCCAGAGCAAGGGGAGGGTTCATAAACAATATCCTTAATGGAAGGAGGAAACAGGCAGAAGACACCAGTTTCATTTACAACTCTCCTCTTTGAACCCAACCAGATGCAAGGCTTAAGGAAGGAATGAGCAGATGCAAGGGGAAGAGACTATGGAGTTTAGCCATCCTGGAGGTGTGTTTAGCCAGCTCCTCTCCCCCTGCTGAAAATTCTGACATATTGAATTTTGGAGAAATAGTGCTTTCTGGGAAATCATTGTGCCACACTTTAAAGGAAGTGGTTATGCTCTGGGGTGCTGCCCTGCATCACATTGGACAGGAGTACCATCCTGCATGACCCCAGAGAACAATGAATAAGTATCTAAGAGGGGCAGTGCTTCTCAGATCTGCTGCTTGAACCTTAAGAAAGAAGAAGGGTCCATGCTGGAGGTTTACACAATCTGAAACTACAGCCCTGTGGATCAAACCTGCTTCAAAAGGACTAAAGAGAGGACTCCCTGCAAGCTACAGGTTAACAGAGCTCACCTGGACCATCACCACAAAGAATCCTCAGCCTGGAGCACTACCCCTGGATTTGTAAGGGTTTTGTCCAAGTGGATTGTGGGAACTGAAGTGCCAAACTTTCAAGAATCATCTTGGAGATTCCAGACCCTTGGATTGTGTTTTGGACACCTTGGACCCGCAAGAGGAACTTCAGGAAGGAGTTACTCACTGATTCTGGCCTGCTGGAGGAGGCTGCACGACGTCTGGTGAATTTGACCCTGTCAGAGGCAGCCAAATGTCCAAAAGTGTCATTATTGTTTTCTAAGCGCTAGATAGCGTTTAATCTTTAAAACTTCATATCTCTCGTTCCCTACAGTGGATTTTGTTTTCATTTTGGTGTCATTTTAAAGATAAAAATATTTCCTCTTTTTATACATTGGTGTTGCATTTTTATTGTGTGTTGTGTCTTAATTATTTACTGAATTGGTGTTTTTAAATGCTTTACATACCTTTTTTTGAAGTTAAGCCTGCCCACTCGCAGCCAAGCTACCAAGGGTTGAGCATGGGAATAATTTTCTAAGACCTATTCTGAGCCCTATATTGTGTTAGTGGCCTTATTGCCAGTGGTAAATGCGTATATCTCACTACTAATAATCCACTTTCCAACAATATGTTACCACCCCAACTCAGGAGTCGACTTTTCAATGTTTTGCACCTGAATTTTGGTGGCAAAATATTCATACATGCCAAAATAAACTACTATTTAGAAGGCAGGCCCTAAACATGAACCTTCCAAATAGCGATTTGTTATGTCTTTCTAAACACTTTTTGCGAAATCGTATAAGTTTAGTATATTAAAAAAGCCAAATCGCAGTCTCAGACCCTGTGATTTGGCATATTGCAGGCTTTACAAATCCAAAATGGCATTCTACATCAGGCTCAAAATCTCTTTGCACATTTTGCGGCAGCTTATTGTATTCTGTGAGTAATACAAATTTAAAATAGCAACTTATAAATTCAGAGTTCTTTCAGTCACAGACTGGGATCTCTTAGCTCTATTTCCCAGTACATCAACCAAGACATCTGCAGTGATAACGTTAACCAGCTGAGCTTTCATAACAAGAAAGAATGTATTTCCAACCAATTACTTTAACTTGCATTTATTTTATATTGAAGGGATTTGTGTTATTTGAATATATATTAATGCACCTGAAGGTGAAAAGGAATAAAATAGTATTAGCATATGCTGTTCTTTTTACCCACTTCCTGGTCCCGCTTCCAATACATTCAGCATCACTGTTCCTATACCTTTTTTATGAAGATCAAACTGTTAATAACCTGATAACTTTGAATGAGACTGTCTTGAGGCCCAGTTTCTAGCAGAGCCTGGCACGCTCTGGCTAAAAAACTGTCTGTGTGCTGGAAGCTGCAGCAGCCCAGGTTGAGACACACAATAGGGGGTCTGAAGCCCTTTTAGACCAATGGCATTGTGCACCCGCCTACTTGGCAGTTGGTTGTTCACCGACGACATTACACAGATCCAAGAGTGCTTCTACATCTCCAGCGAGACTACGCCTGAAAGGGGAGAAGGTCTTGCATAATGTCCAGGGATCAGGGCTGTGGGTTAGGGATTGGCCTGTGTGGGTTTTACGTGCAACATGACTCCCTCTGCAGCACTGGTGAAAGCAGAGGTTTCTTGCCTTGTTCTCCCTTAGCTTGTGGCTTTCATTGGCACAGCTGCCAGGAGTGTTGCCAGGGCTTTAAGTGGGTCCCTAAAAGGGGAGGGGCCTATAATTTTAAGGGTGTGTCTTAAACATATAGTCTAAGTATATATATACATATAGAGTGCCACCCTATCCCCTAATTGGATAGATTCACAACTTCAACTGACATACGTGACCATTGCTCGGTGCGCTTTGTAGAGAGGCCAAGGATTGGCTCCCGAATGAGGCAAGGATACATCTAAAAATTGCCTGCATAACTCACAAAGCTCTACCCTTCAACACCCCTCTATATCCTGCACAAAAACTTGAGCTCTCAGGAGGTTCCAGATCCTCTAGAGGCTCCTGCACCTTACTATTAAAACCTCAGAAATTTCATAAAATGAATACATACAATCGAGCATTCTCAGGTATTGCACCTAAAATTTGGAATGCCTTACCATCAGAATTAAGACTAAATAATTCCACAGCTCCGTTGAAAAGGGAAGTCAAACTGTTTCTGGTGAAAACATTTCTGGCCTAGTCCCACAGCCCACTTGAGAAGGCGATGCTTTTCCCTTATCTCAAGTGTACTACAAGGATTGCTATTGTCATTTAGTTCTGCCCTCTCCTGTTCAGCTGTGACATGAACTCTTGCCCCCCTATTAAAAAGATCATAAGGGTACACTGAAAGAACCTGGGCTCGCTGTCTTACTCTCCCCCCTGTTGAAATGTGCTACTGTTGTGACCGATGGTGTCCTTTTCCAGGCCTCCCTGTTCTAATGTCATTTTTATTGCTTGTACCCTTGTAACTATACAACTACCTTTCTGTGAAGCGCTCTGGTACCCCCTGTTGTCTTGTTCGCGCTATATAAAACTCTTTAAATAAATAAATTGGATGACCACATATTCTAAGCACTTTCTTACCCAAGTGACAGACACTGAGAGAAACTCACACTGCCTTCGGACAATTGTCAATTGTGTCCCGTTATAATCACCTGGATGCCACTCAATTCAATTTAAGCACTAGACAAGAGTAATATGCTGCCTGAAAAAAAGTAACACAACATCCTGGAAAAAGAAAACACTCATAGGGAATGCAAGATTAAGTAAAGCACGTGTAATATGAGCAGGAGAGACGTGGATTACCTTCACATTTTATTAACTCCTTGTTCAGAAATTGATCAGTGTTTTTGCATGAGCAATTTAAGGACATTAATACAGGGCCGAAAAGGACCCGTTTCAATGTTCTTTTTAAATTAATATTGGTTCTTCAACACAGAGGGACCCGGTCCAATTAAAGCCCTGAATGATGCTCTGTCACCCAGCATAGTTGAAGGTGTGGGACTCCATACCGCTGTTTTGTATGACAAACCTTACAGGGTAAGGCCTGGGCGTTTCTCATGCAGAGCGGTGACCCGACACTGGACGGCTTCACGTGCTAAGATTCTTAAATGTACGTCTGAAGCAGCCGCCCCCGACGCAGCGGCATAGACGCTAGTTTTACACCAGTGTGGCCGAAGCACAGGATAAAGGAAATGGCTCTGTGGGAGCAGGGACCCTGATAGCACTGCACCCTGTGTGAGGGATTTTAACTGCAGAGACACCCTCTTAAGTGCAATCTTCTATCAAGAGAAGCTGACCTCCCCTTAGTGCCGAATCTCCATAGAAGCCCTTCTCAGCTTCTCATCTTGACCAGCAGAGTAAACACCACTCAAAGAAGTTCAGTGGGGAGCATTCAGGTTCCTCTTTGGGCCTATCAAGATCTGACGATTCACAACAGTTAATGTTTCCAATGAGATCCTGATGACCGTCTTTCACCTGCGGTCGAACTCTGGAAGCTGAGGTGCACCATCGAAAGCTGCTCACATTTCTCTTTGAACCTCATTCGATTCCATAGTGACACCGGCAATTCCGATCATAGAAACGGGCTTCTCCTTAAGTACAGTTTTTCCTGCCTCAGGCATACATTCCTAGGTTTACGATACGGCAATAAACAAGTGTACAGTTCAAAAGAAAAGGCAGAGTCATGATGACCATCCCACATTCCAGTTAAGCCAGCCCACAATTATTTACACAGCAAGGTTCAGATCCCACACTAGATAGTCGATAGGCCCCAATAAACATGAGCATCTCCTGTTTTGGGAAACAAGCCATAAAGCAGGAACTAGCAGGTGCGAAAGTGATTAGCCAGAGGCTTGTGTGTGATGAAAGAACTTTATGGTGCGTTGAGCCCTGATGCTAATCACAGGTGGCCGGAGGAAGGGGAGCTCGTGGGACCAGTTTGACCTGGGGCAGCAGAGCCAGCTGCCCAGGTCACAGAAGAGTCAAGGAAAGGCACATGCATTGCAAGGCCCGTAGTTGCTTCATTATAGCCTATGTGAGGGCAATGACAAGATGGCCACTGCTTCCAAAATGGAACCCGCGTAGTGAAGCAGAATAACGTGTACACAGTGCATTAATAGCTAGAACGTTATATAGAGCACTTGTACATACCGCATTTACCATTTGCGGTTCGCCAATACCAGGATAGACAGGGGTAGGGCCCTGTCCCCTACGCGGTCACAGAGATTAAAGTACGACAGACCCTCCTTTTGCCCTTACATAGGCAATCACTATACTCATCTTAATCCGAGTCTAGGTCAATGTTCACAAAGTCATGGAGATGTTGCTGTAGCATCATCCTATTACTTAGCTCGTCCCTCGATACAGGTTTCCTTACACATAAGGTAGCACAGAGGCCACATATCGCAGGAGCACACTGTATGCACAGACAGAACAGGAAAAGAATGGCTAAGATCATTCCAATGACCATTAGAACTTTCCAACCCCAGGCAGATATCAGTTCCCAGAACCACCCCACCAGTGACCAATCTCCTTTATCCACGTGTATGGACTCAGATATTTTATGGAGTTTGGAGATGGCTTGATAGACTGTTGGAGCGTTATCTGGTATGAAAATGCAACAACTGGATTGGATAACCTTACATACCCCACCGCAGTCTGCAAGAATAACGTCTAGAACCATACGGTTCTGCAAAGTCATAAGGCGATCCGCTTGGAGCTCAGCGGTCAGATTACCAAGGGCACCAGCCGTTACATTGACAGTGGATTCAACCACACGAGTCAGTTGTCTCAGGTTCCTACTATTTACCATAGGTCCCCAAAACGGCAGGAAACCCAAGAAGAAGTCTCCCGCTTCCTGATCGGCAGTATCTTCCTTACTAATCACACCTCTCACAACTCTGGTCTTGTGATAATCAGAGGCAGCAGTAAATGTTGGCGGTAGCAAGTTCGCAATATAACATGTGCCCGAGAAATCAGGGGGCAACCATGTATATGCTCGGTCATTGCAGATGAAATATGTGCCCTTGGCAGCTAAAAACGCAGGAGAAAACTGTGACGGGAAAGTGTACGTTTCAGTACAGTCACTTCTTCCCAGTTGGGCTCTAGGATTCTGACCATTACCCTGTAAGCAGAACCGACCTATGTGGGGTACGACCCAGATTGGAGATGAGATTTTTCGCTGTCTTTCACCCAGACTAATACTATACCCCGTCGCGTTCCACCCTACATAAGCTCTCAGCTCTTCTTTGGGAATGGATGAGTATGCATCAATATCCCTACTCATATCGGCAATTCCTCTCACTAAGGCTTTATTATTTGTACCAGGTCTGATGGAACGCGGTTGTCGCGGGGAGTAAGCATCTAGAGCATAGAGGAACATGGTCTGGAATGCCCATGACGATCCATTGTAACTAAAGGGCAGCACCAAATAGGGAATACCCTTATTAATGGTATGTGGCATTAACCCACACACCCAGCAATTGGTCGTGTTCATTACTAGTTGGTGCTGGTGCAAGAGCTGAATAAACGAGTTATTTACAAATTCTGATCGTCTGGTTTGTTCGTGTTCAGGCAGAGGGTGAAAGGAGTGTGAGGAGGCAGTAGAAAGTGGCATAGGCTGTACAGTGGGTGTAATGGGCTTTTGAGAGGAGAAAAACACAAATCCTACGATGAACATTATCATACTACATAGTGTAAATAGGCACAAAAATACAAAACATTTACTTTTTACAATTTTACACATCCTTGCTTTAAAGTTCATTTCCTCAACGGGTCTCTCCATCTTAAAAAACTCCATCCTCTAATCGGGCCGCTCGCGGCGGATGAGTTTCTTCTGCTAAGGAGTACGCCTGTCAGTCCAGGGAAACGCCCTAGACCAACCAGAACCGTTGACCTAACGTCTTCGGCCTGTACCCCAAAGTCTTGGCACCGCGACCCTGCGGCTGAACCCGGATGGTGGTTCGAAAAACAAAAATCAAGAAAGTCCTTCAGATGGGAGAGCTAAAATGCCAAAAAGGAAATAGTAAGGAAATCTTTATTTGTCCATAGGCCTTGGTCTCAAATTATAGCGGAGACGGCCAGGTGCTGTTTGGTCTTGGAATAAAAGTTCAGGCTCTGTGGTGTCCAGTCGATTTGATGGTGGCACAGCTTCTTGTAAAATATCGTTACTCTCTTGGTACAAAACGAGGTACAGTGTCTGTCTCAGAGTCGGCGATACCCTCCTGGACCCACTGGTCGTATGGCAGAGGCAAGGGGACTACTTTGCAGTGGGTGCCATGGATCCAGTGTTTCTTCCCTTTTACTCGCACCGCTGATCTTGTTGATAGAAGCACAAGGTGTGGGCCGATCCAGCGAGGCTCGTCGTTGCTCTTGCGCTGGAAATTTCGGACCAGCACCCACGTACCAGGGTAGATAGTGTGTCCAGGAGTTTCAGAAGCTTGAGGAAGAGTATCATGTACCTGTTGGTGCAAAACACGCAGTTTAACAGTCAAATCATACAAGTAATCGAGTAGTACTGGATGCTCAATCTCACTAAATTTCGTAGGCCTTGGTACACCCCATAAGTTGGCCGGGCGGCCAAAAACCACTTCATAGGGACTAAGTCCCACTCGTGAGTGTACGGTCATTCTGGTGGACAGGAGTGCTAGAGGCAGGGCGTCAGGCCATTTAAGACCAGTGCTCGCCTGGATTTTGGCCAGCTTGAGCTTTAAGGCTCCATTGTAGCGTTCTACTAATCCAGCTGATTGGGGGTGATTTGCAGCGTGGAACTTTTGCTTGATGCCTAAACCTTCACATACATTCTTCATCACTTTACCCACAAACTCACTTCCATTATCACACCACACCATTCTTGGCATCCCAAACCTAGGGAAGAATTCTTTCACAAGGGCTTTGGCTGTGGATAGGGCAGTGTTATCTTTCAGAGGATAAGCCTCTATCCATTTCGAGAAAGCACAAACAACCACCAGTACATATTTCAGGTTGTTGCATCTTTCCATGTGAATAAAGTCCAGCTGCAAAACTTCGAATGGACATGATGGGGGTGCAAAGTGACCAGCTGGAGTTGGGGTTCCCCTACCAGGGTTGTATTTCAAGCATATCATGCAATTCTTGACCACATTCTCTGCACACTTGGGAATCCCAGCATTCTGCCATACTGGAGCCAACAACTTACAAATACCTTTCGTACTGATATGTGCCATTCCATGTGCCATTGTAACTACTGGAAGCACATATGCATCAGGCAACAACCATCGCCTATGTTCTGTCAGATCAATCCAACAACCATTCTCATCCAACTTACCCATACTTTCTCTCCACTTGCTTAACTCTTTCTCTGTAGCTTCAGCTTGAAGCGATTTCACACTCTCTATTGTGTTTTCACACATCCCAACATCATTAACCCATCTTGCGGGGCCTGCAACATACATTCTGGTCTTTACATTCTGTGCTGTTTCTTTTGCGATCTCATCAGCAAACGCATTCCCACGTCCAACATCATCTGTGATTTTCCTGTGCGCACTGCATTTCATGATCGCAACTTGCAACGGTAGGGTCAGTGACTCAAGGAGATCATTCACCAACTTGCCATTCTGAATTTTAGCTCCATGCGACGTCAGGAACCCACGCTCTTTCCACAGTCGTCCAAAATTGTGAGCCACGCCAAAGGCGTACTGGCTATCTGTGTAAATATTCACTCTCATTCCTTCAGACAACACGCATGCTCTCGTGAGGGCGATTAATTCCGCTGCTTGGGCCGAATTATGTGGCACTCGCGCAGTTTCCACGACCGTGTGTAAAGTCGTGATAGCATATGCAGCAGTCGTATCACCATTAGGGAGCTTGAAACACGAACCATCCACCCATAGAGTACCATCACACTCAGTCAGGGCAGTATCTTTTAGATCTACTCTCCCTTTCGTCTCTTCCTCTGTTCTGAACAGACAGTCATGTTGCTCAATCTCATCTAGGTTTGCTGGAATTGGCAATAACGTAGCTGGATTCAGCGTGTTGCATCTCTTTATGTGTATGTGATTTGCTAACAGTGTGAGCTCATAGCCTGATAATCGCGCACTAGTCAAGTGTTGTGTCTTGGTCCTATTTAATAATGTGTCTACAGCATGTTGAACCATAACAATCAATGTGTTGTCCATTACCAGACCAGCAGATTGTCGGATAGACATAGCTGCAGCAGCTGTCGCTCTCAGACAGCTTGGCAATGCCCTCGCTACAGGGTCCAAGGTTGATGAAAAATATGCGCATGGGCGTGGTCTGTCGCCAAAAGGCTGTGTTATAACTGATAATGCACAACCATCTTTCTCGTGAACATACAATGTAAAAGGCTTGCTGTAGTCAGGGGTACCCAACACAGGTGCTGAACACAATGCATTGCGCAATTCCACAAAACTTTTCTGGCACTCTTCAGACCATGGGATAGGATTCGGTGTGTCTTTGCATGTTAAGGCTAACAAAGGTTTTGCCAACAAGGAAAAATTTGGGATCCAGTGCCTACAGTATGAGGTAATGCCCAAGAAAGCACGCACTTCTCTCTGTGTTCTTGGCACACTCAACTGTGCAATGGCTTGAATTCTTTCTGGGGTCAGTTTCCTTCCCTCCTTCGATAAGAGATGACCTAAGTAGGTCACTTCTTGTCGACAATATTGCAGCTTTGAGAGAGACACTTTATGATGGAAAGCAGATAAATGACGTAACAATGATAATGTGGCTTCTTTGCAGATCTTCTCAGTATCCGCGGCAATTAGTAAATCGTCCACGTACTGAATCAGAATAGCGCCACTAGGTAAAACAAGTGCATCAAGCTGCGCTTTCAAAGCTTGACTGTATATGGATGGACTCTCACAGTAGCCCTGGGGAGCGCGTTTGAAGCGGAAGCTTCGGCCTCCCAGACTAAAGCCAAAAATGTCTCTGCTCTCTTCTGCAATTGGGATGCTAAAGAAAGCATTCTTTAAATCGATCACTGAAAACCATGCAGCAGAGGCTGGAATCATCGTTAACAAGGCAGTTATATCAGGGACAACTGGAAACTGTGGCACAACAATCTTATTAACCTCTCTAAGATCAATCACAAATCTGTAAACAGGTGGCTGTGAAGGGTCCGTTCGTTTTAAGACAGGTAAAATCGGACTATTACAAATGTTGCCTCTTGTCTCTTCAATCACACCCTTATTAATCAAGTCGCTGACAATCTCTAACAATGCTTTCTGGCCTTCATTAGAGATCTTGTACTGGGGAATGCGTGGCAGTCTGACATTAGCCGTTAGAGTTACCACGTATGGCGGTATCTCCAAGAGGCCCACATCATTGGGACCAGTAGCCCAAAGGACATCCGGAAGGGATGACAATTCAGGCGGCATTGTATTTTTAGACAAGTACATCGGGGAAATCACTTTCCTACCCAATGTAAGTTGTACTCCCGACGGTTAACAATACAGTGTAGCATGCAATCTTTTTAACAAATCTAACCCTAGCAAATTTTCATTACAACCTGTTGTTAGGATCAGGGGTGCTTTCAGCTCGCAAGGTCCAATAGAAAGTGACATGGGACTAGAAATCGGGTTCCTAACTGGGGCGCCAGAAAAACCTACTGAAACATTTATATCGCCAGACAAAGGTGCGCCAGGGAGTTTTGAATGCATGATTGAACTCTTTGCAGCACCAGTGTCTAGCAGAAAGGGCTCCGTTACATTTGCTGTAGTTACTTTAACATACGGTCCGCTCTGATCCACTGGCACTGAAACAACTCCCTCTCTCTGTCTACGGCTGTCCTAGTAATCATTATTCTCTGCGTCGCCGTCCTCTGCATAATAATCATTATTATAGTACTGAGCTGTATTACTAGTCGCGTTGGCTTGCTGGTCAAAACTATTGATGGTATTTTGAGGCGGCAGAGGACGCGCGTTCTGGGGAGCATTTCCACGCCCTCTGCCTCTAGGAGCTTGCTGACCACCCCTCCCTCTTGCGCCATACATATTGCCGTTACGCTGCATCAATTTAGGGCAACTATATTTAAAATGACCTTCCTCTTTGCAGTATGAACATTGGTTGGGACCTAAAGGGACACGTGGTTGATAATACCCATTCATTTGCTGGTTGTTCTGAAATTGTGGTGGTTGGTGATAAACACCTTGGGGTTGCCTATAATTATTCTGACCTCCACGTGGCGGATAGGCCTGCTGTAAAAGGACCTTTGTCTTTAATTCCTTCGTTTTCTTTTCTGTTCTATCTTTCTCGTCTTTATCTCTGTTCTCATAATACTGTGCAGTAGCCAGTATTTGCGCTGAAGAGGAAACGGCCCAAGAACTTTCTGAATCTTTTAACTTTTTACACAGGTCAGGAAGTAAATTCTGCACAAACTTATCCACAAATAACCGTTGGACACCCTCAGTACTCATATCTTGCCCACTGTGATCAATAAACGTTTCTTCAAACCTAGTAAAGAAGTCTGACACTGTCTCATCTTTCTTCTGCTTGCATGCAGATAGCTTGTCCCAATTTACGCGCATCGCGGGCATTATTGTCTTCATATACGTGATGATTCTACCAGGCAGTTCTGCTATTAAAGGCTCTGGTTTCGCGCCACCAATCTGTCTAGCGTCAGCAGCGATGATGTTAGCCCATGTGTCCCCTAGTTCTGCAGCATGATCCATATTACGAATGGATCCCCACAAAGGCTGTGGAACCACATTCCCAAACAGCATATCTATATCAGCCAGATTCATTACACAGGATTCTGCAGTTTGTGAAAACTCCTTATAATAACCGGTAGGGTTTTTACGGGGATCAGGCAATGTCTGCTTAAGTGCTAACACCTCAGATCTTTTCCATGGAACATGTACCCATATACGCTGAAAATGTGCTAAGACAGGTGGATTAGCATTTGGTTCAGCAGGTCTCCAAACTGGGGGAACCTCACGCATTGGATATTGGCGTGCTTTTACCCTTTTTCCCACAGGGACATCAGGTTCAAACAACGACTGTTGACAATCATCATTCCTGAAGGATAATACAACCGCAACTGCTTTATCTACATCGCGATCCACAATGGTACCAGTTCCAAAATCAAATCTTACTCGACACAACTCCTGCGGGCTAGGGTCTCTACCACTATCCTCCAATTCCTCACAGAGAATTTCGCACATTTTCTCAAAGACATACCTCTGTTTTGGGGCATCCCATTGATGGAAAACGTTGACAACTGATTCCACATCATACAGTGAAGGGAAAACAATCCATCTACGCGCCATGCGATCTATTACCTTTTTCACATCGGGGTTAGGCAACTGACTACGCAATTGCTTACGCTGTAAACCAGGAGTCGCACCGGATGACTCAAAGAGAGGCGACATTAACGTAGTAACCACATTAGCTAAGCGTTGTCGCGCTGAAGGAGAAGCTGAGGCAAAAACAGGGGGATAAACAGAGGGGAGAAAAGAGGATGCAGAAACAGGTACTGGAGTGGTGCAAGGAAGAGTGTCAGGGGAGGCAGCTGCTGAATTAGACAAAGTCGCAGGAAGCGCGGGGGCAGTTGGAAACACAACTGGCGGCCCTTGAGAGGGCTGCGCTATAGGGATAGGAGCCGGCTGCAGAGCAGCTGGCAGCTGCGGTAGGACTTGTGGTACATTAACTGGAGGTGGCATATTCACAAGCTGGGGAGGCGCCGTGGCATTTTGGGCATACGGGGGTGGCGAACTCAATAAATGCGACATCAGGGGATCTTTCTCCTTTTCTTCTAGCTCATTCTGCTTAGAGTGCGGTAAAGCTGGGTAACATTTGTCAATCCCTAACTTACGCTGCCTGTGCAATTGCTCATTCATCTGCTCCTCCTCATTGTCTTTGAATTGTACAGCTGCTTGCATTACTGTCATACCTTTCTCTCTCTTATTCTTTTTCGCTAGCTTTATTTCCTTCTGTTTGGCTTCCTTTCGCCATAAGCGGAAAGAATCAAACATCGCCAGCCGGGCTTTCTTTTTAAACAATTTAATTTCCAAATTATCTAAAATATCGGTATCGAAACTACCATTTTGGGGCCATTTTAAAACACCGTCTTTTCTGGTGTAGTGGATCCATACTTCGTTATATGCAATGGGGCCTACGCCATGTTTTACATAGAGCTCATAAGTTGGAGTTCCAACCGGAGGAACCGGACATGATTCCTCCAGCTGGAAATCTCTTCCACAACCCAAACAAAATATTCTACTAAATATTCTAGAACCAGGCATCTTCGCTCACTAGTCTAGATCCAAACGTCAAAGGATTATCGATTACGATAGTCTCGTGAATACACGAGTCCTCTGGCTTTGGCGTTTGCAAACTCCAAATTACCAAATCAAACGATCCCGAGGGATACCAAACAAATGGGAGACGCTCCACTTATACTTAACTGAATATTGCTGATCGATGGCGTCACCAGAAGACTCTCTCGATTGTTTCGCTCTCTCAAACTCGTCAAGGGTCCAAAACAGGTCGATTAATCAGGGCAGCAGTCCTTCGTAGCCGTCGGGACGCGGAGAACCTCGCAGAAAAGACTTTCGGACCACGTCGACATGCAGGGGTCGATGAAGTGGCGGCCTTCCTCCGGAATTTCCACACGAAGCTCCTCACGAACCTCTGGCTTGGACTGGTACCGCTGAAATCGTCCCGAGTTGGGCGCCAAAATGAAGTACTGGGTATTTTAGACCCAGCGGTGCAGGGGCACACACCCTATGACTTCTGGGTTCACCCTGTTCCAGACCTACAGAAACACAGAGTCTTCTGGGTGAAGTCAAAGATTCATTTATTGGCTGCAGACCAATTACAGGTATCCTAGAAGTACAACAGCGTGTATGTTCTCAGGAGACTGCTGAAAATCATAGAAACGGGCTTCTCCTTAAGTACAGTTTTTCCTGCCTCAGGCATACATTCCTAGGTTTACGATACGGCAATAAACAAGTGTACAGTTCAAAAGAAAAGGCAGAGTCATGATGACCATCCCACATTCCAGTTAAGCCAGCCCACAATTATTTACACAGCAAGGTTCAGATCCCACACTAGATAGTCGATAGGCCCCAATAAACATGAGCATCTCCTGTTTTGGGAAACAAGCCATAAAGCAGGAACTAGCAGGTGCGAAAGTGATTAGCCAGAGGCTTGTGTGTGATGAAAGAACTTTATGGTGCGTTGAGCCCTGATGCTAATCACAGGTGGCCGGAGGAAGGGGAGCTCGTGGGACCAGTTTGACCTGGGGCAGCAGAGCCAGCTGCCCAGGTCACAGAAGAGTCAAGGAAAGGCACATGCATTGCAAGGCCCGTAGTTGCTTCATTATAGCCTATGTGAGGGCAATGACAAGATGGCCACTGCTTCCAAAATGGAACCCGCGTAGTGAAGCAGAATAACGTGTACACAGTGCATTAATAGCTAGAACGTTATATAGAGCACTTGTACATACCGCATTTACCATTTGCGGTTCGCCAATACCAGGATAGACAGGGGTAGGGCCCTGTCCCCTACGCGGTCACAGAGATTAAAGTACGACACTGCTTGTGATGGTATCACCGGCCATGCCTTCAGGCTTTGTGTCCATGCTCATCGCACTCCGCTTAGACTTAGTACCCATAGAGCCAGGCTCAGCACGGCTGCAGAGTCATCACCCGAAGCTGTGTGGAACCTGCCACACATATGACAGACTTGATAAGTCTAAAAGAAAAAGGAAGCCTGAGCACCTTGAGAAGAAAGACTTACCAAAAATGCCCTTGGAAACAGTACCGCTACATACCTGGCAAGGAAACTAAACCTTCACAGATGGACAGCCCACACACAGAGCAAGGACATTGCCAGACCCAAAACAAAAAGTGCATTAAAGAAAGAGGGCAAGTCTTCTCCATCTATGTACCAAGACCTGGAACTGTATCGCCACTGACGTCAGAGCACTCTGATCCACTTGCTATTCAGTACAAATCTGAAGACACAGCTCTTTAAGAAGTATTAATCCCCTCACGTGTGGAACCTGCTTGCCACCTCCACTTGTAAATGATCATGAATCGTTCTCCTGAGCTCTCACCCATTGTTCAGTGTGTTGCTGCTTCCCAGCTACGTTTGGGCCTTAAATACCACATGCACACCATTTACGGACCGACTGTGAAGAAGACTAAAGAAGAATTTACATAAAGATTACGCATCCATTTGAGTTAATTATATTAAAGTACCCTTTGGGAGGGCTATGTCCCCAGGAAAAGATAGAAGTGTTTTGCCATTTTGTATTGCCTTGCAATTCTCTGTAGGCCATGTCAACACCATATCCCATTGGTCGGCCTTCCGCAAAATGAATAATATTGTGCCTTGGCTGGCAATGACATCCCATCTATCTTGTGGGGGCAGACATGTTACCCTCTTCATGATTACTGGGAAAGTACAGTCATCCACAGATGCTTTTTCAAGAACCTCTCAACTGACTGATGACAATTTGCCTCTTTTTCCAGATCGTCCCATCTCAATAGTCGTATGCTTGCTATTTCCAAAGCATTTGTCATCTACTACATTTGATCTTCCACATTCATGATGGATGAAGCTGCACTTCGTAGAAGATTAGAAAAAGTATGAGCCCTACTATTTCTGTCCAAAAGTACTCAAGCATATTTGGGGACCAAACAGAATTGTTTTTCCTCAGAAGAAAGAGTAAACCTGTTACCCGTCATTGAAGTTAAACCTGCACAGTGGTCAAAGTGGGTGTAATATATTAGAAATGTCATCCCCTATCTTTTAAATTTTTTGAAAAATTATTTCTCTATCTTCTGTTAAAAAACAACTGTTCCTGAACTTTTAATGCCTACCTTGAGGTGCCTCTGGCTGAAAAGACGGAGAAGGAGATTGTCTCCTGTACTGTGAAGCCAAGGAAAAGGCCGAGAGTAAAAGAAGAAGCGAGCCTTCTCACAAGGATGCTTGCTACCTGAAATAAATGTAAATGTGTGCAGTTGGTTAATCAGCAAAAAAAAAAGTGCTTGGGAGCCAGTTTATGTGATGGAGTCATTTGAGGCTTTATAGGGACAAAGATTTATTCTTCTTGAGAGGCATCTTAAGACTGTTACCAGCTGATTTCTGGAGTGCGTCCTTCTAATGGAAACATATAAAAGGGCTTTGCACTAGGTACAGTCTGATTGCGTATCTCTAAAAATATATATTTTAAAAGCACTTGTTTTATATTAAACACTAAGGGCCCCATTACGATGGCGGGCGGACACTATAACGGTAAACAGGACTGACCGCCAGAGGTGCGGCGGTCCCGCTAGGCCCATTAGGATGCGACCGCCACCATGGTGGTCGCATCCTGCATATTTTACATTGCGGCAGGCGGTGCAGTAAGCAGCACCCGCCGCAATGTAAAATATGCATGTTGTGCATTGGCATGCACAACGTGACAGGCACCGCGCGGTGCCTGCCACCTTGTGTATGTCAATGAAGGTGGGTACCATAGGTACCCCCAAGTGCAACGCCCCACCCCCCAGGGGCCCGTGACGGGCCCCCAAAGCATTTTCCGCTGACCCGATGCCGCCATGGAAAGGCCTTTAAAAATGCACATGATAATATGGATGGCGGTGCTTGGAAGGCACCGCCACCATATTGTCTGCCTTTTCCGCCCCGGCCGGCAATCCGACCGGCAGAAAAGCGGCGGACGGTCTTTCCGTCCACCACGGTGCCCCTCGCCTTGCTAATATGGCGGGGGTGACAAAGAAACATTTGGTGGGTGGATCGCCTCCGCCAGCCCGGCAGATCGCCACCGCCGGCCCAGCGGTGGCGTTCTGCCGGTTATCCTAATAGGCCTCTAAATCCTTGGCATGTTTTTGGGCATCCTGTCTTATACTGTGTATAAACAATTTTAAAATAATGACAAGCACTATACAGTCTGGGACCTCGTAGCACTATGCATTCCTAGGAGCGCAACTAGAGCCACACTTTGGAAGGCTAACAGCTCAACTAATGGATGGGGAGCAAATACGTCAAAATGGGGCAGAGCTATCATTAAAGCCAATACAAGAAAACTGAGTGATGAATTGTGCACTTAAAATATACTGATCAAACCCAATACCCCTACAACAAACGTATTAGTGGATTTATAGGATACTGACAGAGATCTTTAAAAATGTAAAGGAGTGATTGGACAGCTAAAAGCAGCTTCTACATATTTCTATTCAATGTACTTCAGAACCACTTTTGCACAAGGCTATTTCAAAATGACAACCCTTTTTGCCAACTCCTTCTGTAGAGTGTGACTGTTGACCAAAGGTACATTTTCAGTCTGCTCATTGAGATGTCTCATATGCTTGTGTTGATGTCGCACACATGGACAATTCTGGCTTAGTTTATTAGCACACCTGATTTCGTCATGTGTGACTGACAAGTCACACATTTGATTCCTAATGCATCTTTCATTCATACTGAGATTGAGTAAGAAAGTACCAATCAGTTGGCAATAGTATTGCATGTTAATTACTTTGCCAGAAGTTTGTGTTATCCTAAAATTAAATGAGTTGCTGTTAGCACCCTACGTTGAGTAGTCCTCATGTGAGGTGGCAGATCTGACTGACCTTGCTTCAAACTCCAGAACATATAGAATGTGTGGCTGGTGAGCAATGTCCTACTGGACATGGAGGTTACTCCAATAGACATTGCGCCTCTTAATAATATGTTATCATAATAACCGTGCATTTAATTATGTTCTGAAGCTTCCAGCACATAATATGTCAAATCGACTAAAATATCGATACTTTTTTTTAATACCTATGAGGCAATGTGCACAAAACTTCCTTTAAGAAGAGTGGCCATATGCTATATAATGGTTGTTTCTAATTGTATATACTAACTATAGCATTAGTATGGCCTGGGCAGATGAAAGGACATTCTTTGAATAGAGCACAAATGAGAAACCAGACAGACAACATGCTTATAAGCTAAACATTGTAACACTGGAACAAGTAGTGCACAAAGCAGTGTTTTCATTATCCAGTGCTTTTGCATTGTTACCTGTTAGACCCAGTATCAGAATTTAGCTGCTTTTGGCAAAACCAGGCATAGTGTTACAGAAGAATAACATTTCATAAGCATTTTACTGGTAAACTGTTCTAATTTGAAGAGGTAGGACACAGTCAGCCGTGGCCAGTGCAGGGAAGAGTGGTGGGGCGGTGCGACCAGGTGGGGGGATTTCGATGGACGATGATGAGAGAAAATGAATGATTTATTTAATTTTCCTTCGTCATTATCTGACAAAATCCCCCCCTCCCCCAGCCGGCCCCACCGTGTTTACCTGCACGGGCCGCAGCTGGACTCAGTGAGTCAATGCATACACAAAGGGAGTGCTGGTGAACTTCCTCCTCATAGACATCATCCCAGAGACAAAATGCACAGCAAATGTTAAAGCAAATACTACACCTGTCTTACAATGCACTCTGAGAAACTGGTCAAAGAGTTGTTTGCTTTAGGTGGCAGAGGTATAGCTGTGAGTGGCCATAAATTATATGTTATGGCTATACATAGTTGAGCTATCTCGCAATCTACTCATAGGACACGTGCCAGACACATGAGCTATCTCTCAGGTGACAATGCTCCATCACCAATGGGCAACAGCCACAACCCATCATATTGGCTAGATTTCTTTTAAAATTGCCATCGGTCCTGAGTTTAGTACCTGAGTGACACCCATTAAATGTATTGAAAAGAAAATATATGCACGAAGATATGAGTTGAGTTGAGGTGTGGTGCTGCAGCCAGGGCAACTGACTCCAGAATCTGGGGATCACAGTTCGAACCCCAGTGCCGGCGGCAGATTAGCCCAGCACCATGTGACTCGGGGCAATAGCTTGCTTAATCTTCCCAACGGCCCCCAGCACCTAGAGACCCTTACGGGTGATGGTTTGCGCTTTACAAATGTGGATTATTATTAGTCGAGTTCTTACTTACAAAGTGCAATAAATGCTCTACAGCATCTTAGCACTGATCTGACTAACAATATCAGAAAAGATATGGAAATAATCAATAAAATAGTGGAATTTTAAGAGGCCTCTTAAACGTAGAATGTTTCTCTATTTTGCACAGGCCAAGGAGCTGTGCATTCCAATTAGAGGAAGCAACAAAAGAGAAGGAACTAAATGGAGCCATGGCATGGTGGATACAGGGAGTGAAATGTTGAATGGTCCCCACACACATGTGGAAAGCTCACAGTGTCTCAGACCATCTGTGTTTTGTATTGATAAAGCAAACTTCAGCTTTGAGAGTTAATTTCCCTAAAACAGAGAAGTTGGCAGAGTGGATATTTTAAATAGGGTGCCCGCCCAGTAAAACTGCAATGTTCTGAAGCAAGTGTCACCTTAGTGGCTGCCTTCACTGCACAGAAATCTCAAACAGGCAGATAGCGGGGTCTTTTAATACGGTGGACGATCCTCAGGCTGAGTGGTGGAGGCATAGGTGTATCCACCCCCTCACAGACCACCTGACTCTCTATCAGTTTATAAATGTCCCACTAAGAATGGGCTACAAGGTTTTAGTAGGGGGACATTTAACATATCAGGGGAGTCACACACACACTCCACACCACCCCCTCTGTTTTAATATGTTATTGTATCATCAGGACAAAGACAGAGATGAAGATTTATTAGAGGCTATGAGCATTACAGCCTGGTGGGGAACATGCAAAGTGTGCATGACTGTTTTGTCGGCCCAAAACAGCCGGCCAGGTCAGCCGCCCTAACCCAGCCCCGAAGCAATGAAAAATAAAATGATAATAACGTACTTATTATAATTTTATTTTTCCCTTTTTCACTGCTGTAAGAGCAGTGGAGCGACGCTCCTCTGCCATAGAGGAGGAGCCGCCCCTGAACATATGAGGTACACATGACAACTGCCTTGCCTCTTAGTTCACTAATGGCATTGTTGTCATGGTGGGAGTTTGATGGGGACAAATACTTCCAAGTTCATGATTTAAAACTATCACTATCACTTTAAATACATGTCGCTCGAAGCAGTGATATAATATTATGTTCTAGGGTGAAACACTTCCACATGTTAAAGAAATACACTTTGATTTTACCACAATGTCTGATTTAAATGCAAAATATTTTTAAGGCTCCGCTTGTGCATGGGCTCTTAGAGTCAACCAAGACACTAGGCTCGGCTCTTTCTGGAGATTTGTTGGTTCAATCACCTCTACCTGTTCGTGAAGCCATGGAGAGACAGACCGCGAAAGAAGAAACAAGCTATGAAGCAGGGATGCCCACTACCAGTGAACCTAAAGGCTGGTTAGCAGCCAATATATGGTTTTAACTGATGACTCATCTTAGACTTCATGGAAACAAAGATTTATTCTATTTGAGAGGTAATGTAAGGGTGTTACCAGCTGTATTCTGGAGTGTGTCCTTCTGATAGAAACTCATGAAAAAGGTTTGCACTAGGTACAGTGTGATTGCGTATTACCAAAAATATATATTTAACACGAACATTATTTCTCTCTGTGTGCATTTTGTGGAAGCACATCCTGTACTGTGTATAATACAATTTGAAAATAATGAGCTGCATATTCACAGTGCTTTCAGTCACAGGCTGGGACCTTGTAGAGCTACAAATATATGTTACTATTTCCCCGTGCACTAACTAAGATTCAGTTCTATGACTGAATGGTTACAGACACAGACAGTTACAGTAATTAGACCAATTAAGCTTTAATAAGATTAATGAATGCATTTCCCATGAAATCTACTTGAATTTATTTTTCATTTAAGGTGTGTGAATTGTATGGCATACATATGTACCAGAAGTTAAAAGGCCAACCAAGGGGTTGATTTACAATTTGGTGGAGAGGGCACGTTGCCGCAACCGATGCAACCGACGCACTTATCGACTATCAGAACACTTTTAATTTGCCGTCCTAAGGAGAAGCATCAGCCCTGCCATCTAGAATTAGATTAAATAATACAGATGGAATATTAATTTAAGGGCATATATGGTGATCTTGAGTCAAAGGGCAACTTATAGTGTCCACACGTTAAAAACTAAATGATTACTAAAAAGAATGTGTATATATATATATATGTGGTGTCATTTTAAAGCACACAAAGCACCTCTTAGAATTTCTTTCATTTCTGGTATTATTTTAACTGAAGGGGCAATTGGTGCCCTGGGGTGTGTATTAAAGCACAATCAACCACAATGGAAATTTAAAGGGCGTTTCTCGTTTTGGGAGCTACCCCCGGCAGTTTTAGAAACGTTTGTGACAGCCAGTACTTTAAGCACAAGTGACACCAGTACTCTTTTCAACGCATTTCTAAAGGCACAAGCACACAGAGGCAGGCCGACAGAAATGGTGGACACAAAGACATGCCCTTCCACCTTCAGACAAGCTGCTGTGCCGGTGTTTTTCAGAGGCGACTTTGGTGGGACAAAATAAAGATAAGTACACTGAATAGATATACTCTGTTGGGAGGAGACGAGAGCCCCGAGGCCTGGATGTGGGTGTTGGCAGTAGCCTTGCTCTAAACTTTGCACCCTAGCCATATGTGGTCTTGCACTGAAAGGAAGCGGCAGGGGTTGGTTCCAGGCCACTCTTCTGTGTAGCGCTCTCTTGGCTACAAACACAACGCCCGCTCGTTGACTGAACCCTTCGCGTGTTGTAATTCAAAAGACAGAGGACCCAGGGGAAGGACACCCTCCCACCCCCTCTTTCCGTGTGACACTTCCAGCACCCCTGGCATCTTGGTGAATTGGCATCCCTAACTCATGCCTTCACTAGGCCACACTTTTCGAATCTATATGTCAAGCCAGAATGTGCCTTATCTTCAGCTTCTCACTCCTTCCCGCTTCCCTATACCCTCAATCTCTCTCGTCTCGCTATGGGCAGGTCGAACTGGCCTCTGGAGCAATCTGGCAGAAGGACTGGTCTGATCGGTCAGTGTATGAGCCTGTTTGGTGGCTGTTTGTGGCATGTTGTATGATCTGGTGGGTGGGCTTTACTGTTCTCTGAATATCACCCCGCACATTGCCTGCAGCAAGCACACATGTATTCAGTCTACCATCCCTTACAACACTCCTGTTTTTAAAAACGTCAAAACAGCCCTGATTTTGAGAATGGGGACCACTTTCAAAGCTAATCTGATTTAATAATGGTGGCCACTTTTATTTAGGTGGCTGGGCCTATTTTCTGTCCCAGTCCGACCCTGTAAGAAGCAATCTCTCAAGGCCTCAGCTCTCTTCACTTGTATGTCCGTCCTCCTCCACAGCTTCAGCTCATGTTTTAAACCTGCGCCTTTCTTTGATTTCATTTCTCTTGGACGTTTTAGGTGTGTTGACATATGAGCACGGTTTAGAGGTATTCCTGGAAGCAAATATATTTACCTTGTCCTCATGAAAAATGGAGAAGTGTGACCTGAGCAGTATATCAGCCGGTGTCTCGCAGAGCCCTTGCTGCAGAATCCCGGCCTCCTTTCGGCTGGGCTATTCGTACCCCTCCCCCCTTGCCTCCTTAATATGCGCCCTGCATCCCGGCGCCATTGCTCAGCGCAGAGAGCAGCCGGGATTTATGGATGCTTTTTACAGAGTACAATATATGCTAGTGGGCCACTTTAAATCGACGCCCATCATGTCCCCTTTTGTTCCATAAGTAATGCAGTGATGGGCGCCGGTGCGATAAAGCATGCATAACTCCCGCTTTCTGCGGACACAAGTGATAGAGGAACTGAACCTTTTTCAAACTGACGTCAGGCTCTCGTTTTAGAGGGGACGAAAGCGCTGACGGCGCCTCCACGCATCCGGCACCAGAGGGAACTGGAGTTCTTTCCACACTGAGCCACGTGGCTCTAGCACGGGATGAACTGGAGCAGGTGATGCTCGGCTGCACGCCAGCATCCTGGAGAAAACAAAGACGACAGGCTTCCATCCACACACCATTCAAGGTGTAGCATACTACTCATGTAGGCAAGCAATTCTGCGCCCAGTGGATGTCAAGGATGCCATGAGCCCTTATTAGGGTGACCAACTGGCATGGGTGCAAATTCAGGACGGTGAGTGTAAAAATTCAGGACAGGAGGTCAAAATTCAGGACAAAACTTCGGGACAAAAGGTACGTTTTACAGGCGCATCAGAGGAGGTCGCACAATAGTATAAAAGCAAGTAAATAGACAACCATTTAAGTACAAGTCAAAAGAAGTTTATATTCGGTTGAGACAATCGTGCACTTCACGTTTTTTCAGTATGCCCGCAGCTTGCTACCTTGGACGATTCAACTCGCATCTTGCCAGGGCTCGAGTCGGGGTACCACGCGGGTGGACGGCGTCCCCCCACTTATTTTACCGGGTTTTTACCGGGTGGACGCCGTCCACCCTGCCCAAAAGATGGAGCCGGTACCCGAGCCTGCGCGCGCACTCAGCACTCACCAAACCTAACCTTCTATTGTCGAGAGAGGACGAACAGAGCTCTTTAAGTTGTTTCACGTTGATGGAGCCGTTCAGTATGACAGACGGGCGCTCGTGGCCGTATATTAGAAAAGGTCAGTATGTGTTTATGCATTTCAGACGGAGACCGGCAAATTTACTGTGGGCAATAAATACGCACCGAACAAGCGCATCTTTAATTTCCCCGCTCCTTTGAGTGTCAATATGGTGACTAATTCCAACGTAAACATTCTCCTTTGCCCTTTGAGCCTGCCCCCATCGCCTTCTAACCTTTGTTAATTAGTGGGGACTCCATCTCGTGATGTCACTTCCGGCTGTGCGGTCACTTCCGGTGACACCACCTAACTTGGAGCGTCCCCCCACTTCTTTTTTTAGGACTTGTGCCTTGCATCTTGCTCCAGCAGAATACAAGTGGGGCCGCTTTTATTGTTGATTGAAAACTACTGGATATACCAGGAACTTGCAGTGCCAGCCACCAGTCACATACCCTCCCCCCCTTCCAACCTCCCAGGGAAACACCCGATGCCCAGTCTGGCAATCCGGCCTTGCTACCACCCTCCAATGGTGCACCTCATCTTCACATAGACCGTCTCTCATGTGTATTTAATTTCTTTTATAGTGCTACTCATCCCAAGTAAGTAGGACAGGGTGTAGGAGTGCGTTACATCACACACATATTGTATATAGACAATGACTCATAAACGTGAAAGTCAATGTATAGGAAATGTCACTTACAATAATGGGTGCTACAAGGTGTAATCATTCTTTTATCTATCATTCAGTCATTCACCATTCATTCTGTCCTTCCATCTGTGGGCCCATCTATATCAAAACATATTCAACCATTTGCAAACCTATCCACCATGTATCCTTCCATCCATCATTTCACTCATCCATCCCTCCTTCCCCCGTTTCACTCATCCAGCCATTATTCATCCAACCACCCTTTCACCCCATCCATCTGCACACTCATCCAACCGCTCTTCCACCCTTCCATCTATTCACTGATCCATCCAGCCATTTACCCTTTCACCCATCCAGCCATCCTTTCACTTACTCATCCATCCACCCAGCCACTTATCCTTCCACCCATTCACCCTTTCAGTCATTCATCCTCCCTTTCTCTCTCTCCATCCCCCTTTCCCTTATCCATCCATCCTTCCACCCACCCATCTACTCATCCATCCATTGACCCTATTACTCATCCATCCATCTGTTCTCTCATCCATCCACCCTTTCACTCCTTCACTCATCTATCCATCCGTTTGTCCATCTAAACCCCTTTCACTCACTCATCAATCCTTACATCCACCCTTTAACTCATCCATCCATTCACCCTTTCACTTATCAATTCATCAATCCATCCATCCTTACACTCATCTATTCACCAATCCACTTGCCCATCATCTACCCTTTCACTCATTCATCCACCCTTTTACCTATCCATCCACCCCTCCACCCATACATTCATCTATTTACCTTTTCTCTCATCATCCTTCCACTCACTCACTCATCTATCCTTTTTCCGTATCTATCCATTCACCCTTGCATTCATCCATTCATCCTTTCACTAATCCATCCAGCCATTCACACATTCCTTTACTTATTTACTCACCCACCTTTTCACATTATGAGCTGAGCCTTTGTCTGCAGAGTTGCAGATAGAAGAGGCCTATCAAGAACTTCACCTCGCTGTAGTTCCTAAAGCAAGGGGTGGGGTGGGGTGGGGTGTGGTGGGGTAGGGTGGGGGTAGGGTTCCCTATGCCCCTGCACAGAGGATATCTGAAAACTTAGAAGTCATGCATGATGCACAGTGCCAGGACGTGAGGTGATGGTGACATGATGTTTCCAGGGCCTTAAGCGGGGTAAAAAAAACTGGGGGGTCTCTTCAAAGGGGGTCTTCGTTGTAATTAAGGGCGTGGCTTAAAACCCCTAGGCTAAAAATATGTGCTTAGCATAGTGTTTTGCCCGACTGGTATTATGTTGTTTCTGTCATTGCATCCAGATATATAATATAGCAAGTATCATTACACCAACAACAAGCAAGGACTATTGGCTTTGTCAATAGTTGTTAGATTCTTAAAATAAAAAAGCAGCAACCATGGCTTTGTTGAATATAATATTAAAAATGTGGCAGTTCTAAAATGAGACAGTGAAAGAACTATAACCAGTTATTTTTAACTTGTTTCACAGGCTTCTTTATAGAAGCTGTTTTCTCACGTTGCAGCATTGGCGTTTTCACCATTCATCCATCTAACAGAATGCCTTGCTGTACACTGAACAAGAGGGATAACTAGCTGACCATTTAGATATGCTGTCATCAGTTAAACAGACTCGGACCAAAATCCTTTAAAAAATTGATCCAATTATTTAATCAATGAATTTTTTCTTTTGTTTTCGATTAGCTTTAATAAAATGTAGTACAAAAGAAGGACAACACTTAACAAATTACACAACTTCCTTCACAAATTACAAAAATCCACCTTACCAAATGCACATTAAACGCAATAATACAATACAAAGTTCACAAACTTTGTTGGGGGCCCAATTTGTGACGTGATTGCTTATTCGTTAGATTGATGGAAGCATTCAGGTATTGTGAAGGTTGCTGTTTGGTAGCCAAATTCGCCCAATGTGCAACCTTCCTCGAGAGGTGGAAATAATTCAAACCTCCACGTTGAAAGTTCTTCAAGCGCGGGAAGCGCATACAAAAAAGATAGTTCAAGAAGTGTATGGGGCGGTGAAATCGACTTCACATCAAAGGTCAGTCTCAAAGACGAATTACACTCGAGATGCCGAGTTCAAGAGTTCCTCGAGCACTGTAGGGACGTCCCAAATCTATCAGCAAGGTTAAACACGAGTTATTTTGTTCCTGGTACACTGAGGCAGGAGGAGGCCACCACATGCTTTTACAGCCGAGACTGCCCCATTGTAATTCTGTATGTGGCAATCAGCCCCATACAGAATGACAATGGGTGGGGCTGCTCTTGTGCTCCAGGAGGAGTGGGAGGCACCCCAGCAGGGAGCAGAGGCCTCTCACAGGGGAACAGCTCTGCTCCCTGCACCTCCCAAAATTACAGACAAAAGGCATCTGTAAAAGGGATCCTCACGGACAACGGACGTGAGGTCCAAATTACGGACTGTCCGTGAAAATTACGGACGGTTGGTCACCCTAGCCCTTATGCAAGCAAGGAAAATGGCCACTTTGGCACACTGGCGTAACGAAACTCGAGAGGGCCTCCCTGCAAGGCACGTTGAGGGGCCCCCTTCTGGCTCAATCAGGAGCTCTGCAGCCAGAATGCTGTGCTGAGGGGGCCCCCTGGGGCTCCCCCCCAACCGCAGGGGCTGTGGGGGCTGCGGGGGCCTGTGTTACGCCCCTGCTTTGGCAACTATTAGGGCAGTAAAATACAGCATTCTCTGGGTTCAATGGGCCCCTCTGGGCTCTTGGCCCGGGAACCAGCAGCGGCTTGCACAGGTAAATGTTGTGAGGCCGTGAGGTGCGTGGGCAGGGCGGGGCATGGTGGAGGTAGTGGAATCCAAGATAGGACAGGAATATGAAAACTAAATAAATACATTTTAAAAAAACACTTACATTGCACTCGCCGCATCGCCGAAATCGGCGATGCGGCGTGCGCAAGGTAAGTGGTTTTATTTATTTAATTAGTTTGTTTTCACATTCCCGTCATATGTCGGATTCCACTACCCCCACCCGCCCCGTCCCGCCTCACGGCCCACAGCATTTACCTGTACGAACCGCCACTGTCAGGTATCACTGCACCTGCTGCTCCAATGGTGGCTGTGCCCCTGTCTCCACCTCACACAGGGGTAGCAAGTGCTGTATAAATGCTGCAATACAATACAATACAGTGCCGGAGAGTTGTTGCTGGGATGCAAGGCATTAGCAGAGGAGCGTGCTGGAGCAAGTGAAGTTTGATCTCATGATTATCACCATGGCCCTCTGGAACTTCAATTGCTGCTGGACTCTAAAACTTTAGGGGTAAAGTGTTCTGGTGCTTCATTAATGCCTGACTGTACGTCTTTGCCCAGGGACTGGAGCTGCGGTGGATTCAGGTCTCATAGAGGGGGCTGGGCCTCGATTGCATGCTGTGATTCTTGCTCTACCCAAAGGAGGACTGGAGCTCATGGCTGTGGTCACTGCAAGCGAGGACCTTCCATTGAGACCAGAGGGTCTGGCTAGAGTGGACAGTGGAGCTTCAACTGATGCTGGAATACAGAGACCCAGTTTAGGGCCCCAGGGGGGTGGGGGGGGGGCTAGATAGTCTATTGATACTGGCTCTCTGGATTGGAGCCATAGAGGGGACAGGAGACAGCCACAACAGTGTTGCAAGGTAATCGCTACAGAGTGGACCGGAGATGTATGTGATGCCATGTCACTGTGCTGTAGGTAAACGGGGCAGGACCTTGAGTTGTTGCAGGGCCACGTGGCCTTGGCTATAGAGGAAACTGGACTGATTTTCAAGCATTTGGGGCCTAGAAATGGAGCGGACTGAAATTTTAATCACTGCCGTGAAAAGGGAAGTAGCGAGCAAGCTTTAGATGCAGTAGTTGGCACCTGTGGTCATTTAGATGTGTTTTAGGCGATTAAGTATTCCTGTATTCCGGTTTCTCAAACCTGGCCCTGATTTTCTGGTCCCATTTATTCCAATAGGCGCAGTCTGCCCCACTTGGTTGGCACACCTCTTCTGGTGCTGATTTATACTGGAGCGGGTCAGGTCCCAACTAGTTGCCCATTGTATCGCAGAATTAATGGGGTAACCCAGTAACCCTCAGAACCTGGGTGAGTACATAGAGCAGAAATATTGGTTCTGTTGGGAAAAATGCTTAGTTTAAACAACACTACATGTGTTCATAGACTGTTGAAAAAGTGCTTAATCACAATTATACACGCACACATAAGAACCATTAATTTGGGAAACACAAAATGATTTTCTTTTTCACTGTATTTGAATACACATAAATATTACTACAATACAGGACTGACCAAAAGACAATAAATTAAAGCACAGAAAGCTCAGTAACTAATAGTGCAAAATGACATAACAATCAAAACACAATTGACATCAAAACTACATATATATATATTGGACAAAAATACACTTTGAACACAGATGATCCAAAATCAATAGCATATAACACCACAACATATATCCTTCAATGTTCAAATGGTGGAATTGCATGGATCAATCAGTCAGCTCTTCAGATTCAAGGGGTTGTATAGACGTTTGCATTAGCCCGCCAGTGGGAGCTTGGTTTGAATTAAGTAAGAATTGGTTATGAATGTCAGTTCCTAGACATAATTTAGATATTGATTTAAGACTTCTGGATATGGGCGCCCACATTAATCAATTCACACGTTGATTATCTTATGCATGTCAGGTTTTTAACGAATGTAAAGATTAAATTTGACAGGCTTTGGTCTGTTTCATTTATAGATTTCGGTGATCGCTTTGACGGCACCGTTCTTCGTGCAGGGATTAAACACATCTCAAGGTATGTGTCTGACATTATTGCTTCACGATACCGGTAATGACTACATGGTAGACCATGCACGATTGTGAATCTGCATTATTTATTACAGAATATATTGATCTGACTGAGTGAGGATTTGACTGATTTCATCGTATGCGACCCAAGGATAATTTATCTTTTCCTAGTCCTCAGGTGAGCTGTAGTCCTACACCCACTTTAGTAAAAATATAAATACACGCACATAGTTTTTGATCATATCCTTTGTAATTGCAGGCTGACATATACTTTATTGTCCTGATGAAGACCCGTTCCCGATGCGTATAAATCTACACGTCACCTTAGGGTCGAAACGTCGACGTTACCTGTCTGATTGATCCATGCAATTCCACCATTTGAACATTGAAGGATATATGTTGTGGTGTTATATGTTATTGATTTTGGATCATCTGTGTTCAAAGTGTATTTTTGTCCAATATATATATATGTAGTTTTGATGTCAATTTTGTTTTGATTGTTATGTCATTTTGCACTATTAGTTACTGAGCTTTCTGTGCTTTAATTTATTGTCTTTTGGTCAGTCCTGTATTGTAGTAATATTTATGTGTATTCAAATACAGTGAAAAAGAAAATCATTTCGTGTTTCCCAAATTAATGGTTCTTATGTGTGCGTGTATAATTGTGATTAAGCTCTTTTTCAACAGTCTATGAACACATGTAGTGTTGTTTAAACTAAGCATTTTTCCCAACAGAACCAATATTTCTGCTCTACATTGTATCGCAGAGACAAAAACATTCTCATGCAAATGACACCTATAGTGTTCCCATCCTGAGGGAAGGCCAGGAACTCCTCCATATGAGTCTCAGCCAGGCCAAGAAAACACACATACACAGCAAGTTGGGTGCCATATTCTGTATGTTCCCACAGCCTTCTGTTCGCAGCAGGACAAATTAAAAGGATACACAGCAGCAGGACAAATCATAAAGATGCACAACAAGACATTTCAGACAATCAGATACATCCAGAAACTGGTAGCACCTCACACACAAAGCTCCTTGTGACGCATATACTCTCCTGACGTGACCTTGTGTTTCTCCTTCACCACGATCAGGTGACCTACTCCCTCCTCACCGGGTTTATCCGGAAGTTTCAAAATCCTGCTTGGAGACGATGAGTCAATAAATGGTCCTGGTGCGGCAATAGGTGTGAGGTCAAATCCTCCTAAGTCCCATCTAGGCCAACTGAGGGGCATATCAACAAGGGCTTTATCTCTGCTTTTTTGGCTTTAAAAGCCAAAGAAGCAGAGATAAAACTAGCACCCTATCAACAACAGGGTGCTAACATGCAAATTTGCATGTTAGCACCCTTTTACTCTACGCTTCCCCTTGCATCTCTAATGAGATGCAAAGGGGGCGTTCCAGAGTAAAATAATAGGAGAAATGTCGCTAAACGACATTTCTCCTATTATCAAGAATATCGCTAACCCTGTTAGAGACAAAAAAAGCAGCGCTAACCGCGGTTAACGCTGCTTTTTTACGTCTGGTATGTTTCTGACTTAGCCATGATATCCTATGGAAGGAGGATATCATGGCTAAGTTTGTCTGTCCCTATCAACAAGATAACGTGAGATTATCACTGGGTTTCCAGCGATAATCTCACGTTAGCCACTTAGCGTGAGGATTTTTATCGCTATTGAGATAAGCGTTGCTAATAGCACGCTATCTCAGCGATAAACATCAACGCTAGCCGGCGATAATTATCCTAGCGCTAAGTGCGCTTAGCGATAATTATCGCCGGTTGTTGTTGATATGCCCCTAAGTGTTGAGGCAAGGCTTTTAGCTTTGACTTTTTTTCCCGTCTTTTGTCAATTCTTTAATCTACAGACTCTATTTTGCCTCTCTCCTTAATCAGTGTCTTGTTTACAATGCTTCCTATTTCATTCAAATTTCGCTTTGGAATGATATTTTGAGATATTTAGAATGTCCATTTTTGACTACTTTCTAATAATTTAGTATTATTATTCAAAAAATGTCAATGCTGTTGTAGAATTTATTTCATTTTTCCCTTGTAGTGTTTTATTTTCACTTCCTGTCTTGTCTTTCCGCAACATTTTTTCTTTCATGTACCTTTCCTATATTTGCTTATTATTTTGATGTATTGTTTTGTAAAACAGTGCTTGGACTTCTAATCTAACATTTTTCACCTTGGTACTTCTGGTTCTTCTTTAATATTTTCTATTCTTTGTCATTTTTGCATTCATTTAATATACCATTTTATTAATTGTTTTTGTAGTGCTGGAATGAAAACGAAATTGTCAATGAAATAAAACCAATACATGATTGAATACCATTTGAATGTAATTTTGCTGGCTTTTATAACGTCAATTTCATCGACAATTCTTTGTCACTTTGGGGCATATTATTAACGACGACGTTAAAATTATCGCCGCTTTAGCGGCAGAAAACTGCCGCTAAAGCGGCGATAATGGACTTGATAATATGCGCTTGAGAATTCCCATAGAAGCCCATGTTCTGGTGTCAACATGGGCTTCTATTGGAATTCTCTGTGGCATATTATCAAGCCCATTATCGCCGCTTTAGCGATTGATTGCATTTTTCCTTTGTAGTGTTTTCTTATCACTCTCTCTCATATTTTCTCACCGTTTTTATCTTTCAAATCCCCTCTCTGTTACATTTATTTATTATTTCTGTCTTTTTTTACTTTTATTTTCCCCTTCCTCTCCCCCTTAACTCTCGCCAATTATATCTCTTTTTTTTCTTTTGTCACTATGGGGCATTTCAACAACAACCGGCGATAATTATCTCTAAGCGCAATTAGCGCTAGGATAATTATCGCCGGCTAGCGTGAATTTTTATCGCTGAGATAGCGTGCTATTAGCAACGCTTATCTCAATAGCGATAAAAATCCTCACGCTAACAGGCTAACCTGAGATTATCGCTGGAAACCCAGCGATAATCTCACGTTACCTTGTTGATAGGGACAGGCAAACTTAGCCATGATATCCTCCTTCCATAGGATATCATGGCTAAGTCTGAAAAATACCAGGCGTAAAAAAGCAGCGTTAACCGCGGTTAGCGCTGCTTTTTTTGTCACTAACAGGGTTAGCGACATTCTTGATAATAGGAGAAATGTCGCTTAGCGACATTTCTCCTATTATTTTACTCTAGAACGCCCCCTTTGCATCTCATTAGAGATGCAAGGGGAAGCGTAGAGTAAAAGGGTGCTAACATGCAAATTTGCATGTTAGCACCCTGTTGTTGATAGGGCGCTAGTTTTATCTCTCCTTTTTTGGCTTTTAAAGCCAAAAAAGCAGAGATAGAGCCCTTGTTGATATGCCCCTATATTTTTCATTTCTCTTTCTATCGGCATCTCTATTTTTAAATATACCCCTATCCACTTGACTTTCTTACTATTGCTCTTCCTGTGCCTGTGTCCGATTTGCCTCTGCTTTCTATCCTAACTATCTCTGTCTCCTCTCTTATTCTCTCCGTGTTTTGCGTTCTCTCTTCCATGTCCTTCCTCTTTTCTTTTCTTTCCCCTCCAAGTTAGCGTTGTTTTTAGGTGGACGCAGAAAAGAAAGGGGCATGGAAAACTTTTGGGGACATCATTAATAGGGGATCACGCACACACACGCACACACTGTCTCCTCTCTCTCTCTCCCACCCCACACTCTTATGCTAATTATGTGGGATGCTGAAGCTGTTTGTTTATTGGAACCGCCTGTGTAAAAGCTACTAGAACCATTTGCCTAATCATTCCTCTCCTTACTGGACGCCATACTAAATCTTAACCCCCACCCTCACCATCACTTGTCAAAGCTGCAAATGAAATGTTATCATGTGGATGAAGGGCTGAGTATGCTGTGCTGATGAGAGCATGTGTTCCTGTGACTGACTGGGTAGCTGGAGTAACACTGAATTGAAATAGGTCATTTTGCTGTTGTTTATTTGTGTGGCAAGGTGTTGCTATGTTATGACATAGCTGACACATTGTTTTGGGCATAAGGCGTTGTTATACTTTATAATATGCCCGTATATGTCAGTGCATAGTAGTACTCATGTTTTTGGCATAACAATGTGGTTTATTACATGTATATTTCATATACCTGTGGTTTCTGAAATTGTAGATTCTGTAATGTGGTATTGTATGTTTGGAATCGTGGCTAATGTTGGTATGGGTGTGTGGAGGACGTGTGCGTTAAGTTTAAGCAAGCCAGAGGGGGTGTGAATTAAGGTTAATTAATGTGGTACTGCTAGTGAGTGTCAAACCTTTTTGGGTTTGTGTTGTAGCCACTGTTGACTGTTAACTTCCTTTCGACTTTTGTTTTTTAGGGCTTTCACTGTGATAGTTGAAATGAGCATCAGTTTGTTAGCTGGGTGTGAATTAGGGAGAGGTCGATGAATATCTTATAGAATGACACGGTGTCATATTTTTTCACACACTCTGTATCGAGTGTAGCTGTATCACATTGAGTGAAATTTGTTTCAGAAGCAACTATGTTTTGATAGAATTGTTCATAACATCCTTCTGGGCCTTTTTTGTCCATTAAGTGCTGCCGTCTGAGGAGGACAGGGTCTGCTAACCGCTGCCCTGCACCTTGCTTGCCCTGTCCGGGCCTCTTTCACCTTAATTTCTTGGATACTTAAAGAGGCCTGAGGCAGCTGACTCTTCCCATTTTGAAATTAATAACAGGGTGCCAGGAACTTTAATGTATCCTCAGTTTCCCTGGGACATAAAAAATGCGCGGGCCACAGAGGGTCGGGCCAACCAACACCTGCTCCAGAACACTGTTCGAGATTGAGAAAAGAGTGCCGGGCCAGCTGTCAACTGTCTGGAGCCTCTATAAACCCTGTTAATGTTTTTTTAGGGTAACCGAGGCTTAGCATAGCTTACAGTTGCCTCAGTGACCTGTTAAAAATTGCTAACAGGGCTCCGGACAAGTGTCACCTACCGTGGGCCTACTTTGACATCAAAATGGTGCTGGCTAATGAATATGGGGGCAGCTAACACCTGTAATAGCACCTTGTTCTCTACTACAAACAGAGTTTCAAGCAGGTGTCCGCAATTCTTGCCACGTACGTCCTCAGTTTTTTTAGGGTGATGGCGGCTTGGGTTTGCTGACCCTGTGCCCTATTTGCCCCAATGAATATGGCCGCTGGGACAACTGCCCTGGTCCTCTGTTGCTCGCACCATTAGGTGGACCGAGGAGGACCATGGCTGCCATCAGATGCCCTGCCAAGGATTTTTAGGTCGAGCCTAGCGGCATCGCGCATGCGCTGCTCACTCTGCCAGACTACTGTACTAGAGTATGGGAAAGAAGTCATGCCCACTCTCCTCCCATATTTTTCAGTGGCTTGTGTCATTGTCTTTCATGAATGCCTCCTTTGGATTCATTAATAAGCTTGTTAGTCCCTCCTTAGTACGGCCTTGTCTTCATTTGTAACCTCCCATGGTTACTGACCCCTTTACTTCGGTTGTTACACGGGACCTGTTATTTAGTAAGTCTGTAAGCACTATTTACTTTATTGAGTTTCTCTTACTGCAGGCCGGAAATGCGCTGCTTCAGCTTAAACCTCTTATGTTTTTTTATGCAGAATGACCACCACCACCACCAATACAACCACAAATATCACCATCACCAATACCACCACCACCACCAATACCACCATCACCAATACCACTACCACCAATTTAATACCACCACCACCAATACCAACCAATACCACCACCACCAATACCATCACCAATACCGCCAATACCACCAATACCACCACCGCCAATACCATCACACCAATACCACCACCACCACCACCAATATCACCACCAATACCACCACCACAACCAATACCACCACCAATACCACCAATACCACCACCATTACCAATACCACCACCAATACCACCACCACCACCAATACCATTGTCACCACCATTACCACCACCAATACTACCACCACCAATACCTCCACCACCACCAATACCAACAATACCATAACCACCACCAATACCACCTCCTCCAATACCAATACCACCACCACCAATACCACCACCAATACCAATACCACCACCAATACCAATACTACCTCCACCACCAATACCACCAATACCACCACCACCACCAATACCCCAACCACCAAAACCAATACCACCACCAATATTACCAGTACCAATACCAACACCAATACCACCACCAATACCACCACCACCAATACCAATACCACCACCACCAATACCACCACCACCACCAATGTCAGTACCACCAATACCAATACCACCACCAATACCACCACCTTTACCATCACCACCAATACCACCACCACCAATACCACCACCACTACCAATACTACCCCCAATACCACCACCACCAACACCACCATCAATACCACCACCACTACCACAATACCACCGCCAATACCACCAATACCAGCACCACCACCAATACCACCACCACCACTACCAATACCACCACCAGTACCACTACCATTACCACCACCACCACCCATACCAATACCACCACCACCAATACCAGTACCACCACCACCATTACCACCACCACCAATACCAATACCACCACCAATACCGCCACCAATACCACCACCACCACTAATACCACCACCAATAACACCACCACCACCAATACCAACACCACCACCAATGCCAACACCAACACCAATACCACCACCTATACCACTAATACCACCAACCACCAACCACCACCCACAATACCACCACCATCAATACCACCACATCCAATACCAATACCACCACCAATACCAATACCACCAATACCACCACCACCACCAGTAGCCCACCACCAATACCGCCACCACCAATACCACCACCACCACCAATGCCAACAATACCATCACCATTACCACCACCACCAATACCAATACCGCCACCAATACCACCACCACCAATACCAGTACCACCACCACCAATACCAATACCATCATTACCACCAATACCAATACTGCCACCAATACCACCACCACCAATACCACCACCAATACTACCATCATCAATACCACCAATGCCACCACCAATACCACCAGCCCAACCAATACCACCAATACCAGCACTACCACCAATTCTAGCATCAGCAAAACCACCACCACCACCACCAATACCACCACCAATACCACCACCACCAATACCAATACCACCACCACCAATACCAATACCACCACCTCAGCGCCTCTCTCTCACTAGTAATAGCAGGGGCACTGTACGAGGCCGGAGCTGCAACCGAGACCATCCCTCCCACCCTCCATGCCTGCCATAAAGCACATCCGTCCATCAATTGTGTGTCTTTTGCTTTCTTGCCATAAAGCACAGCCTGCCCTGCACCAGGAGGTGAAGCCAGGGCCCTACTACAGCTGGAGTGTTTTTTATTAGGCCAAAGACAGCAATTACATTACACAATGCCACACTGCACACTCAAATCACGGAGAAGGCCAGAAAGAGCCCCCCCCTCCTACTCTTCTTCCTGAGCCACGACAGTGTAATCACAGAGCGAAAGGTATTGGAGCGCTCTGTTAGTGTCTATAGCTCGGATCATATGCAACTCTCACTTCACACTTTATGTCTGTGAAATTTACAACACTTACACATCTTCTTCACTGCACTATTTATCACTACTTTGAAGACGTCGCAGGTTGGTCTCTTCCTCTGATATTTACAATCTAACAAGCTGTCGAGAAGAAGGCCCTTTATTGCCATGTAATAGGTCTTGAATTTGAGAGAGTTTAAGCTATTAGTATTAAAATGACAAGGCCTTTTATTTATGTTTTAATGCCCAAAACATAAATAAAAGGCATTGTCATTTACAATGCCAATAGCTCAAACTCGTGTGAATGTGAGACCTATTGCATTGCAAATGCTTGTTTTAAAATGTCCTACTTGCAGGAGCGGCCCATGCAGGTAAGAGTGGTGAGAGGGGATTCGACAGATGACCACGAGGAGAAATTAAGCAAATAATTAATTTTCCCTCGTCATCGTCTGTCGAAATCCCCTCCAACCCGGCCCCACAGCTCTTACCTGCACGGGCCGCGGCTGCCTACTTGCCCCTAGATGAGCTGGAGGCGCGGCCTAACAAACCCCCTTACGCCCATGAGCACTTGGGGAGGTAAGGGGGCACAAAATACCATGCACCCAAGGGCTTGGGGGCACTCTAGAGAACACATGCTGGAAAACTAATAAAACATTTAAACTGTGCAGTAGTTGACAGACTACTAAAGCGTTGCAGTTCTACGTGTATTGTGCAATTGCAAATTTTTTAAATCTTATCGATTTTTTAAAATCTCTTCCAGGGATTGAAAATCTAATTTGCATCTGGGGTGGGTTATCTATTAGCTTTCCCACTTCAATCAACTGCAAGGGTATTTATTCTTGCTCGCAGGGAATGTTCTTTGTTCTCCCAAGCTTGCCTAGGAGAGGGGGGCCTTAGTTCACACACTCCTCCATGGACCACAGCATGTTTCAGGACAAGAAGCGATGCGTCAGCTGACAGGATTTAAAACAAGACAGAGGGGCCCCGTACACAAGACACTGCCGGACTTAAGGCAAGTGTAGGAAGATCTAGTAAAATTGGGGAAGCTACTATTTCACATACCTCTACCAATACCTTAGACAAGGCTACGGTGAGTATAAGCACATTTCTCCAGCATTGGGAAAGCATGGGTCTGCTGATCTGATCTGAAAGGGGACAGGGCCAACAGAATTCCCCAGCAGCAAGGCTGGACAGAATTAATTTTCACACCCTGCCTGCCAGAGGGTGTTTTAACCCCGCCTATTGTCTTGGCCAGACATGGGGGTTTTAGGGCAAATGATCTTTTATGTTTTTGATTTCACCGTAGTCTGTATGACAGATGCAAGCTATACCCAGGTGGAGGTGGGAGGACATTTTACCGTAGTCTGTATGACAGATGCAAGCTATACCCAGGTGGAGGTGGGAGGGCGCAAGACCCACCCATTCAAGAATAATGCAGCACCAGGACTCAGATTCCTGCAATCTCCTGAACACCACAGTGTGAGTGGCTGCTATCCCTCTGAAGTGCTTCAGGCAATGACATCGTGTAACATTCTCTAACATTACCACATTTTGTTCAACGGGCATAGATGTTACTCTCTTCTTAAAAACGGAGGCAATATTCATGAAGTACCACCCTTCACTACAGAGACACGCCTTTCATGTAGCTTTTAAGAGATCAGCTTTAAAGAAGACATTTGGACGGCCTCAAATCGTTGACTATGTATAGCTTTTGGTTGACTTTGTGAGCATGAACCTTGGGACTGATAAATCAGATTTTAATGTTTAGGCTAGCGAGATGTGATTGGGAGATAAGTAGCTTTTATTTAATTTTTTCACTATCTTAAATCTGCAAGTTTCGCCAAACCTGCAAGTTCTGCGTGCTGTAACATGGATAAAAGTTTGCATGGGAACGAGATGACACACTGAGAGATGTTTACGGCGATAACAGGGTTGTCCCCAGCGACTTGAAAAATGTCTTTTGTTTACAGAAAAAGCATTTTGATACACCGAATTTGTGAGTTTGCACATTTTTGCTGATATTGTGAACATCAGAATTAAACTTCAGATTCCAGGACAGTAGGTCCACGAGATTCAAACAAGAAAACCTGCTTCAAAAGACAGCATTTTCAGAGAACTGCCACCAGCCTGGTCCTTTGGCTAACCCCTACTGGTCAAACCTGGATGCTATGCGCTGTGGAGGTTGGCCACCAACTAAGTGCAGTACATTTTCTGATCTGAGTTTATTTCCTGTGTCTACTCCAGTGGTGCCGAGTCAAAGGCTTTGCAAAATGGGAATTGCCCACCCGCTTAGAAGAATGTTGGTCCTGGCCTGCAGCCAGGCCCTGCAATCAAACCCCAATGCACTGTGCCCTGTCAAAGGCCTTGTGCAGATGGGGGATGGCTGCAGTACCTGGCCAACCCAGCCAACCCCCACTGATCATGGCGAAAGGCTGTGCATAGTGGGGCTTAGGCATCTATAGCAGGTTGGATGCAGTGCCTAGGGCAAGCCCTAGTGGCTAACTCATGGTGCGCTTGGCCTTTGGCTGTACACTGCGTGGATTGGTTGCAGAGAATGCGGAGGCAGTACATAATGAAAACCAAATTAAAGTTCCTCAAGCTCAATGGAAGCAAAACAGAGGTTCTCCTGTTGGGATCTGATACCTCTTTTTGGTCACAGAACTGGTGGCCTCCTGGTATGGGAACTCTTCCAGCCCCATTCCATAAGGTGAGGAATCTGGGCATCATCTTTGATGACGGACTGACTGTGGAAATATGAATTTTTATGGTCAATTGTGTCCCCTATCTTAGACCCCAACGGCTCCATGTACATGCTATAAGTACATGTATGTTCCCTCCAGTTCCAGCTATGAAGACGCAAATACATGTGCATCCAACGTCAACATGCCCTCTTTCAGATCCGCCATGAATGGGTCGAATATTCCATTCCTAAGTATGAAAGGCCACCGACTTTATGTGGTTCACTTTTCTAGTTTTATAGTTCGGGCGAGTAGGCCCTGAATTCTGCCATCAAGCCTTTTTCTGCTTCTGCCTCTGAAATGCTCCAGCTTGGACCTGCATCCGTGTCCATGAACTTTGTCTTACTCCCTGCGCGGCTAACGGTGCCTGACGCGGCCTGTTGCCTGCCAAAAACTGTATTCAGCCTTCAAGTTATCTGCTCCGCTCCTCATCCAATGCATTCCTGTCTAGTAGTTTAGGTAAACATCCCTCCAGCTACCGAGCAAAAGGCTCGGCCTCGCTATCTCTATGCAAGTAATTCATAGCTCCTGTTACCATGGAGGATTCCTGCCCCCTCGCATCTCATGTAGACACATAGGCGCTTGTACATGCACTAACAGTCAGTATAGAATAGATTCCGTCCGAGAGACCTTTCCTTTTGGATAAACCAGTTCCTTAAACAAAGATATTAGATACAATTTGGGATTAGGTTGACCTGACCCCCCAGACTTCTGTCTCCACATATAGAGCTAAATGTCAATTCCCCTTCACCCTCTAGTTGCACGTCAATCACACGTCATGCGGCTGTGCGCGCATCTCTGCCAAATATTTCTGCTGACACTGCAGGATTCTCTTATGGATCCACCCACTTGTGACATCATTTTAAATGACGTTTCTAGCATACGCCTGTATTTACGCCTATTTTCATTACGTATGTGTATTCTTATCTGTATTATCAGCTGTTACGCCTCCTGCATCTGTCTTAATGCAATGCTTTCCCTATATATATTGTTACTTGTCAATAATGTATTGCCTATCCCTTCCTGAACCTTCGTGGTGATGGAATAAGATTGCCTAGTTCGAACTATAATTCCTTTGTAAGGAATAAAGCCCTTTTCAGAACCTCTAATACCACGGATCCTGCCTCTTATTTTGACTGAGTTATTCTTACTAGACTTTACCGCATAAAAAATAGTACAGGTAATTTAAATATTTACCACATAAATTGGCGCCCGAACAGGGACACTTTCTCATCTCACGCGCCGGAGGTGCGTTGCAGGCCCGGTCCCCTGCCACAGCTGAACGGACAAAAATGCGTACCCGCAGGATTTCCTGTATCTCCCTCCGGCCAAGCGGGGGTGACTGAGGCTGCGATCAACACCCAGACGAGGCGGTGAGAAGTGCGAAGTATCCCGACCAGAGCCTAGCTGAGAGAGCAAGATCCGAGGTATACAGAGGCCCACCAGGTTCCGAAGTTCCGAGTCGAGTCGAGTCCAGTCGAGTCCAGTCCGGTCCAGTTCAGTTCAGTTCCGAGGCCTTCCGTTCCGTGCTACCCGGTGAGTACCGTTGCTGGGGAGGCAGTTAGACGTGCACATTAATTCGTGCCGGTCCTGACGGGTTTGGGTACACAGATCCGGTCTGCACTGTTTTAGCAGTGTATCTGTACTGTTTAGCAGTATATCCAGTATGTTCATGTATATAATTCAGTATTATCTAGTATTAGTATTATGTCAGTAACTAGTTTTCTTCTAAATTAAATGTTCGTTAAAAGCTAAATGTTAAATGTTAAATGTTTTACTGTGTTAAAAAATTGTGGTATGAATGAGTGTTCATTATTGTGTTTATCGTATTAATTGTAGGGGTGGGCGGAATTTGCGGAATTAACCTTCGCAAATTATCGCGAGAATGTTTAAAATTATCGCAAACAAGCAGAAATATCGCGAAGATGCGGAAGTTTTTTTCCGGCATGTTCGCGCGATTTTCTGCATGGTTGCGGGTCGCCAACTTACCCATGTGGCTGCTTGCGGGCGCGGCCATCTTGTTTTGAGTTGTTCTCGCGGTGCATGATCGCGAGAAGAAAGACGTGATCGCGCGACGCATGACGTCACTGCGGGCGCGAACTGTCGCGAGACAGCGCAAATGGCTAAAAACAATACAACATCTCATGGAGAACGCGACCGGATCAAGAAAACTTGTCGGCGAACGCAGGGATTCAGGTAAGGCGATCGCGCGCGAGAATGTATCATTTTACAGCGCGAGCAAGAAACAAATTATCGCCAAGCTGCGGAAACCGGAATTTTTGACATTTTCGCGCTCTCCGCGGAACGCAAAAATGTCAAATTATCGCAATTTCCGCGAACGGAACGAAATTTTTGCCCAGGCCTAATTAATTGTGTTCAAGTTCAGTTCGAGTAAGAACCAAGTAACAAGGTTTAAAGATGCCGTTCTTATCAAAATTAAGACAGATCAAAACTAGAAAAGGAGTACTCGAAGAAGCTGTTCCCATTCCACCTAGGGACACTCCAGGGTATTTTATGTATCATAAACATGGTCTAGATGCCGTATTATATCTTGACTTATGGGTGGACTACACCAAGGATCTAGCAGAAAGTCAGAGGTGGCCCGCAGCTGGGACATGGGATGCAGATTGCATCATGAGAGTAGAAGAAGAATTATGGAAAAAGAAAGCCAGACAGTCACAGAAAGATGCCATTGAGTTATGGCGTAAAGAATCGCATAGGCGCACAGAGAAAGCGCTCAGACTGGAAGAGAAAAGTAGGGAGAACTCAAATAGAGCCCGAGAAAGCGTATTAGTTGAGGAAGGTATTCGAGTAAAAACAGAACAAGTAGACAGACAACGAAACACTCTTATGAATGGTATGTATCCTCTTTTGGCCGAAGGTTTACCTAAAGCCACCCCGGAAATACCGAAAGATTTGCCACCCCCATTACTCCCGATTAAAGTACATCCCAAGACCGCAAAAGATATTTTCCTTTCCTCCTATTTAGACGATGTAGCTCCCGAATATGTTAATGATCCACCACACACGCCACCTATCGTTGGAGCTCAACACCGAGATCATCTGCCCCCACCTCCGCAACCACAAACTCCTCCGCACGATCCCACAGGTCCAACTGTTTCCACCGCTTTTCCTGCATCCACAGTCTCTACCTTACACCCCACAAATCCTTTTGTGCCTAGCACCTCAGAAGGTGCGACAGCAATTTTTGCCACGCCACCATCACGAAGTAAATCGTCTCTTAGAGATTTAGCAAACCAACGTACACCCCAAATAGCAACGTCCGACATGTTTAAGGAACATCTTGTAGATTGTAGATATGATCCAGTGCCCGGTAAAAATGATAGAATGCTGCTATCATCACTACGTATACGACGAGCTTCACTATATTTAACGACGCTACCAGGAATGATTAAACATTTAGACAATATATATCGCTTTGTCCAAACAGGGCAAGGCCCTGAAAGTATTGACGAAGCCATGGAATACCAGAAAGCGGTTATACAAAGACAACTGTTACGTTTCTTCATAAACTGCTTGATCAGAGACAGAGATAGGTCCGAGGTAGACCAGGATGAAATGCAAGTACTTACCCGATGGGGTCAGAATATATCAGAAGGAAAACATGATAAACAGACATGTATAGTAGTTATGTGCCGAAAGATCCGCAAAGAAGTAGAACGAATACATAAAGCCAGATTAGAGGCAGACAAAACTGAATCAGAGGGAGAGGAGGAGGAAGAATCAGAAATGCCCACAGGACAATTAGAAACGATAGCTTATGTAGGTAGGGGAAGACCTTGTAACAATACCAGATACTTTAATGACCCGATACGTCCGATACGTCCAGAATATAACAGACATTTTCAAGCCCCTATGTTAAATACGAAGTCCCCTGAACACTTATTCCAGGCTGCTGATAAATTACTCCGAGACCGAAGGGGGTATCATATGCTCGATTCTATGGATGAACAAGAATTAGCCAGGTCAGCAGTACAATGGGCTGACAGTTCTGAAAAATACAGTGATGATGCGTTGGCACACACGTTTTTGAATCTTACCCCAGACGAGCAGCGTTTACCTGGTATATACATGATACAACATCTCGTTATATTATATAGAAGCCAACACTCCGATCCCGGTCCCCTGCCTGATATATTGATAGAATTACTCACGGATAAATGGAGAGGTTCAGGTACTGATTTAATTAAAGAAATTCTGGAATATCGATACCAGTACATTGTCTTCATATGCCCAGAACATGTTTCAGTTCCCCCCAAGGAAAGAAAAACGTATCACATAGACAGACAGAATCCCTTACGCGAAGTGCACCCAGTTAAAGGTGAGGACAATATTTTTAAACGCGTCTTTGTGTACGCGCCCATTACTAAAATTGAATTATTAGAGATGAAGAAAGTAGTACCTAGCCATGACAAAGACCCAGCAGGTTTCCACCGTGAGATAAAAGACATGTTACTCATGGGAGAGTATACTTATCCGGACATTATGAAAATATTAAAAGTCCTATTACCCGCCGGTATTTACGAGAAACTCAAAGAAAAGGAATGGGAGGTGGGAGACCAAAAGATAGATTGGACAGTATTAGAAAACGAAGAAAAGGCCCGAGCTGCAGGTTCAGGGCTTGGGGAAAGGACTACAGCATTACCAGGATTATTAGTGCAGGTACTACCACGTTTATTAACTACGAAAAAGGAAGACTGGGGTGCAATCTCAGCCTGTAAACAAAAACAAGATGAAGACACCAGTGATTTCTATTCCCGATTTGAAAAATGTTTTGGTATTAATAGTGGCATAAAAGCAAGTAGTGAATCGTATCCACATCTGTTTGTGACAAAATTAGTTGAGAATTCCCTGCCACAAGTTAAGAGTAGAGTATTAAAATTCGAGAGTACTTGGCAAGGTAACACACCGTCACAGATGTTACAAATGTTACAATATCATCACAATAGAATTAGAGAAGAACAAGAACATGAACAAAGACGTATGAAAGACACGAAAATGAAAATGCTTGTTGCCCAGTCAGTTCCAGCTGACGGTCATAAAAAGGGTACAACACAGTCAAATGATACAGTAGGTCCTGTTAGAGGGACATGCAACTATTGTAAACAGCCAGGTCATTATATACACGATTGCGCAGTTCTGAAACATAATATCTCTACGGGTATAACGAAAGAGAGACCACGTCCGCCTAGACAGGATCAGATCCAACAACAAGTACCTCAGAATATACAGCCTATGCCAGCTGAACAACAGCCACAGCCTATTGCTGCAACACAAAACACGACACAACAGATGTACCAGTATGCACAAAATGACTATCCAGAGTATCAGCGCTACACATGAAATAGCCTAGAGAGGGAAGTTGGCTTACCCCTTATTGAGGTTCCAGTAGATCAAGAAGGTCCTTATGTACAGAGTCAGTTATTAGGGAAAGACAGAAAGTTTCTACTCGATACAGGGGCAAGCAGAACCACTATCCGTCACAGCGAAGTTCCAGGGATACCCCTCTCAGGCTCACAAAATATTTCCCTTGGTTTTTCGGGAAAGCCTACTGTTAACTAAGTATCGCAACCACTTGCATTTACAGTCGGTCCATTAACACAGACTACAGATCTATTACTTACGAAATCATGTCCAGAAAACTTGTTAGGTATAAAAACATTGAAAGCTCTAGGAGCTGTAATATGTTGTTCTCCGGAAGGAGTACGACTATTTTTGCGTGACTTTAAAGGTCACTACGTGTCTAGAGACATGGATCACCGGTTACAGAATCTACCTGCACATTTATGGGCACAAGGTCCCACTGATGTAGGTTGTATGCACATTACACCATATCGAGTCACAATCAAAACAGGAGTGGTACTACCACGAATACGACAATACAAGTTACCCCCAGATGCTGTTGTGGCTTTACTGCAAATCATTGACGAGCTCATTGCACAAGGAGTGGTTGTAGAAACCGACTCCAATGTATGTAATTCCCCGATAATTCCGATTCTTAAACGAACTGATCCAAAAGCACCACCAGTATATCGATTAGTTATTGATCTGCGAGAATTAAATAAATGCATTGTACCACAATACCCCGTGGTCCCAGATATCTCTTCATTATTAACGGCCATAGATTCAGAAGCAACGTTCTTTACTGTAATTGATCTCAAGAACGCTTTCTTTAGCGTCCCAATCGATCCGGAAAGCCAATATTTGTTCGGATTCAGTTTAAATGGACGAAGTTTTAAATTCACACGCGCACCTCAAGGATTCACAGAAAGCCCCAGCATCTATAGCCAAGCACTGAAAAGAGAACTTGACAGTATCCACATGCCAGCTAACACTGCCCTGCTTCAATATGTCGATGATCTACTGATCACCGCCCGAAGCGAACCTGAATGTGAAAAAGCATCACTGACGGTTTTACATTTCCTAGCAGACAAGGGGCACAAAGTGTCCCCTTCAAAGCTACAATTCTGTGTCCAGCAAGTTGTGTACCTTGGGCACTTGCTGTCCAAGGGGGGAAGACAGCTTACACCCGATCGTATCCAGTTAATTGTTAACATGCCGCCACCCAAGACACAAAAGGAGGTACGGGCATTCATAGGCCTCACTTCGTACTGTAGGCAGTGGATCCCTCAATATGCATTTCTAGCGAAACCACTCATTCAGTTGACAACACAGGAGGCAGCGACATCGACTGTCCTCCCTTGGACTCAGGAACATACACAAGCTTTTGAAAACTTAAAGAAAGCTTTATGCCAAGCACCTGTTTTAGCAACGCCATGTTACAGCAAACGTTTTACACTTTTTGTTACAGAACGTGAAGGTACTGCTTTGTCAGTGCTCACGCAGGAACAAGCAGGATCACACAAGCCATGTGCTTATTTTTCTAGTACGTTAGATCCCGTAGCTCAGGCTCTTCCTGCGTGCCTGAAATCAGTCGCAGCAACAGCTTTAGCAATCAGACAAAGCGATGCCATAGTGTTAGGACATCAATTGACAGTACAAGTACCACACGCAGTAGAGGTTCTCTTGAACCGGACCCAAACACAACACTTGACTATAGCAAGGCTGACGGGTTATGAATTAACATTGTTCCAGCCACACATAGAAATCCGACGTTGTAGTACATTAAATCCTGCCACACTTTTGCCATTAAGTGGAACAGACCCATTGGCACATGATTGTATTGAAGTTATTACTATTACGACGAAACCCAGACAAGACTTGACAGATATTCCATTATCAGATCCAGACCTGACATTATATGTAGATGGTTCATGCATGAGAACAAATACAGGAGAGTTAGTGGCCGCTTATGCAGTCACAACAGATACTGAAATTATTGAAACGAATTGTATCGATACCTTGTCAGCTCAAGCAGCAGAGCTCATCGCTCTGACACAAGCCTGTATTCAAGCCAAAAATAAGAAAGTCAACATATACACAGATTCACGTTATGCATTCGGAGTCGTCCATGACTTCGGCGTGCTGTGGCGAGAGAGAGGTTATTTAACTTCTCACGGTGCCCACATCCAGCACGGTCCCCTTATTCAAGCTCTGTTAGATGCAATACACCTGCCGACTGCAATATCGATTATGAAGTGTAAAGCCCATACAAAAGTGACTGACCTTATTTCTCAGGGTAACGACCTAGCTGACAGAATAGCTAAACAGACTGCTCAGAATCAGACTCATCCAACTGACACGACAAAGACAATAGTTCCGACACCAACACACTGCATGACAGTTAAGGATCCCGCCCTTGATGTAATTGACATACAGACACATGCTACACCAGAAGAAATAAAGAGATGGACTGAATTAGGAGGGATCCAAACGGATCAAGGATGGATGACGAAGGGAAAATCTATATGGTTTCTCCCCGACTCAATGGTTCAGGTCATCATCAACACAATACATAGTCCAGCGCACCTAGGAGAGAAAGCTATGCTAGACAGTATTCAACACATTTGGTTCAATAAACACTTGCGAGCAGCAGCTAAACAGAAAGTACGTACCTGTATGATTTGTTGTCAGTTCAATCCAGGAAAAGGCGTACCTGTAGACCAGGGTGGATTTCAACCCCCCGATCACCCTTTTGAAGTCCTCCAGATGGATTATATCCAGATGGAACGTTGTCGAGGATTCAAATATGTCCTCGTAGTTGTATGCGCTCTTTCCCGGTGGACAGAGGCGTATCCCGTCTCAGATTACACTGCCCCGACTACTGCCAAACAGTTAGTTCGAGAATTCTTCCCACGGTATGGTTTGCCCCGTATCGTGTACTCAGATAATGGCCAGCCGTTCTCATCCGAGCTAATGAAACATGTTTCACTTCTGTTAGGCTACCAATGGAAATTCCACTGTGTCCGACATCCCGAGGCAGCAGGTCTCGTGGAGCGACATAATCAAACTCTGAAAATTAGACTGTCCAAAGTATGTAGAGAAAAAGGTGTCGACTGGATAGTAGCCTTACCAGTTGCGCTCTTTTACATGAGAATGGTAGCACATTCTCGAACAGGGCTATCCCCGTATGAGGTGATCTTCGGTAGACCACCAAATATGTGGGGGACGCCTATACCTCGTAAAATCACTGATGTTGACTGTAATATGCTGACAGATTACCTGGCTTCCTTGATGTCTGCACTACAATCTTGTCGTTCACAGGTAGCTGCAGCTTTTCCCGACAACACTGAGGTGAAGCCCCACGACGTGGTTCCGGGGGACCTCGTGTTTGTGAGGAATTTTGACAGGAGGAGCCAGCTGGAGCCTCGGTGGCAGTCGCCGAAGCTCGTCTTATTGACCACAAGGACAGCCGTGAAGATTGAGGGACGTAAAGGGTGGTTGCACTCGAGCCACATCAAAAATTTTTATGGACTATCGTCCGACGTGAACCCTCAGCCCTGCATTCCCTCACAGACTGATTCAAAACTACCCCTGGTTGAAAAAACCGAGAGTGAAAACTATAAACTGAAACTAAGGTCTAGCAAGTCAGACAATTTGATTGTTTAAGTCCTCTCCAAGGTGAATCGGTTGAATTTGTCTCTGACATGTATCCTCTAGACCGAAATAGAGAGAGAAATAGACAGGAACAGCTCAAGAAACAGGCGTACTGTAAATCACTTCGTAGTCACTGCATAGTGACATTATTGATTATGTTTTTTCTAAGTCTTCTGATTATTAGTGTCAGTATATTTTTACACATGTATTACCCTATCTCCAAGCGTGCTTTCAATGCTACTGCCGAACATTCTTTTAGCGAATTACCCCCACATGAGTTGTCCTATAGATTTGCGCTGCGCAACAACACATTCATTAGTATGTTACATCATTCTCATCAGACCAGCAATGCTACAAATTGTTGGATATGTGGCCGACTCCCTCCCTATCAGAAATACAAGGGAGTTCTGCCCCTCTTTCCGTATCCGTTCACACACAATGGCTCCTGTGGAGCATGGTTTAGTTTGATTAATTCCCTAGATTCAAATTCAGTAGTTTATCAAGACAACTGGGTTTGGGGAAACCTGAACCTAGTTTTACTTAAGGTCTGCTACCCTAACAAGGAGGGATTTCCCAAAAGAACAGGAACTGATCTAGAAAATGAAGTATATGGATTAGGTAACTTTACACTTAATCTCATGATCCTGAATGTTGAATCCGAAGCTACACCAATCTTGCCCGCTATGTCAGTATTTCCAGTTAGAGGCGAATTATGTGTAAGAAAGAATGGTTCAATACCCATGGGCCATAGTAAATGTACCACTGTAATAGAATTCAGTGATAAAGGCAAGTCTACATTTAGAGCTTCTCATCACTCCTACTTCATCTGTGGTCACACCGCATACATACGCCTACCCCTAGATTGGGATGGTACCTGTTACATTGCATTCCTTCTGCCACCTGTTTTCCTAGCCCCGCCTGATTATCATAGGAACACCCATTTAGTACACAATAGACAGCAGAGAGATCTCCCGATTGTCGACTACACTGAAACAGCATGGGAGAAATACACAGATTTCAATAAAGGTTTCTTTCCCTACATAGGTACAGTCACCAATAGTAAGCTGATACGTAGATTAACTAGAACCCTTGAAGCAGTAGTGAATGAAACTACTTCCGCTTTGGGCAACTTAACAGAGGAGCAGTCTGCGATGCGGATTGTTGTTCTCCAAAATCGTCTTGTCCTTGACGTCATTCTGGCCGATAGGGGCGGAGCTTGTAGAGTCATCGGATCAAGTTGCTGTGTTTTCATACCAGAAAACGCGCTGTCAGTATATAAAGCCATAACTCGACTTCATAAGATCGTAAGCCAGATACACCAGAATCCAGGCACCTGGACTTGGTCCGGTTGGTTCTGGAGCCTGTTGTCAGCCTGGGGATGGAGGGAGGATCCTATCCTTCCTAGGTATTGGCTTTCTCATACTATTCAGTTGCTGCTTGTGTCTACAATGTGGGCCAGCGATTTGTGGTCTGTGTGCCACATCGTGTATCCCGCCTTCAAATTTTCATTCAAGATCCCGGAAGAAGAAAGAAGAACAAATGATGCTATATGAACAGATTGATGGATTGATGAAGATGGATATTTCATGAGGGTCCGTAGGGGACAAGGAGGGAATGTGGAAATATGAATTTTTATGGTCAATTGTGTCCCCTATCTTAGACCCCAACGGCTCCATGTACATGCTATAAGTACATGTATGTTCCCTCCAGTTCCAGCTATGAAGACGCAAATACATGTGCATCCAACGTCAACATGCCCTCTTTCAGATCCGCCATGAATGGGTCGAATATTCCATTCCTAAGTATGAAAGGCCACCGACTTTATGTGGTTCACTTTTCTAGTTTTATAGTTCGGGCGAGTAGGCCCTGAATTCTGCCATCAAGCCTTTTTCTGCTTCTGCCTCTGAAATGCTCCAGCTTGGACCTGCACCCGTGTCCATGAACTTTGTCTTACTCCCTGCGCGGCTAACGGTGCCTGACGCGGCCTGTTGCCTGCCAAAAACTGTATTCAGCCTTCAAGTTATCTGCTCCGCTCCTCATCCAATGCATTCCTGTCTAGTAGTTTAGGTAAACATCCCTCCAGCTACCGAGCAAAAGGCTCGGCCTCGCTATCTCTATGCAAGTAATTCATAGCTCCTGTTACCATGGAGGATTCCTGCCCCCTCGCATCTCATGTAGACACATAGGCGCTTGTACATGCACTAACAGTCAGTATAGAATAGATTCCGTCCGAGAGACCTTTCCTTTTGGATAAACCAGTTCCTTAAACAAAGATATTAGATACAATTTGGGATTAGGTTGACCTGACCCCCCAGACTTCTGTCTCCACATATAGAGCTAAATGTCAATTCCCCTTCACCCTCTAGTTGCACGTCAATCACACGTCATGCGGCTGTGCGCGCATCTCTGCCAAATATTTCTGCTGACACTGCAGGATTCTCTTATGGATCCACCCACTTGTGACATCATTTTAAATGACGTTTCTAGCATACGCCTGTATTTACGCCTATTTTCATTACGTATGTGTATTCTTATCTGTATTATCAGCTGTTACGCCTCCTGCATCTGTCTTAATGCAATGCTTTCCCTATATATATTGTTACTTGTCAATAATGTATTGCCTATCCCTTCCTGAACCTTCGTGGTGATGGAATAAGATTGCCTAGTTCGAACTATAATTCCTTTGTAAGGAATAAAGCCCTTTTCAGAACCTCTAATACCACGGATCCTGCCTCTTATTTTGACTGAGTTATTCTTACTAGACTTTACCGCATAAAAAATAGTACAGGTAATTTAAATATTTACAACATCAGATCAACAAGGTTGCTTCTCTGGTCTTTCTAACACTAAAGTCAATCCGGAAAGTGCGCGCCTTCATTCTCCCTGAAGCAGTAAAAACACTGGTGACGGTCCTAGCCATGGCTAGACTGTATTACGGAAATGCCTTATATCGGGGCCTTCAAAAACAGCACATGCTCAAACTCCAGTGGGTGCAGAATGCAGCCGCCAGATTGCTGCTGGATATCCCCAAATTCAAGTCCATTTCCCAAGGCTTAAAAAAACTCCACTGGCTTTTTGTGAAAAAGAGGATAGAATTTAAATCTTTATGTTTAGCGTACAAAGCTATGCATGGAACAGGACCAGCGTTCCTGAAACAACATTTCACCTGGTATCATCCACTCAGAAACCTACGTTCAGCTCAGAGCAAACTCCTCCAGACACCCAGATTTAAGAAAGTTCGCTGGGGAGGAAGTAGCTTTGTCCTGAACACAGTGAAACTGTGGAACACACTTCCGATAGATATTAAAACTGCCCAACGTTACTTTCCTTTAGGAAATTACTAAAATGTGGCTATTATCAAACTAATTTTCACAGTTTTCCACTGAAATTTTGGCAGACACCACCGTACAGCACCTAGACGCCCTTGGGCATTCGAGCGCTATATACATTTAACAATCAAATCAAGGAAACCATGTTAAGTTCGAGGAATTGGGTTACTGGTTTTGTTTAAAAAACCTTATTTCATTTGTTGGCATTCACATACAATCAAGTTCATTGGGTACATAGCACTGAAATTACACATCCAACATTGCAGGCTTACACAACAGCATATATTGTGGGTTCAAAGACCTAATGCAGTTCTTAGGGCATACAATTAGGGATTGGTTTGTGAGGTGCGAGTCAGGGCTTGTTGGCGCATATAGCCACGGAATGGCTCCCATATGTCTCGTGGTCGGGATCTCGGAGGCATCAACTCCCAATAATTTGACAACTGTTCGTGACAGACAATGTCTCGTATCCAGTATTTTAGTTTAGGCGCTAGGGTGCCCCCCCCAGCACATCGCAATCCGCTGTTTGGCGAGAAGTAGTAACAGTGCAACTAGTCTGCAAGAGGCTTTTGGTATCTCTGCCATATGACCCAAGAGGCTAACCAGCGGAGAGGGCGATAACTGTAGCTGTGTAATGTCCCCCAATGCCCGGTAGACCTCTACCCAGTATGACGCCACCGCCGGACAGTGCCAGGGAAGATGAAGAAAATCTGCTGTGTCAGTGTGACAGCATGTGCAGTGTGAGTCCAGGGACAGGCCCATCCTGTGCAACAGCACAGGAGTGCGATAGGTGCAAGGCAAAAAGTTAAAGTGAATGAGACGTAACCGATAATTCAAGGAAAGTAGTTCGAGTTGACTGCAGCAGAATGACCACTGTGTGTCTGTGAGTGGATAGGCTAGATCTTCCTCCCAGGCTGTCTGTGCAGGCAGTTGTTTTGCAGGTGGGATGTTTTGCATATGTCTGTAGAGTGCCGTGATGAGTTTCCGTGGCGAGGTAGCAGTGTAGGTTTACTCTAACGCCGTGAGGGTTGCAGGTGGCGCTGAAAACGTTGGGAACAGCCGGCAGCAGGCCGCTCACATCTGATAATATAGGAAGGTGTCCAGTGGCGCGTTAGGTGCCCTCGGTGGCTCAAAAAAGTGGTAGTCAGAAAGAGATCGGAAAAGGTGTGTATGTCAAGCTTGCCCGCATGGGCTCAGGCACCACCGTCCTGCAGAGGAGGCAGCAGGGGTTGTTTTGCGACGGGGACCGAGGGAGCATATAGGAGAGGAACGCCTGCGCGTCACGTCAGCCGATCCATGCCCCCGCAGACATTGTGTCAATTTCAGCGACAGGCCTTTTGTAGGGAGCGAAAAGGGCCGTGGACAGAGGCCACGGCGATACCGCATCAATTTCCACTGCGGCATGCGGCTGAAATGGTGTGGGATGTGTCCAGTAGTGTAGAAAGTGTGCCTGGTGCAGAGCGCATAAAGCTGTAGATCTGACTCACTAAGCACCCCTGGAGCTGTGGTCTGGTTAGTATTTTGTACTTTACCCGGGCCTGCCTCCCGACCCACACCAGTGTGATAAGGTTCGATCGAAGTCTATGGAAAAAGGCTTGTGTAAGTGGAGTGGGAATATTGATGGATAAATACTCGGGCAGACGACCATCTTCGCAATGGTGATTCGGCCCTCCAGGGACAGAGGGAGTTTTGACCACCTAGGATACGCTCCTCCAGCCAATCCATCGCTTTTCCAAAGTTGGCCTGACACAACTCGGTGAGATCCCTACTAATGTATATTCCCAAATACTTGATTGGCCCCTGTACCCACTGCAGTGGGTACTCTGTGGGAAACGGAACTGTGGCTTCCATCAAAGGAAAAAGTATTGACTTGGCTCAGTTAATCTGGACACCAGAGAGTCCCCCAAAGCGGATGAGCTCGCGAATTAGAGGGGATAGATTCTGCTCAGGCTGTATCACATAAAGTGTGACATCGTCTGCATAGAGGGACACAGTTAAGCTGCGTGTGGTGAACCCTATGGTGTGGTGTTCTCGGATATGTGCAGCACGAGGTTCCATCGCAATCACGTAGAGCAACGGCGACAGGGGCACCCCTGACGTGTTCCCCTGCCGACTGGGAAGAGGTCTGATATGTGTCCATTTAACCTTATGGGAGTGGCGGGCATTGTGTATAGGAGGCATAGTTGTGCCAGGAAATGGAACCAAGACCCATTAGCATCAAAAGGGGGAACAGGAATCCACGCTCCAGGGTATTGAACGCTTTAGTTGCGTCCAGCAGAGCCACCAGCCCCGTCGTGTTTGGATGCAGATAGTGCATTACTGCAAACATGGTCCTGAGGTTGTGCTCTGTGGAGCGGCCCGGTACAAATCCAGACTGATCAGACCTGATCATTATTGATAGTAGGAGTTTTAGCCTATGCGCAAGCACTTTCGCGAAAAACTTATTTATCGATGTTAATGAGTGAGAGGGGCCTGTAGGAGTCACATTGCTCAGCGACCTTATCAGGTTTGAGAAGCGTGAAGATTACAGCCTCTCGCATTGAGGGCGGCGGGAGCCCACCTCTAATGGGTCTTGGAGGATGCCCGAGGTCTCTGAAGCAATCTTGCTAATGTCTTACCCGGACGGTCCCCCTCGCCGTATCTGCGCACCTGTGCTTCCCTGCCCAGGAATTTGACCACCCTAGCCGCCTCCTCTTGGTATTCCGCTAGCTTATTGCGGATGTCTGACAGGACCTGGGAATCATTTGGGTGTTGGAATTGAGTCTCGAGTGCGGATATGTTCAATTTGAGTTTTGAGAGCGCACCTCGGATGGCTCTGAGTACCCCATGTTGCTTGGCTATGCACTCCCCTCTGATGACCACCTTGAAGGCATCCCAGAGAGTGGCGGGGGATTGAACCGACCCGCCGTTAAGGGCAAAGATGTCTTTGATGGCAGTGTGCAGCTCTTCGTGGAAGACTTGGTCACTAAGCGCATACGGGGAGAGACACCAGGTGAATACGCTTGTTGATGCATGCGGGGGATGGAGTGTTAGCAGGACCGGCGCATGATCTGAAAAGGTATGGGAAAGATGAGATACCTGGGGGTTCTATGGAAGCATGGTTTTGGACATCATCCAATAGTCAATTCGCAACTATGTTTTATGCTGGAGGGAGAAGCAGGTGCTCTCACGCGTGTCTTGGTGAGTATCCCACCATGGGTCGATGAGGAGGTTGTCTGCAATAATTGTCGCCCTAATGTGGATGCTGCTTGTGGATGAGGATGTCTAGTGCACCCCGCCCGATCCATGTCTCCCGTCAGCGGGACATTAAAGTCGCCACACCAGAGCACTGTGTGTGGATTGGGGTTTGCGATTCCCTGCCAGACAGTTTTAAAAAAGGACGGGTTATAAGTGTTCGGACCGTATACAGTAGAGAGAGTGTTAGGATGCTGATATAGTTTGCCCATGAGGATGAGGTATCGCCCTTCGTTATCGCAGATGCAGTGGTCTGTGGTCCAAGCTAAATCCTTACCTATTAAAATGCAGACCCCTCTGATGTAGTTGGAGTATGAGGATGCATATGTGAGCCCCCAGCCCAGAGTGAGGACGGAGGGTAATGTACAGCTTGAAAGGTGTGTTTCCTGAAGAAGGCAAATGTCTATGGTGTGTCTGTTTAAATAGGCGTGTACAAGGCGTATCTTCCTCGCATTGTTTAGCCCCCTCACATTCCAGGATATGAGTTTGATCGTATCTGTCTTAGCCATGCCCCACGAAAAGGTTGTGTATGGTGTGCGTGCGTTCGCCCCGTGTCAGAGTGGTGCTTTGAGACCCAGACGTGAGGATAAGAACAGGTAGTGGTGTGCCAACATATTTGATACAAACCAGAAACGTGAATAACAGTTTCCCAACGAGCCCCTTCCCCCAAGCCTTCCCCCTTCCACCCCAACCCCCCAATTAGGTTGAGGTATCCCCCCCTTGACCCCTTGAACAAAACTACTGGGAATCATCCCCGGGGGAAGTGGAGACGCCATGGGGTCTACACGCCTTAGGGCCGGGTGGCTGAGCAGAAGTATGTGGATGAAGGACCATCCATCCCCTCCCGCCCCAAATGTCCCAGTAACAGTACACTTAACTGTGGCAGCAGTTTACAGGGGTCCAGTGATTTTACCGAAGACAGTGGCTATCTGCCTCAGGTCGCTCTGCAGTTGACACCTGTGTCTGTGGTTGGTGCAAATTAGTCATTGTCACTCAATCTTGCGTCCGCTGTGGAAGAACTGGTGTGGGTGTCAGAAGAGTGATCTTTTGGAGTTTGCTGTTTAGCAAACTTGAGAGCCAATTTTGAGTCTGTGAAGTAGGTTGTCTTGCCGTTGAGGGTGATTCTGAGCCTGGTGGGGAAGAGCATTGCGTACTTGATGTTGTTCTTTTGCAGCAGCTGCTTCGCCGGCTGTAACTCCTGTCGGGCAGCTTGCACGGCCAGGGTGAAGTCCGGGAAGAAAGATATTGAGTCACCTTTGTATTGAGTACGTCCTCGTTCCCTCGCTTGACGCAGCACGGTGTCGTGGTCTTTATAATTCTGGAGTCGTGCCACAATGGGCCTCGGAGGAGACCCTGGCGGTGGCTGCGGCCCCAGCGACCTGTGGGCTCACTCAACAATGAAAAGCGGGGATAAAGCTGAGCCGAAAAGGTCTCTCAACATAGTCGCTACAAAGTCTTCCATCCTAGAAATGGCTGTGGATTCGGGGACACCCGTTATGCGGATGTTGGTTCTTCTCGAGCGGGCTTCAAGATCTTTGTTTTTTTGTTTTATGAGTTCTAATACTCTGTCCATTTTCAACAGTTGTTCCGCTGTGGTCGTTTGATTGTGATCGGTTTCAGAGACCCTTGCTTCCACGTGATCAAGTCTGGTGTCATGCTCATCCACTGTTTTTCCCTCTGTCCAGGCAGGTGGAGAGCGCATCTAGTTCGGTATCTATGTTGTGCAGGCTTGATTGAACGTCCAGCAATATGGTCTTGAGATCTTGTTCGTGATCTTCTGTTGCAGCTTCATCTAGAGAGGTTGGTGCAGCAGTTTTTTCCCCTTCATTGTCTGCCTACCGTGTGATGCACGTTTTATCAAAGGTGAGCTTTGATTGCCTCACCTCTGCCTTCCCCATATCTATGGCACTGTGTGTCTCGCGATTGTCTATTTTCTGAGGCTTGGGAAGGTTGGTCTGTGTTGTCGCGCCTCGTTGCCCCTCGCAGGTGCCTCCTGATCCCCAGCTTCCTCATCTCCCTTCCTCTCCACAGGGTGTATATTGACTGCTATGGGGGAGGGGCACAATCTCCCCTCGGTGCTGCAGAGAAAGGGGGGGCCGATGAGTCCAGCGTGAGCAGCCCATTGTCATGGGCCAGGGCACACTCCTCGTCGGGCCTGGCAATTTCGCAAGTTACAGGATGGGGCGGTGCACTGCACTGTTTGTAGGGCTGAGGCACCAAAAGGCTCAAGTGCGGGCCGCACCAGCACGGTGAAGGCCCAAAGGATATACACTCCAGCTTCGGCACCTGCTGCGACCCAGCCAGGGTCTGGTCCTGACTGGCCCACCGGGAACGAACGGAGTCACAGGCCGTCCAGAGCGATCACGTCTTCACAAGTGTAGGGTAATCCAGGTCCTACGCGTGGCGCTAGATAGAGCGTGCGGCCTGGAGGCGCCTCAATGAGCCAGTCAGGTGCCTGCTGCAGCCTGGAGATTGCACAGCTATGAGGAATTGGGTGATGTGCTGCACAGGTAGTGGTGCCAAAGATTAAAAGTACAAGCCGTACTGTCCTGAAGGTGAGACCAAATGTTGCGCACCTTTGCCTCTGCGCTTGTCAAGGCACTGAGCCGATACCAGCCAATTCTTTGGGGGCCGGGCGGATTTACAAGCTGCAGGAGAGGGCACGTCCACACGAAGGCAGGGAAGTCTGGGCCTCTTTGTGGGTCAGAAGGGGTCACTGCAATGGTGGCCATGGCGGACGGATCGGGTGCTCGTGGGGAGCCTCCACGCTCGAATTTGAAGTGGGATCCGGCCGCACGGCCCAAGGCAGGTCCTTTCGGGCCTCAGCCCCACCACCACATGTCATTGTGTCCCCGCTCACCTGCGAGTATCAGGCCGCACTCCGCAGCGTCGATTGCAGCAATGAGGGCTTCGGCAGTGTGGTGGGCAGGCCCATCCAGCCGATCCGGTCCGCAGGCTAGATCAGCAGAAGGCGGTGGGCAGAGTCCGACCCCTGCCCGCGCTGTAAGCGGGCCATCTGCGATGCAGGGCCCACAGCCAATCGCCGAGGCTTCGAGATCGGGCTGCACTCCCAGGCCGCAGTCCGCTGCAGCCGTCTGAATCTCTCAACCCTGCCGGGTGCCGCTCGATTGCGGAAATGACAGCGTCTTGTCGCCGCCATGAGTGCCTGCAAGTCGTCGTGGGGCGATTGCTGTGACAGACGACCCCGGAGCGGGTGGATTCTGATGGATTATATGCTCAGCTGGCAGTGCTCGCCTAAACATCGGCCACTTTGCACCGCGGCGAAGCCATGCCCCCAGAATTGTGTTACTGATTGAAGGGAGTGAAACCCTACTCAAGCAGCAACCACAATCCTTGTCAGGGTGAGGCACAAGCAAACCCCAAATTAACCTGTTCTCTACCCTCTGTTAGATTGGCACAGAGCGGAAAGGCTTAAATTAGAGTCAATGTGTAAAGTATTTATGCAGTACTTCAAATAGTAATAAACAGAAAACAGAACAGAAAAAATCCCACAATGTAATAAATAATGTAATGCAATAAACAAAATGAGATAAAAACAATAAAATACCATTCAGTAGATCCGGAGATATCCAAGTTGAAAGATCTCAGTGAAAACAGCGCCAACTGTTGATATCTAATCTCGCTAGACTGGGACAAAGTCACAAATTCAGGCCAACCATGAAGGAGTGCAGGCTGGCTATAGGGATTCAGTTTGGCCAGCTGAAAAAATAAGGCCGTAAGTCCTGGTTGGGAGCGTTGCGAGGTCGACATCAAGGATGCATTGTGCAGCTGAAGAGCTGCAATGCGAGGTTCTGTGTCATTGTCGAGGATCCCATCGACGAGGGCTTGGGATACAAAGTACGGCGTCTTTGATGCGCCGCTCAGTCGAGGCAATGCATTGGTTCCAAAGAGCTGCAAGACTGTGATGTGAGTGTATGCGACAAGGAATTTGCGATGCAAGGGTCTGCATCGGTGAAGCTTCACACTGCCGCAGTTCTGATGCAGGCTGCGAGGTTGATGCAGAATCCTTGGGTTGAGAGAATTCTAGCAGCAGAGGCAATGTGCCACAAAGTAGAGGAGATTCGTTGGTTCCTTTGGATCCACAGATGGGCTGGCAGAGCACCTTCAGGCACACCTCCATGGGACCAGGACTGGGGAGGCACCATGTGGCAGGGTGGGACTCACAGATGGCAGAGTCCAGGTGCTGAGTTCAAGGTTGCTAGAGACTTGTCCCCGAGTATCTAGTCATGAGGCCAGCCAACTAGCCCTTGGGGTTACTTTGGGGTGCCAGGTTCAACAGATGCTGGTCCACTCTTTCTCACCCAGGCAAGAGGTAGCACGTCAGCATGGGAGGCAGCAGTCCTTTAGTGAAGTAGCCCAGCAGAGGGGCAATCCTTTCAACAGCACAGCAGTCCTTCTTCCTGGCAGGGTATCCACAGGTCCAGAAATGTACTGATGTGTTAGTACCTGAGTTCCCATATTTACAACTGGGCCTTTTTTCAAGTGGAAGACGCTTCTATAGGTTTACCTTTGAAGTCCACAGGCTTCCTGTCTTCCCTGTCCAGGCTCTAGACTAACTACAGGTATACAGCCCTTTGTGTGGAGGCATGACACAGCCAATTCAAGTGTAAGTAGGGCAGTGCCCAGCTCCACCATCCCATCTAATAAAGATGGCCCATTCAGTCACACATAAGCTACCTAGTGTGTGTGACTGTCTAGGAGGATACACAAAGCTCAACTGTCAACTACAGCAAGTCTTGTGACCCAGAGAGAGTCTGCAGGCATCAAATATCTAAGGGAGGAAAATGCCAACTTTCTACAAGTCAATCAGTTGCACTGCAGTGTACGGGAATAGACCTTCACAATAAACAAATATGCATCATGTACTCCAAAATGTAATCCACGTTTTGATCCACCATTAGTATTGTTGTAACTATTGCAAACTTCATCCATCAATAATACTTTCTCTACGAAGACAGTGCATGCCACAAGTATTTCATATTTTCAAATGTCCACTGCATGCCTCATGTAGAAATGAACAATTCATCCTCAGTAGCCTCATGTAATTCCACCCAATGCATTTCGGGCTATTGTGCCCTTCGTCAGGGGTAACTGAAATAGTAGATATAAAAGGACATCTAAATCATCTATTCAAAACAACCTATCATTAACACGTACATGTAAGTACTTCCCCTGTGGTATGCCCTTGGCCAATCCTATACTTGATATGCGTGCACCTGAAAAAAAAATCTATTTGTGAACCTGATGGTGATACCCCTTGATACCACATCACATAAACGGCCGAAATTGCAGACAAAAACCTGTGTAAATCCAAACCCAAAACACTTGAGAAAACAGTGATAAAACCCTCATCATTCAGTGCACTCCGACCCTTAAGACAATCAATATTATAAAAATACCCACCATCCTCCCCACTCCCAGCCAGGTGCCTACTACTACATAACCCATTACGTTCCCGTCAGTATGAGCCTATACAAACTACCTCTGAAGCCGCGACCGGTAACCTTAAAGCAATGCGTTGTCTTTTGCCTTTATTATCCTATCTAAACACTCCCACGTGAAAGTCATCTGATTTTTAAGCTAAGAGGAGTCTCCCTGACCTCGTGACCCAGTCCCTGTTCAGTCTATGAACCTAAAAGAAATATGGATTCTAAGCCCTCAGTATAATGGTGCACCACCCAAAAGAACATTAATCTAATCCACCCATGCATAACAATACCACCTCTTAGCAATGTCCCCCATTCAAACAAAAATCAATCAATAAATTACAAAAATATAAATTCGATGATGATATTTAATGCTGTCAAATTAAAAAAATAAATTAAAAATCACAAATACATATAAACAGATTCAAATGCCCTTCATAACGTGTGAATCAGTACCATTTAGTACTGTTCGTGTATAACAGCATGAGCTTCCTTCAGAATGTGCAATGTTCTCTCGCTGTCTTCGGAGTGTTGCTTCAATAACTACCATTTTACTCTCCATTTTCAACAGGGTGCAAACATACGTTGTAACAGAATGTTGCAGTGCAATAGGGAAGAAAGTCAAATGCACTCCTTTCCTTGAAATCATGCTAATTTTTAAATAAGTAAGGGCGTGCAAACTTCCGTGATCTGTCCCAAAAATCACGGAAGTGTGATAAACAGTACCAAAAGCAGATCACGGCATCAGTTTGCACGCCATTACTTATTTAAAAATGAATATGATTTCAAGGAGAGGAGTGCATTTGACTTTCTTCCCTATTGCAACTTTCTACAAGTGGCATTTTCAAAATTGTAATTTAAAATCCAATTTTAGCATAAGAGAGCATTTTTCATTACAACTCCAAAGACACTAAACATAAAATGTTTACCTCTTACCATTCGGAAATTATCACTTATTACGTGTAATTTAGTAACTTCAATGATATCCTATGGGAGAGGTATGCCTTGCAGTAGTGATTTAAGAGCTTTTCACCACCAGGACATGTGAAACTAAAAAGTACATGTCCCACTTTTTATACTGCAACCTACCCTCAGGGCTGTCCAGGGCCTACCCTAGGGTGACTTACATTTATTAGAAAAGGGAAACAACCCTTACAAGGAATTCTTCACTCCACATGCAATTACAATGCGGTTGTTACAACAACCGCATTGTAACAACGCATACCATTACCCTGCAAGTCGTAACAACGACTTGCGGAGTGTGGAGAATGTGTTGAATTTAAAATCCAACACCTTCCCTACTGTTGCACAGACTGGAGTTGGAATAGTAAATTATACTATTCCAACATCCAGCGCCACCCCTAGATCAATTCGTTGTTACGACTTGCGGGGTAATGGTATGCTTTGTTATAATGCGGTCGTTGTAACAACCGCGTTGTAATTGCATGCGGAGTGAAGGCATGCGTTATAAGGAGGCATATTCATTAAAAAAGGAAGGTTTGGGCCTGAAAAAAGGGTTATTTTGCCAGGTCTACTTGGCAGTTTAAAAACTGCACCCATAAGCTGCAATGGCAGACTTGAGCCATGTTTAAAGTGCTACCTAATTGGGTGACATAATCAGTGCTGCAGACGCACTAGTAGCATTTAATTTACAGGCTCTGTTAACAGGTTGTGGCACTTTAATAGGGACTTACAAGCACTGAATATGCCAATTGAGTATAAGCAACTGCTACCATGTTTTAAGGAGCGAGCGCAAGCACTTTAGCACTGGTTAGAAGTGGTAAAAAGCTCAGAGTTCTAAAGGCAACGAAAACGAAGTCAGCAAAACAGCAGGGTTAACAGGAGGGTTAACGGCAAAAAGTTAGGAGGAAACCACACCAAGGATGCCAGGTCTAAAATTTAGGATTTGTACTTCCCAGGACTGCATGTTTAAGAAACACCCACAAGTTCACTGAAAAAAAAACCTTTTAAAGTGGAGGTATGGTTGGAAATGAAAATTACAAAAAATAGAAATTGTCCAGATGTGGTTTGCTATGCAAAGCAAAACTCATGTTCTGGCTATACACTACTCATTACCTCACATACAATATCACCACTGACATCTCAACTGACATCTTCAATTAAATCAACAGACTGTGTGAACATCAAGCAGACACACACAATAATTTATCACCACACTGTATAACTATGAGAAAAGTAAAATAACTCGGCAGTGTCTGTACTTAATTCCGAGGAGAAGGATTGAGCATTGAATTTGGTGTGCAAATTATGGTTTGCTTGGCTGTGTTGTGAGTTACAGATTTGTGGTCCTAACTATAACTGGCAAACCTATGTTAATGTGTTTTAACCAAAACTAGCCATAAATTATTTGACCTAACATATCATATACCACATGCATAAGTTCCTTGGGCAAAACAAACCATGAGCAGATAGTCCCTGCTGTCATGCCCTTTAACACAGCAACAGTTGGCTTCAGGTAGGCAGGCCCTACATCGATCTTGCAGCGTTTGGCCAGTCCCTGCCTCATAAGGCCTTCAGCTGTGCATAGCAGGGTTTAGCAACAGGGCCCCATCATGCAATGGATACCCCACACCTTTTGAGCATGGGGTTCAGCTATGTGCAGCTGGGGCTGATAGGAGGGACCGTACTGTGGCTAGTCCATCCTCCACCCAAACTCCCAACAACCCTGTGTGGCCATTTGCCAAGCCCAACAGTAGACCATTGGCTGTGTGCAGCAGGGGTTGACAGCAGGGACTAGACTGTGGATCTGGACTTTAGGGCACAAGTCAAGTTAAGGTTATTTGAGATAACTATAACTGGTGAATTTCAGCATTTCCTAAATTAAAATGTTATATTTTAACTGACATTTTCACCTAACTATAACATCACTTTAACTTTGTTTCTTTCAGTGTATGTGCAAAAAAGGAAGTAAGGAACTCTGAGTAGTAGATCAGAGGGCAGCAACCTTACATGGAGCACCCCACTACACCACCCTCACTCCAATCTGCTCACCTCAAATATCTGTTTTTCTAGCAAAGTTTTTAAAGATAGGATAAGCACAATGCCAGCCATGCAGAGCTAGAAAGTGATAAAGCCTTTTGCCATTTTACTGCAACGTCTTTAAGCACAGAATTAGCCAGTGCCATCCATGCCAAGCTGAAAAATGTCAAAATCCTTTTACCACTCCAGACACAGTATTACACCTTTGGAGAGCTATAGCTTTGTCCCGACCCAAGGGACCACCTAATATAAGGTAAAAATTACCTTTCAGGCTTAGAGTGCCACATTAATTATTCATAAAAGTAAGCAAGGAACTCTAAATAGATCCCAAGTTTTAGGTGCCTAAATATATCACTGAAAAAAAGAAACGTTAAAGTGACATATACATCACTGAAAAAAACAAATACTAAGGTGATGATATAGTTTGGTATGAACTCTCTTAGATATACACAAACTCTTATGTCTTTACCTCCAACATTAAATGCAATAACTATGGGTGCCAACCATAGAGAACTTTCAGTCAGATGGATGACACCCCTGTCAAACAACGTATTTAATTCTCTGTTCATGGGGTCCTTCATTAATTGAGATGTAGGCCGAGCATTGTGCTCTAGAGGTGCAGCACACGATTTTAGCCTAATTGTGTGCTTGAATCTGAACAAGATTCCTAACGTCTCTTAAAAAACATACCCGGGAATTCACAGCAGACATCCTCACATAGAGCAGGATCTGCAATAAGAACTTCTTCAGCGTCTTTGGGATTCAAAATGATGCCTAATTTCTACTGATGTCTCCACCCATGCAGGCTAGATCCTTTTTTGCGATGTAGACCTTCTCTGCAGTAGATCTGCTCTTAAAAGATATCTCCATAGTAGCTATACCTACAAGTGGAATATGATCTTCATTATACCCTACTGGATTAATGTTCCTTATCTTCTAAAAATAGTTGTTTCTACCAAATGTCTCAAAGATCAGTTGGCTGTCAATTAGTGTGAATAGGGGACAAGACTCAGCACAAACATTTATACTATGTCCACCTAATAAACGGAAGCCAATTTTACCTTATTTGCCAGGATCACTTTCAAACACAATATTTTTAGTATCCTCTTCTACAGTTTCTACAATGTTAACCTTTCTATTGTTTGTCTCTCTACAAAGTCAAATGCCCTCTTCTTCCACCCTTTCAACACACTGCCCCCTTGGGTGTAGGTGTGTAATTAGCAAGGTGTCTAATGTTGTGACAACAAAAGCATTTGGCTTGTATACACTCATGGTTGCAGGTGATGGGCACTGGCATTCATTACTAGGGTCTCTGGTTTATCTTTCATCAGACTTTGATTAGCAATGGAGGGAAAAGCATGAAAGGAAGAGGGATCAGAAATGAGTCACAATAGAAGAAAGTGGGAAAGTTAAAGAACCTGCAAGAATGAGATAAAGATACATTTAGTTTAGGGTAGTGGGACAAAAAGGTTAAGCTTGGCTTCTTATGAGATAAATGTGAACATCCAAATATCAGGCGGAATCTATGTACGTTTTCAGGACCAAAGTGTCTGATGAGTTTGTTCCTGCTTGACATATTGCGACTGTGGCCTAGAACCTTTTAATATTTTTGATGAAAAAAGTCCTTGCTGGTGATGATGTCTCCAAAACACCAGGAGTAGCTCTGCTTTGTTTGAAACACTCTAGTCAATTTTTTTTTTATGACACCCAACTGGTTATTCAGGTTGATGGTTGCCAAAACCACAATTGTGAAACTTTTGACTCCTGCAACTGGGAGACAGCATGTGTGAGCCCCTGGCCTCCTGATGTTGCTGGACCTCTCAGCTGACTTCCACCCCATACGCAGTCTTGAGTCGTGAATGGTATTCACCAGCAATGTCCATTGGTTCTCCTCCTACCTTTCCAACCAACACCATTTTGTTCACTTGGTCACCTCCAGGTAACAAACGATCCTTATGACATGTCGAGTCCCCGAAGGTTACATAATGTCTTCTTTCATCTTCAACCTTTACATGCAGCCGCTTCAAGTTCTACTCATAGATAGAATCAAGATTCCCCAGGATGCTGATGATACATACATCTACTTGAAAGTCCTCTCTGCTTCAGATATTCAACACCTCAAAACTGTGTGAACATCACCCAGACCAAGATGTACAGCGCCTACCTGAAGGTCATGCCAACCTAGACAGAATTTCTATTATTTGCCAAATCACTTGGATTCACCCTGTACACCAACCTCTCCTCAAGGAACACTTTGCTAAAAAACAAAGACGACCTGGTTCTAGCTCACTCTTCTAAAGAATGCCAAAATGTTTCTTTCCGAAACCAACTTCAGAACTGCAGTTCAAGCCCTTTTACTCATGCAGCTGCAAGATGGTAATGTTCTACTTTCTGTGCTCCCAGAATCCACACTAGCACTTCTTAGGTGCATCCCATATACCGCAGTATGTCTCATCCAGTGCCTGAAGAAATAGGATCATATAACCAGCACCCTAATGGACCTTGATTGGCTCCTCTTACCAGCCTCCACCATCTTCAATACTAGCTGCATCATTCACAAAGCCATCACAAGCAGCACCCCTGCTCATCTTGCAGAAAAGCTCACCATCTCAGATGGTTCTTGGCACCATCAGACTATAGACTATGAAGTGCAAAAAAGAAAACACAAGACAGCAGGCTTTTTTCATCTATGCACCCATAATCTAGAACAATACCCCCACATCTATCAAGACCCCCCCAATGCTGCTTCAATTTAGGAATGAGTTGAACACTTACCACACACAAGATGCTGCCAAATTCAAAAATTACCTGACAGCATCGCAGAGTCGCTGACATCAAACTGCCTACAGCTGAATGCCAATAAAGCTGAGATCCTCCTCACAGGCAAAAACATGCACCTTTGGAATAAACACTGGTGGCCGTCCGTCTTAGGATCCCAGCCCTTTCCCAAACAGACTGTAAAAAATCTAGGCGTATGGGTCGTCTCTGCCCTGACTTACCAGGCACAAACAAAATCGGTAGCCGGAGTCTGCTTTGGACCCCTGCGCGGACTCAAGCATTTACTTGGATTCTTCGACGCCAACATTCGCCAGTTCATCATCCAAGCCACCATACTCCCCAGACTACATTATGTCAGCTCTCTGTATCTGGGGGCCAATAAAGCAGAGATATATCGCCTCCAAGGGACACAAAATGCTGCTGCCCAAATACTCTTTGGCCTGCCCAAATCTTGCTCTACTTCCAGCCTTCTGCGCAGGCTGCACTGGCTCCCCGTGGAGGGAAGAATCAAATTCAAAGTTCTGTGCATTTCTCACAAAATTCTGTATGCCCATGCCCCCAATATCCTACCTAACCTTCTCACACCCTACATTACTAATCGTCAGTTGCGTTCCACTGGTCAACACTTGGCGTGCGTTCCTATTTTTGTGCACTTGTTCCTAGACTCTGGAATGCCCTACCTGCCAACATCAGAAATATCCAAAATCAATTGTCCTTCCGGAAGGCTATAAAAACCTACCTTTTCTCGAACTAACTTCCTTGCCCCTAGCTGCAGTCCGCTGTTTTTTCTGCCGGCTCTGAGATCAGACCTATTACTTATGACTTTAAGATTTTCTTTGACCATGTATACAACTCCTCTGTTTTTAGCTATGTTTGAGCTATAGAAATTTCGTATACATACATACATGCATACATACATACAGACAGATGGATGAGGGAGAATGCACTTAAAAACAACTCATACAAGACAGAGGTAATGGTATTACGACAAGCTAAAGAGGTCTGGCCAGACATGTGGTGGCCCTCAGACCTTGGTTCTACTCCAAGCCCTAGTACAGTGGTCAAGAATTTAGGGGTTTACTTGGATGACAAACTCTCTTTTCAAAATCAAATACATAAGGTAATCCCTATCTGTCTGTTTCTTCGCAGGCTGTTGAAGAAAAGTCACCCCCACCCTTCCCTTGGAAGGGTGAAAGCAGGTAGTACTGCCTCAGTTTTTACCAAGAATGCATCACTGAAATAGTCTCTACCTAATTTGAAAAAGCTTTAAGTTATGCAGAACCTAGTGGCTTGATTAATGTCTTACTGAAAATAGCAAATTTGGCCATTTGGAAAGCTTTTGTCTGTTTAAGAGGGAACTGGGTGAGAAAATTTACTTGCAGGCCTCTCCAAATTGGGTAATTGTTTGGATGAGAGAGAATTGGATGGCTTGTCCATGGCTCTTTTCCTCTGTCTGCTGTAGTGTGAAGATGAAGAAGAGCTCTTGTGCTTGATAAGTTTCCAATGAGATGATATTGGTGAATACCTTTTCTTAGGAGAAAAAGATTGGAAATTGAATTTGGAAACTGAGACAGCAACTTGACCTCTCTCTCTCTAATAGACCTCAAAGAAGTCATGCAACGCAGCAGAAGAATATGCCAGGAAGGGAGCAGGACAGCAACATATCTACAGAGATAAGGCTCGCTCCTCCCCTCTCCCTAGCGGCGATGCTGATTTCAGCTGCCGTGCACCAGGCACACACCTGTAGCACCTTAGCACCAAGATGAGTGCCTGAGTCTAACATAAGTTTTGTACTGGAAGGGTACCATTACTGTACAAAATACTATGCCTAGACAAGTTCAAGCACTTTCCCCACTTTGTATGTGTGCTGCACAGTGCAGCACGCATGCAAGGTAGGAAAAGAATGGAAAAATGAAAACATTTCTCCTCTTAACGTCTCCTTACAGATCGTGTTAACTTTTGGCGCTAAACCCTGTCTACAATTGTTGTTAGATAGGGTTTTGCATCAAAAGGCATGGGTGATTGCATAGGAACACCCGTGTACCACCCATGTAATGCCCCTTTGGCGTTAATTAAAGCAAAAGCTTTGTGCTGCTTTGCTTTACTTGTAGGGTACTTTCCAATGCAAAACAAGTTTGTGCTGGAAAGTAAAATGGTAAAAAACATTTTGTGCGAGGTTAGCATCACCTTTGTGATGCTAACCCAGTGCAACATGTTTGAAAATCTAACCCCTGGTGTGCATGAGGGTGCAGAGGTTGCATGATGTTGCATTATGCTTGGAACCAATGTACTACAGACATGACACAGGTGGATTTGTGCCAGGCATCAATCGATGAGCACTGGAACAAGTATAACCGTTTAAAGTTTTGGATGGGGCCATACCTCAGAAAAAAACAGATCAGTAGCCAGTGAGCTACAGATCCCAGAATCTGTGAGTTGTGTAAAAGAACAAAATGATGTAAACAGCACTGGTCGAAACCTTTATGGACATACGTCATCACTTCCAGAGATGATGTCATGCTGGTCTGCAGATGGCTTCTGGTGTACTGAAAATCTTCCAGAACCCCCTGTGGGCTGGGAAGGGATCAGAATGCGAAATCTGTGGAAAGGAGCATTTTTCTACCAGGAGTTTGTGTTATCTACTTCTCCCACACACATCATCTGCAACTCAATGGAGCATGTGACCTCTGGTTTCCTAGGCTCAATGCACCACCTTAGCCAAGTACTGTGCAGCCTCTCTGGTGGAGAGGCTATGTTGTCAAATAAGAAAAGGAATCTCAAATTCAAAGGGAAACTGTGACTGGACTATTCTCTTATTCTTTAACGTCACTCCTTCAAAGAGCAACCAAATAAATGTGACCTCTGGCTTTGAATGCACAGCAAATGAGGCAAGATAAGAACAAGATTTATAGGCCTATTTGCAGAAATTCAGTACTGGTTGAAGAATACAGTATATAGGGTTTGGGCCATTGGGGGCTCCTCCGCTATGGCAGAGGAGCGTCGCCCCACTGCTTTTGTGCAGTGCACAGCAAAGTAAATATAAAATGCTAATTACTTTAAGTTATTATCATTTTATATTTCCTTAGCCCTTGGTCGAGGCTGTTCTGCTCTCGGAGCAGGGTAGGGGAGGAGTGGTTTACCTATTCCTAAGTGCGCAATGACTGATTGGTTGGCCCTCGTAGGCCACCCAAACCAGTCATGCGCACTTTCCCAGTTCTCCCTGCAGGCATGGAGAACATGCCCAGATCCCCATTCCCTGGTTAAGCGTCGAACCAGGACACTCAAAACCATTCACAACGCTGCACAGCGTTGGGATTTGTCAGGGGAGCCTGGGTGCCTACCAATCACAATGCGTCATTGCAGCATTGTGATTGGTCATGGGATCCTGGCTGTTCTTCTCTGCTTCCTGTCCCATGAGGAGAGCAGGAGCAGAGAGAGACTCCGGACCGGCGGCATGGTAAGTGAATACTTATATTTTTTTCTCCATTGCCCACCCCTGCGTACCCCGCCTCACCCCCCTGCCGCGCCCGCCCTTTCACCCGCGAGTCATGCCGCCCGCCACTGGTTTGGGCAAGGAAAGGGATGAACTCAAGCTGGACAGCCTAAAACAAATAAAGCCAGCAAATAGAAAGCAAGCAAACGTGAGTTACAAACCACAAAGCCAATGGTAAGCGATGGGTGGAATGTATTCCCAGGGAAGCTTTCCGAATGTCCCCAAGATGTCGAAGTCTGAAAAATAAAAATGTATTTCATGGGCAGCAGTCCATTACAAAGTACAAAGTAAACCTGTGTGCGGAAATCAGTAGAGCAAAGTTGATGCAGCCTCTTTCCTTCCAGAGAGCCATCCATCAGCCAGCAGCTGAGGGGGAACGCTATGCACGGGCTCAGAGGCTTCCAATCACACCACCGCAGGTGCAGCCCACTGACGGGATCGAAAGTGTCAGAACCGCTAAAGAGAAGCTTCGTTCCTGGCATGCGGACGCCGGTGGGCTCCTTCAGTATACATATCATGTAATACATTTTCTGTGAGGTCTTTTATAACCAGGCCTCCCACCTGATCTTGCTATTTTTCCTCCCTTGAAAGACACGAGGCAGCCTTCCCTTGCTTTCAGGTTTTTTGTATGAACTCAGGGTGTATTTCCTATCACTGGGAATATAATTATTTGCTCAGTTATATCTCTTGCAAGGCGCTGACATCTTGCATAATAGAGCATCGATAACCATCGATGATTCGGGCATTCGGTGGGAAAAATCCGGCCCATTACAAGTAGGGCCCTAGTGGTCCCCTTAGAAATGAGGAAGAAATCTGTAATTCTGGGTTCGATTATCTTGGTATTTCCTCATTTCCCCCTACATATTCACAAAGAGATTTTGACTGCCAATCTTTGTGTGAAAGTAAACTGAGCAGCGGAAACACTGCGGATCTCATAGTTCCGATGGGCTGGTGACTGCTGTCACTGGCCACTTGGAATTAAGAGACGGATCTTATGAGGGCCGAGGTGTTGTGTCCGGATGCACCACTCTCTGTAACAGAGAATTCTTATAACACTGACTGCCAGGGCACGAGTCGGGGGTACATGCGGGTGGACGGTGTCCACCCTGACAGGAATTTGGGCCCCACTGACCAGGACACTTTCAGCAGCGCCTGCACCTTGTCTGCATTCCATCTGCAACAAGCACCAACGTGCAGGCGGGGACGGGGCTTTCTTATTAAAGACTCCTGCTGGGCCCATAACACAGGCAAAATATATGGGGTCATCACTCAGGCCTCCTTTTGTGAGTCTCTTGGCTGGGAACAGTTGGGAGCCTCACACTTAGATGCAAATGAAGCGGAGGGGAAACAAAGGTTAGCACTTCACACATACTTAAGAAAGGCAGTTTTTAGGTTTCGCCTAGCGAACGCAGCGCATGCGCTACTTCGCCTTGGCTAGACTATTGTTGTGGGTTTGGTGCGCAAAGGGAGACAAATAATGTGCGCGCACGGACAGGCGATGTGCACGCGCATGGCGTCTCCTCTCTGCCTCACCGCGCGCTTGTTGGGGAAGGTTGCTGCTTGAGAAGGCAGACAGTAGCCAGTGTTACTCATTCATGAAGTCACCCTTGGGAACCTGTGCATGCCTGGCATAATTTAGTTTGGAATGTCGAAAGTAAGTTAAGGAGATATGACGTGCATTCTACAGATATTACAATTCATGGCGCATGATTTAACTTTATTGGAATAATTGGGTGACACCATTAGATTATATGTCCACTACATTTTAGTTCAGTTATATTGATCTCTTCTAGAGGTTAGCTAGGCACTAAAATGGCAAACTTTAAAATTGTTCTCAACTCAACATTGCGGCATATTTACATGCTCCTATCTGGTACGTTCTTCTAGAACTCAGACTTCATATGATCTGTAGTAAAAATATAGTTAATGAAAAATCTAAAAAGGACTTTAAATATTTATATAATTTTACGATACCATTTGTTATTTAGTGATCCTTCCATAGCGTGATATGTGGTCCGTTGTGTGCTAAAACTCGTTAATTATTGCACAGTCTGCTTCAAGAATATTTTAACTTGATTGCAATCTCTGTTTTTGCTTGCATGGAGCCGCGCACAGATAGTTTTGTGTTGTTCTGTCGATAGGTTCTGTGCTGCTTCCCACTGTTGTCTTCCATTACGTCGTGACTAGCTAGCTATGGGAGCGCAGAAAACTAGTACAAACCACATTTACCTTTACAACTCTGATGCATAGGCAAAGAGCTTATTGAAGCCTTTTGAAAATATTTGTTAACGTTATACACTGCTCCTTATGCCTGGGTGACAGCTGGAGTTTTCTTGTGGCAATAATTTTGCTGCTCGGTGAGGTTCTACATTCGCTCTAAAATTTTACAAAAATATATGCTATAACATTTACTACAGTGAGATTTGCAAAGCTAGTTAATTGAGTGCAATACCATCCACTCCAGGGCAGGTGGGCGTGCATTTTATGCATGTGTTCTTTGGCACTGTGAATATATGTACATACACATTGCAAAGGCATCATACTACGCTTTGAGTTTCAGTCCAGTTTCCGTCTTTTTTTTGTGATTATGGGTTTACCACAAGTAAAATTACTGACCAATATTAGCTAAAGCTTAATTGTTCTGCAGTTTTCTAGATATTTATTGTACAGATCTACCGTTTGCAAAGTGTGCTCGTAGGTGTTTTATATAGATGTTACTTCATTCAAATGGCATTGATTTATATAAGCATGTATAACATTCATTTATATAAAACACATTCGTTATTTTCTTATTGAACCCATTTTTTTTGCTGATTATCCTCATACCAATTTACGATGAAATTGCACATGGTGCTTATTAAGTGGTTTGTAGCGCCCTGTGGGTGATGTGAGAGTTTGGAGCAGACTCCATGGTCTAAAGAGTCTGACCACTGCTCTGCTTTCTGCTGAGGGACTTTCTTTTTTTAATTTTTTTAATTTTTCTGGCAACTGCCTCAATTTAACTTTCTTGATAGAAAACGACCAGCAGAGGTCTGTAAAATACCAGAATCACTTTATCCTTCTCTAGATTCCAGTCCATAGAAATTGTCTTCCACATGCATCCGTAGACAATAAAAAAAAAAAAAAAATTTTGTATTTTCAATGATATTCCCACTGAAGGCCCTGATTTTATATTAAAAACAGAGCTTTGGACTATACCATTTCCCGCTGAAAGGCAATATTTCTCTCCATGTGTTCCCATACCTGGTGTGTCACGCAGTTTGGTGCTTACTTTCCCTCCATGTTAAGAACAATAGAGGTTTCAGCACCCAGTCTAATGTGCTGCATAGCCAAATACATTTAAAGTCCCAAAGGCGAGACCGATTGCATTGCAAATGCTTGTTCACTTTGTTTTCACTTTGTTCAGTCCCTGTTTAGGAGATATGCATGCACTGTAAGAATGTCAGATGTGTTGGTCTTTCCCAGTATTTACACAGAGCAAATTGCATTTATATAGAGCTTGCTACACCTGAGGATGTGTTGAGCCACTATTTTTTCTTGTATAGCCCTACTCATCCCAATGCAGGGTGTCAGAGCGCTTTACATCAACATACGCATATTACATGTACAATAAATTATATAAGTTTGTAAATGAATGTACAGGATGTGATACTTAACCCCATCGATGCATGCGTCGGCCAACGGCCGTCACAAGCACTACCTCCGTAGTGCTGCGCACGTCCGTTGGCTGACACGGCCTCGCCCGCGCAAGATTTCACCTGCACCGCGGCGGATTTTATGCCGCGGTTAAGGTGATAAAACTGGGGGATTGCAAGTTGTAGAAGTCACATATCATCTTCCATAGCTCACTGGGCTATTATCATCACAGTGTGCTCAAACGTACTCATGATAGACTTGCTAAACATGTATGTGAGGGCTTTAGATCTGATGTCACTTCTTGTGATGCCACTTCCTGTAAAGTCATGGCTTGTGATGCCACTTTCTATTATGTCAATTCCTGTGATGCCATGTGTGATGTCGTGCACCGTGATGTCGCGATCCATGATGTCACTTGCATACTCCCCCCACTTCTTTTTTTAGGACTTGTCCCCTGCTGACTGGGTGTGCAATGCTCGCTTCAGACCACAACAGGTGGAAGGAACCCAGACACTCGAAGGGATGTGGCCCCGGTGACAGAGGTGTCACAGCCCTTCCTGAAAAGGATTATTTTCAGAGCCTTTATGGATGGCTGCAAGATTCACGGAATTTTGACCCCGGGAGCTCGCAGGCACATGCAGCTGGCCAGTGAGTTCCCTGTGGTGCTGTCTACGATCAAAGGTTTTTGTTTTAAAAGTGACTGTCTCCCCTTACTCCACATCCTTGCATACCTTGGGGCAGATTTACAAGCCCCGTGCCCCACTTTTGCGTCACTTTTAACGCGGGAAAAGTGACGCAAAAGTGGCGCAAGTGGCTTGTAAACCTGCCCCCTTGTTTTCATGATGACCTACCCTTCAGCTGCTTTGTTTTTTTGGGGAAAGCTTCATGAATTGATAGCTGTTGTTCAGGGGCAGTCTGCAAATTCGAAAGAGAAGGCGAGCTGTGCTTCTGCAGGCCGCCACCTTTTGGTGTTTTTTTTTCTTTCTTCTTTGTCCCAGAACTATCTTTCAAGCCCCAAGGGAAAAATCTTAATATGAATAAATATATATCTACATACAAGGGCTTTTGGTCAGCCCTCATCATTCATTGATCTATTCAAGTGTCGTTCACAATGCGCTTTGACCCACCACAGCATAGGTCAGTGGGTCAGCTCACTACAGCTTTTGACTTCAGACATTGTGAGTGATGACATTTTTCCATATCATGTGTGCACACCTATTCAAAAAGACTTGGCAGGTCTGATAGGCCTACCTCTGCTTTCATTTCATGCTCTTCTCAAGGTTTTGAATCTATTTTTTTAATGTTGTTTTTATTTTTTATCATTTTTGTTAGCAAACGTATGTATTTCACCATTGGATGGCAGCCTTTTTACTTTTCATTACTTTGACACTTTTAATGTGTATTTTTAAAACTATATTTTATTGTTTATTAATCAATTACAAAACATTAGGGTTAGAGGACAGCTATACGTGTGAGGCATAAATCAATTATAGAATCAACACATGACAGTAGAAAGCTTTGACACTTTTAGTCAAAGTATTGGGTTAAAGGCATGATCACTTTGACAATATTTTCAGTGATAATCGTCTAAACAACAGTATAGTCATCAGAGGCTTATCAGTCAAAATCATTAGCCCAAGAATTGTACAGCAGGCGTTTTCTAAAGTCTGCGCTTCAAACAAAGAAGGGGGGTATATCTCAGACACTTTCAGGGGGACATCTCACAGAGTTTCTCTTGTGTATCCATAGTCACTAGCTTATCTGCTTATGTAGAGCCTCACTTATGAAAAGAGCCTCATCGCGGGGGAAAAGGAGCGATGACACACTTTTCATTGCACCCTCTTTGCGACACCATGGATGCGCTGTATTTACACTACTGCGCTCTATGTTGCAAGGATTGACCGGATACATCAGGAATCTTGATATATCTCGTTGCACAGTAATGACGCATTGCTGGAGTGTGCCGGTAACCTGACGCAACTCCAGCAATGTGTCATCACACATGGGGCGATTGAAAGGCCCTGTGTCCTGCCTTACCCCTGCCTGAAGCAGGCATAAGGACTTGATGCAGTCAAGTCGTAGAAGTGGCGCAGACAAATCTCATAGATTTCCCTATGCCATTTCTACGAGCCTTTTTTACATGGAACGCCCACCCTGCATACATTATACCTGATGCAGGTATAATGTAGCGCCGTGCTTTACAAAGTGCCTACATGCGTCACTTTGTAAAAAAGGGTGCAGAATGTCGCATTGAATACTCCGCCGCAGCATCATTGAAAAACAACAAATAAATAAGGCCTGTAGTTTCTAAGAGGGCCCCTGTTGTGTTTGTCCTTTTTCTGCATCGCCTGCATTTCAGAGCACGTTTCAGCTCTCCATTGCATCGTCTTTCAACCAGTCTTTCATTTTTGGGCTTGGGCCCTTCATCCGGACTGGTGATTCCGGGCACCGGGCAATCCCCCGGTAGGCCGGATGGTGTGGGGGCCGGTTTTATGAGGGGGGGCCGATTTTCGGGCCAGTGACCTTACTGCGGGAGGGTTATGGAAAGGCACAACTGGCAGCATTTCTTTGGCCAGGCCCCTGTGTTCATGGCATCAATATATGGCAGGTCAGGTCACTCAGTGATATATTAATGTTACACCTACCCACTGCCGTGCCAGTGTGCAGCACGTTGATGTCCCCGCGTCAGCGTTTGTGCGTGGTCTTTAGGGTGGGGCTGAGGCTGCCTGGTGTCATGCGCATTGAGGGCGAGGCTCGCGCAATGAATTGTTCGCGTTTGGTTTGCAGCTTGCACACCACGCCCAGGCTAGTTCTGCTCTCTTCTTCTGCGTCTGCTGCCCGCAGGTGAGTGTCTAGTCACTGAGGCAGGCCTGGTGTCTCGTACCATGCCGTCCGTCACTCACGGGTCCACTCGGGGTGGGTTGTCATCATGTCATCCTGGGCTGGGCACAGGCAGGCGGGGGCAGGCGTCCGGGCCGGGATTAAAAGTAAATTGAACTATGATAGGCCCCGGCCCGGTTTTGCCTGGATGGGATTGCCCTGATTGCATACATTTATTTGCTCCAGCCTCTTTCAGTTTGTGAGAGGCCGGTAGAAGACAGACGGTCATCTACTACTCTCCATTGCTGCACAGTGCCCACAGTGCTGTTCTGTGCCCGGGCCTGGGCCTATATTAATTCACAAACTACCTTCTAGGGCCTAGGCGGCAATTTGTAAATTAATACAGGTCCCGGGGCTGGTTCTGCGACCACGATTGCCACTCCAGGCCAGTTTGTGAATGTGAGAGCCTGAGAAGCGCTTTGCAGGGAGGCCGACTGAAGTTTTGTTACACTGTCCTGGCCACTGCACACGCCCCCCCATCATCCCCGGATGTATGTTGTTACAACGCACACTTTTACAACGCATTTTTTACAACGCATTTTTTACAACGCAACATCCACTACAACGCATTCCATTACATAGCATGACACTACAACGCATGTTTAAAAACTACCTTTACAACGCATTCCATTACATCGCATACTACCTTTACAACGCATACCATTACAACGCATAGTATAGGGGTAAAAATTACTATTCTAACTCCAGGGGGTGCAACAGTAGGGTAAGTGTTGGATTGCGTTGTAATGGTATGCGTTGTAAAGGTAGTATGCGATGTAATGGAATGCGTTGTAAAGGTAGTTTTTAAACATGCGTTGTAGTGTCATGCTATGTAATGGAATGCGTTGTAGTGGATGTTGCGTTGTAAAAATTTTGTTGTAAGTGTAGTGCGTTGTAATAGTTTCGTTGTAAAGGTTGTTCACCATCTTCCCTCCCTAGCGCGCAGCCACAGTCACTCTCCCTGGAGTCCCTGCTGCCTGCGCACGCACTATTAAATTAACTGGGCTGGGCAGGCAGGCACTTTCACTTTCGGCACCACATGGCCACAAGAACAACTCGTGACCCATTGACCCGACCAGGCCCGATCTATGAGTCACGTCACCAGAGAGACCCTGTGATGATCAAGGGGGCAAAATGATACACTGCAAAAAAAAATTGTGTCTTGGGCTGAAATGGCTGGTATTACCCTTTTTTAACAAAATAACTATAACATTTCATATCGCTGCTGGAAAGAGAACCAAAGGAGCAAGCGTAGTTGGGTGACACTTGACAAAACTGTTAAAACTGATAAGCAAACTTTAAATAATCATAACCTGCAGTGGAATATCACATCCTGGGATCTTTTCAATGTGAAACCATCCCTAAAAAGCTTCGCGTGATGTATCTCTCTCAAACAGGATAATGAATAACTTCTTCACTTTACAAAACTTTAGAGAATGAAAATATTTACCCTTACACATAACCAACCACTTTTGGGAGGACTGACTAGTGCAGCCACACCTGATGCTGATCTGGGGGGCGCTGTGTAAAGAAACAACTTATGGGTTTAATAGCACCTTCAGGCAACAATAAAAATGCCAGGTTAACTCTGGTGGTTAATGTTCCTGCTGGAGAGATCAGAGTTTGGGCTTGTGACAGTTTTGATTCATCATAAAGCAGCACAAAGGTTTAATATGTCTGCTGCAAAGAACATGTACCATGCAAATCACATAACTGTATTTTATGTGCATAGCTCAGTGGGTTACTGCTTTTGCCACAGAGACGTTTTTGTAACCAGCGGTTCCTAAATTACAATCCTAATATAGCGCAATGACCAATAAACTGTCATCAAAGAGCTGCAGGCAAACTGCATTCTATAGGTTAGAAAATTATTTTTTCCCCAGTTTTTCATTATCCAAATGCTGCTAAAAAAGGTTTGTTTCGGTAGAAATATATTCTTAATAGTAAAGCCAACCCCAACCACTGAAGTACATTTTAAATCCTGAGTTTGTGCGTCTCCAGAACACACATTCTTAAAATGTACTGCCTACCAGTATGGATGATATGTGATTCCTGCACCCTGCAATTCACATTGTCTTATTTATTATTTTCTATAGACTGATTTTACACACGTATAATTAATTGTCTCCATATATAATGTGTGTGTGTTGTAAAGTGGTCACACAACCTACACTGCCTGGTATGAGTAGCGCTATGAAAAACAAATGAAATGCATATGAGAATGACTATGCAGAGAAGAATGGCACTGTTGGAGGGTGTTGGCGAGGGATTCTACGGAGAAATAGATGATGGGGTGTGCCAAAAAAAGACTGTTGCCCCTGGCGCCACCAGCGCTAAAGCCGGCTCTACCTTCTTCACGTCAGAGTTTACTATTTGTACTCCTTTTCAAAGGGATTAAAGACTGGGCCCCTGGAATTCAAACCCTTGACCCACTCAGGTGCTTATTTACATGTCACCACTAGTGCAAGCCCTGACCATAAGGCAGGGTGCAGTATGCAGAGTTCAGTGTATTTAAATGGTTTGGCATATACTTTTAAGTTTTATATGTCCCAGAATAGGCGTGACTCAAATGCTAGCCTTGTTCTTTGTGTGATTCTCGAATTTTTCACAATCCCATGACTTCAGTGATGTACAGGCAACATTGATGGCAGCACCCACACTCTAAAAAGTGTTCCAGTGCCACTGACCTGGTTGCCTTTGTGTGAATTTTTCATTCTTTCTGGCCAGGGTGACGTGTGAGACATTTCCATGCTTTCTGGCTGCTTATGTGTGTGACGTTTCCATGCTTACTGGCCTGGGTGCTTATATGTAACGTTTCCAAGCTTTCTGGCCTGGTGTGACCAGGCCTGGGTGTGATGTTTCCATTGTTTCTGGCCTCTGTGCCTTAGGTGCTAGTTATCAGATGCTTTTGTGTGACATTTCCACAGTTTCTGCCCTCAGGATATAAAAATCATCTAATGTTTGCACATTGTCTTGAACATTTTTTCCTCTGAACCTTTGCACAGTTGTTTGAAGTTAAGTGCGTTTTTAAATGTCTTTATACTATTTTATATTAAGAACAAATTGGTGATATTTAAATTCATGTTTCGTGCTCGACATTTCATTTTTTAGTGTTCTCTGTAGGAATGTCTGTGATTTATGGCTGGTATCCTGGTGCTCCATAAGGTGATATTTACTATGCTTTAAAAGTTAAGACAATCTAATCTGAAAAATGTGTTAAAATGCATTGTTTTGGCCTTTCTTTCTCCAAAAGTTTCTTGGGGGGAGAACCCCCCAAACTCCCCCTAGTAGTGGTTGTTCACTGCACTTGCTCGCCATATGGGGGCTGGTCTCACTTTTACTTTGTTCTCTCTGATTCACTACTCGTGTCTATTTTTGGTGCTCTCTGTAAGAATGTCTAGGGGTACATATGACTTGGTGGGTAACCTGGTGCTCTTTAAGGTCATCATCTACTATTTACTGTGCTTTGAAAGTTGATACAATTAAATATGTAATGAAAAATGTGTTGTAAAATGCACCATTTTGGTCTGTCTTTTTCCCAAATTTTCTTGGAGGGGGTGACCCCCCCCCAAATCCCCCCTAGTAGTGGGCAGGCTCGCTCGCTGCGCCCGCTCGCAAAGCGCCGGAAGGGGGCTGGTCTGGTTAAATTTGCCAGGGCTGCTCTCAGTTCCCTGTCCGGCCCTGCCTTCATCCACGATTGCAGCAAATTGCATTTTGCCAATAACGTCCATACTGCAGTGAATCCTCTAATCCACCCAGGGACCATCTCAACCAGTGTTTTATTTGTAAAAACACAAGTGCTGGGGCCCTCGTCAGGAGGCCAGGCAACTTGCTCTACCCATTGCCACTGCCAATAACAATTGACAGCGACAATTCAGATTATTTCCGGCTCCCTAGGCTGTAAGAACGGCTTGGCAGTTGGGTTTAGTCATTTTTGAAGTATATTGAATTAATAAACAGCCCTTGCTTTGCTCATCTTCAAATTAGACAAACAGCGTCACCATGTGGCAGAATGGTATAAGTGCCGGTGTTGACAATGAAGTGCTGGTGCCAGCCCTGGAACCCCACCTGCTCACTTTAAGCACTGATCTCAACATGCAGCAACAGAGTCACTGGCATTTAGTCAATATGTACAGCCACGAACAACCAAATAATCTGCTTTGCATGAGCCCAAACATTTCTGATTTTAGGGCAGCACCAATCTAAGGGGCAAAAATTAGCAGGGTCCTCCATGCATATGTCAGACTGTGAGGTTGCAGAAAGGCCAGTTTTATGCGAAAAGATATGAGAGCGGTATAACCTAGTTCAGAACTTAAAATGTAAACGTTTATGCTTTTTGTTTACCAATACCAACTTAGTGTGGGTACAGCAATAACTCCAGGTCCTACCGTCTATAACTTCTTCTATATAATTCACATTTTTAAGAGCTTTATTTTCAAAGACTGCAGACTGCTCTGTGTGTGGTCTGCATATTCGGGAAACCCATCCTTCCCCTCCAGGGATCTGATCATATGTGTCATTTGGGGAAAGGCTTCAAGTTCATTAGGCAATGCGGACCAGCAAATATATACAACGTGGCGAACTTGAAAGAAGGCCAATGTATGTAATGTAGCCACGCCTCACCATTCTGAAACTGCTGCTCCGGCAACATGAACCTGCAATTGAGACACAGGTGGCCCAATTGCTGTGGGTACGCTTTTTCCATACTTGTTTTCACCTATTTGTCTAGTATCAGAGACAGTGCTGGGTTCTGAGCATGCTAGAGAGGCAGGGAGTTAATCTGCAGCTGTAAACCTGAACAACCACCCTGGCAATACACCAGTGTGTGCATGGGGCCGCCTGTGTAAACTGCCTAGCCTCTCACAATTGACAATTCTCTGATCTCTGTATGGTCTCTTTCAGTTGGGGTGGGGGCATGACTAGTTGGGTCCGGCCAGTTTGCAGTGGGGCCGGCATGACTCATGGTGGGTGGGCAGGAGGCCGCGGGGAGGTGTTGCAGAGGGGAAGCGGTGTTTACTTCGCATGCGTTTCTTCGCATGCTGTTAGTAGGCGGTCGTTAGTACGACCGCGTTGTTAGTTAGCATACCGTTTGTACGCAATTCGGAAATACGAATTGCAGTAAGGGGGAGAAGGTGTTGCATTTAAAATCCAACACCTTCCCTAGTGTCCGCATAGACTGGAGTTGGAATAGTAAATTATACTATTCCAACATCCAGCACCCCCTTACTGCAATTCGTAGTTCCGAATTGTGCACAAACGGTATGCTAACTAACAACGCGGTCGTACTAACGACCGCGTAGAAACGGCATGCGAAGTAAACGCATGTGAAAAAAAGTTATATATTCGTTGCAGAGGGGTCGTGCGGGAAGGGGGGAATAAAAAATATACATAAACTTACCTTGAGGCAGGGTCCCGCATCTCTGCTCCTGCTCTCCTATCTCCGACTACAGGAACAGGAAGCAGGCAGCCAGGCTCCCTCCCCTAAGCCCATCACAACACTGCAATGCAGCATTGTGATTGGTCTGAGCGCCGCGTCACGGTGCTCAGCTAGGGGCTGGAGGGGTGGGCATGTTCTCCATACAGGCTGTAATTCAGACTGCATGGAGAACGGGTAAAGTGCGCATGACTGGTTTGGGCAGCCCCAGAGGACCGAAAAAACAGTCATTGCGCATTTAGGATTGGGCAAACCACTCCTCCCGTGCTCCGAGAGCAGAGCAGCCCGCCGACCTGCCCACCTGCAAAGCAGCAGGACACAAAGCATAAAATGATAATAACTCTAAGTTATTATCATTTTATGTTTCTACTTGGCACTGCTTAAAAGCAGTGGGGCGACGCTCTTTCTCCATAGCGGAGGAGCCTCCAGTGCCAGTATGTTGCAAAGTGGAACTGGGTCATGCTAATATCTTTCCAGGTCAGGAACCACAAAGCTGTTCTTTCATATGGCAGCAGAAGCACTTCCATTTCAATCTGAGGTTTTTACCCTGTCCAGGCTGATTTGTACGTGTGCATCAGAGCAAAGAAATGCTTAACAGGAGGAACTGGGATGTTAGTGAAGAAATATAAAGATCTGGGGAGTGAAAGCATTTTTATTGGGGCAACTCTGCTCACTTAGACAGTGGTAGCTTTACCCATCTCTCTAGCTGCCAAGTCAGTATTCCAGTTCTAACTTCCTATCCCTATTTATGTAGATCCCCGGGTATTTAACTGATTCCTTTCGTCAGCGGAGAGGAAACTCAATAACCGGTTTGTTTGTTCTGTTTATAAACTGGGACATCCCAGACTTCCCACCATTAATGTGTATACCCGAGAACCTGCCAAATCAAATTAGCTCTCTAATAACAGCTTGCAGGTTGGCCTCAGGCTTTTTCATAAAAAGCATAATGTTAGCTGCATACAGCGAAAGTAGCACTCACTTAGTGGGTAATGCAATTCCTCTGTGTAAATGTCTGTCTCAAAGCGAAAAAGCAAAAGGCTCCATGGCAAGGGCAAAGAGGAGGGGAGAGCGCAGGTACCTTTGCCCTGTGCTCCAATGAATGGAGAATGCTTTAGAGGTGTAACTTACTCGGGGGCATATTATCAGGCCCGGCGTTAAAATGATCGCCGCTCTAGCAGGAGAAAACTGCCGCTAAAGCGGCGATAATGGGCTTGATAATATGCCCTTGAGAATTCCCATAGAAGCCCATGTTCTGGTGTCAACATGGGCTTCTATTGGAATTCTCGGCGGCATATTATCAAGCCCATTATCGCCGCTTTAGCTGCAGTTTTCTGCCGCTAAAGTGGCGATAATTTTAACGCCGTGCTTGATAATATGCCCCTCGGGCCAAAGCGCTCAATAAAGCAGCCTGATCAACTCAAGGATACTAGCGCACAACTCCATTGGATGGAGAACTGCAAATAAATATGCCAATTCCTGCAAGTGGAAAGCCTTCTCGGCATCAAGAAACACCTAGACTGCTCAGATGTCTGGTCTGCGTTGATGTTTATGAACAGAGTTCTAAGGCTGTTAGAAGTTGCTCTTCCAGGGATAAACCCCGACTGTTGAGGGAGAGCCAATTTCTCCATTAGCCGGATAGTCTGTTTGCTGCTGCCCAAGCAAGGATTTTACTGCCCAGGTTCATACGGGGCAGTGGTCTTTTATTTATTTTATTTTATTTAATGCGATTTTATATAGCGCGAACATTACCCGAAGGTGTCAGAGCGCTTTACAAAAGAACTAGTTGCGTTACATAAGTACTTTGGATTACATAAGTTACATAAGAGATACAAACGGAAAAAAATTGCAAATGTACAAGGAGTAAAGTCACTCAAGGAAGAGAGATAAACAGGAAAAAATTGCACATGTACAAGTTGTAGAGTCACTCAAGGAAGAGATACAAACAGATAAACTCTAAAATCACATAGGAATGGTAGTAAGTACAAAGGTCTACTACATATAAATAGTAAATTCACTCAGGATTATATATATATTTATGAGTTATAGAAGCATAGCTCAGGCGTAGGGAAAAAGCAGGCATATTGAGAGAAATTCAGTGGAGAGAGGAAAGGAATAGGGGAGGTATAAGAGTGAGGGAGGGAAGAGGTAGGGGAGGGGGTGATGAGTGATGGGATCAGGGACAGGGTAGTCAAAGAAGAAAGACACAAAATGGCGGGGAGCATAAGAGTCCAAGTCAGAAAGTCAAGGAAGCAAGTGCCAAAAACACCAAGAGCCCATTCTTGCCCATTTCTCAAAACCAGCCGGCCCGCTCTTTCCAGCAACACCTCCAAATCATCATCTTGCTCTAAGTCCCCGCCCGCCCAGCAGGGCACCTTCCTGTTCTCTTCAGGTGGAGTGGGGACTCTTTTCTAGCCCCGTGAAATAGGTGGGCCGTCGGCGTTCCCGCGGCTCCCTGCCTGGCATTACTTCCCGCTTTGCTGGTCCTGAGCGCTACGAGTGCACTCCGGTGCTGCTGTGCTTTTGCAGGTGCACCCTCCTTATTATGTTACACGCACCGCAATGTACACTCCGGAGCTGCTGACATGGTACTTCACCAGCCCTCGCCAGACGATGACGTGTCTGTTGCGTGTCTCGGCGCTGCAAGGGGCCCCGTCCTACAACAATAATTGATGCCTGCATCCTTCACATCCAGAGTCACTTGCGTCACCACCTTAACCGGCCGGGTCCACGACAGACTCGCTGAACTACGGCAGACCTCTAACTAACCACAGACAACTCTATAATCTTTAGTGGAACTTACAGCCTTTCACATCTTTTCCAGGTTTTGGTATACTGGAAATTACAGCCCATCTAGTGGTTGAGGGGAGCTTACCTGCTTCAGAGATTCCTGATGTATTTACAGCCAGTACGGAGGAAGCACGGTCATAAATTCTTTATAAAGTTCTGACTTAAGACTGTCAGAGCTAGGAGTTTTGCTCCCTGGCAGACCCTCAGCTGTATTTAGGATTTCCTGCACAGTTACTGACTCCTGTTTAAGTATTCCTCTAGCTGGGAAATATATGAGATTGTTTTGGAGGCTCAAAGGTTTTCAAAGTAAACCACAAATTCCTGCATAGCATCGTTCTCCTCGGTCATCAGCATTCTTCCCCAAGGTCATTCTCAGAGGGTGTCTAGTATTGTTTTGTCGAGCTTTTTTAAGAAACAACAGAATGCTATGCTTGGCATCCCTCCATCTCCGGATCTGCATGTTTGTGCACTAAATACGTAATTTCTCAGTCAGACAATTCTTTGTCTAACATGTGTCTCATTAATGTTCCTAAATGTGTTTGGATCATGTTCTGTTTTGTACTTCAGCTCTAATGTTGCTAAGGTTTTCCCAAGCTTTTCTAGCCTTTTTAGGTCTCGCCTACGCAGCGCGCATGCACTGCTTAGGAGGACCTTTAGCCGTTATTCTGCTCTTTTTCGAAGCACATACTCGTGCTTGTGGCGGCATCCACCTTGCGGGAACGCATAGTGGCGCGCCACAAGCACGAGTATGTGCTTCCAAAAAGAGCAGACTACGCGCGCACCACTCCCGGGCTCACCTCCTGCTCCCCCTCTCTCTCTCTCACGAGCGCTCGCAGGACTGTACTGACGCAAACTACAAGCAGAGCTTGGAGTCTCCCTGTGTTCACTTCAAAGGTGCTGCTCTCACGCCACAATTTAGGAGCAGCTCATTCGGCAGGATTTTTCTTTCATTTTTGTAGCACAAACTCAACCCGAAGATATTGCAGTGCTTTCCACGAGCACCAATTACATTACACAATGATAGTTTCATATTTTTTTGTAGATACGGGGAGATTAATCGGCAGCTCAGGACATTACTTAAATGTCTTTAACAGAGCTGCCGATTAAGCTTTCAGTGTCTACAAAATATATAAATGATATAAATATGTCATTGTGTAATGTAAACAGTGCTCGTGGAAAGCGCTGCCGCTCACCATTTTAAACAAGCAGCATTAGTCAGCTGGCAACAATAGTTGTCCCACTCTGGCTTCTGTTTGGAACTAAGCACCCAATCACGGAGCTTGCACTGGACCATCGTTAGTCAGACATTGGAACTACATTTAAGCAGAGAAACAGGTAGTCATGAGTTCAATTGATGTGCAGTGGAAAATTCAAAGTGCTTCAGCATCTGTCTGGGCTTTAATGGCCCAAAACGTCAGTCAGGAGAGCTTGTGCTGCTTGACTCTTACATCTCTTTCTTTGAACTTTCACTGAGGCGCCATAAACTCAAGCAGTGGAACCGGACTCACATAGGGGAGAGAAGCACAAGTTATTATACGCACACAGTCACAAGTTACATTAATTAACAACAACCAACACCAAACCCACGCCCGCAACACCCCCCCGGCTCCCCCAATCCCGGACAAAGAAACTGCACACCAACACCACGAATCCCAAAACAAATATTTTGCCTGATGTTGCACAAGCAGGAAAATCAACATACATGCGTGGCCAGAAAATGGAGAATCAGTCATACAGCAATGCAATCACCAACACAAAACAACATTCAGACAAAAGCCAAAATAACCATTTGGATGAGCCTAGTGGATCCCCACTGGACATTATGTAGGACACAGCCTGGAAGACGAAATCCAAGAGAGGAAGGTGTGCCATGTGCCCAACAAAAGAAAGAGAGGCAGAGAGGGAGGGAGAGAGACGGAGTGAGATTGCACAAGCAGCGCAAGGCCTCTCGGGCACCTGGCTCCACTTGCCTACATGGGTGTGTGTATCACCATCCGTACACCATGAGCCCAAGGCCTTGTACCAATCCCAGTGCCAAAGCCAGATCACATTCCGAAAACGCAAGTAGCAGTCAGACAAACATCAGGGATGAAAGCTCCATTGTTCCAATGCAGAAGGCGGGAGGACACCCTGAGAGAGATGCATGGCAGAAGGGGACGACTCCCACACCACGCATTGCGCCAATGAACTATCCGACTTATCCACACGCCACACACAGAAGCCCCTGCCTGAGGTACCCCCACATGGGATGCCGTTGACACTCATGGAAACAGCAACCCATTCTCCCCAACGTTACATGCACATTCAAATCATTGCTCAGAGCTGTGGCATATCCGCCACACAACTGCCACAGTACAGAAGAGTGCCGGTGCCACAAGACGCACTAACGCAATGGCAGGCACAACCCCCGTCACGTGGAACAGTATCGTGCACGTATACTGCATTTACTGGGCGTACTGCCACTGGCAGTGCTGCGGATCAGTTACCGGCTGAGCCTCCGCCTGGCCTACATCACCTGCGTCCAGCCCTGGTTCCACTGCCGAACATGCACTTTCGAGTGTCCTGTGGATGTCTGCCTATCCAACACAACTGTAGATGAATTGGATTATGACTTCTGACTGCGCCCCCTGTTGGATCATGAAAAGGAGTGTAACCGAGACAGCCGTGCATGGGATGCCTTGAAATACTGCGTATGTATTGGCAGTTGCGCATGGGAGATTTCACAATTCCCTGTGTGCAGTGACCACATCGAGGCGCTCCCCTATTGGGCTGTGTTGCAGATCGGTGAAACGGCGTGGGCTGAGCACACCTGTCCGGACTTGTTAATGGATTGGCTCACCCTGGTGTTCCTTGAACACGACAAAGACGTACTATTGGAACACATTGCACATGAAACTGCAGGGGCATTCATGGACGAGTAACTACGTTCCTGCAGCCACATCTGATTGTCACCCACAGCACAGGTCCCAACAACTTGTTGCATCTTGGGGAATGTTCACATATCTTACCACAACAGAGGACATGTCTGCCTTCATCAGGACTCTGGATGCATGTGCGTGGAACTACGCGTGTGTATACACACCTGTGCAAGGTGATGCAGGTCCATGGTTGGAGCAACACAACGTCGTCTGGCAACGTTACCAATTCGGACATACTGCTGGTGGGAGAGTACACACATGGCACTGTAGCACGACATGTGAACCTGTCGGACCCTTTCACCTGATCACTGTCAGCAGAGCAGACAATCCGCGCACTCCTGTGGCAGAGCACTATGCAGATCCCATGGGCAGTGAGTCGTGCCCCTCACAGGGGGCAATGGGCAGATGCGAAACAACACATGACTCGTCCAGCAAGGCAAGGTGGGCTGAGACAGTTGCCATCCGTGATGATTGTTGTCCATTTTTTAATTACCATTTTCTGAACCTCGACATGTTCCCATGCTGCTTGTAAGTGTCTTAAGCATGTTCCTGCCTGTTGTGGCTGTAGCCTCGTCCGTACTGACACGCACATGCCAATAAAGTCTATGCCACTCCACTGGTGTCTAACTGTGATGTGTGTTGATTAGATTGTCCACTTGTGTGCCACAATGAGCATCGTCCCTATGCAGGGAGGAGTTGACTGAACCGTGTGCAATGGGAGTGGCTCCCTTTTGCAAGCTCCACCTCTGTGAGTCAGACATTGTTTTGGGATAGTTGCTGGCCAACCTGTGCACTTACGTGACTTCAGCAATGTGAGTGTGGTGTCCAAACTCAGACCATGTGGAGCAATGTTATGAATTGTAACAGGACGTGTCCACACAGATGTGTTTGGGTAGGTATGCAACTTGAAGTTCGGTTGTCACATGTGATGTAGGACACCATTTCTGGCCTGCTACCAATTTGGTCATTCCTACACACAGTCCTATTCAATACATGGACGTGTGCCTACGTTGGGGGGTTGTGAGATTGTTGTTGATGTGCAATGGGGACACAGCTAGTACTCAACTTCACAGTCATCCAATTGGCCATGTGTCTCAGGGATACACATGTGCATAGATGTCAGTTACCAGGATGTACCTTCATTTGCAATTATTGTCCCTACATCCAGCCATACTTCCATACGTGAGTGAACATAGTCATGACACATCTGTGTGATTTAGAATGTTTTATTCACATTCAGGTGATTGACGGAGCTGGAGCTGTACATGGCCATCCAAGCCCACATTACATGGAATCCCAATGGTGGGCCAACCAGAGTCCTTTGGGAATTGAGTAGTGATTAGGAAGAGGGGGAGTACAGTCCACAGCAGGATTGCTGTGTAATTTTCCAGCAGTGAAGTTATGGCAGTCCATGTCGGGGTCCAGGTGAATGTCACAGAGTGATCCGGAGGTCAGTGGGAGGTATTGCCCCAGGGCATGATGCATAGGGCACAACCAGGGAGGGACAGGCCATTTGGTGGTGATGGATGCTACTGCCTCCTTCCTCACACAGTAAGTACCATCCCCATCTTACTCCCCTGATACGGGTTCAGTGTCCGGTGTGTTCGGTGTGTGTGGCGGGGTGATGGCTGCATCTCTGTGTGCCACTGACACATCAGACTGCAAAGGTGATGGGGCAGCATCACAGTGTGCCACTGACATGGAGATGTGTGTGTCGATGTTCCCGCTTCATTTCTAAAGACAGTGGTCCCTAGACAATTCGTGTAGTTTCAATTAATATAGACTCGATCAGTGCTATATCTTCTGCCCAGCCGGGCATGTTTTTAATATGCAATATATGGATAACAAAGAGTGAAGAACAAATTCAAGTGGGACACGTCCTGCATCCTACTCACACAGACAAACCAACAATAATGGAGAAAGGGTTCAGGCAAAGGGGATGTGTCTGCATCTAAGTTCGAGAATACAGCAGACGTAATCACGTGGGGACACCATTACATATAAAACACATCATAATATGATCTATGCATATGGTGTACGTATGGTCGACGGCGTTTCGAGCCCTTAGTGCATTAATGGGATCATATTCAAGACAGTAAGCATAACATGCCTGTATACATATAATAATGTTTGCTACAATTGCATAAACCACCGTTATGGCCGGTAGTGACAAGACACTGATAATACTCCTGTAGGCTATGCGAAAATTGGGAAGGAGATGAAGAAACCGTGGGTGGGCGAATAAAAGATGGCGCATCGGGATCGCTAGACGTGACGAATAGTCTTACTGAGTATCAATGCAGTTTGTGCACCATTAGGGAGCTGCGGTTGTGATCTCCGGGGTTTGGACGTTTCAATTAGATTATGGCTTCGGTCGTTTTGGGCGTGATCCCGGCAGCTAGCAACACGGGTCGATACCCGGTGTTGTGGGGAGAGCACGATGATGATGTTCCCGCTTCAGTCATCTGGGACAGGCTCAGTGGCAGCAATGGCAAGATGATGAACCACAGGGCATTGAAGTTCCCAGCTACTATTCGCTGGTTTCCAGCTGTGGCAGCCATGCTTACAGCCAGCATCTGCTCCATGGTCTCTATTGACCTCCGCATCTGTGCCAACTCTGTGCTGTCATCACTGGTGCCTGTCTGACCAGACAGTACTTGTATTCCATTAATGGCCCCAGCGAGGTCAGCCAACGTCTGTGGTGGAGCATGGTGCGTACAGGGGCTGTCCGATAGGGACTGTACATGGTCCCTGATGCGACTCACACACCCACGTATGGCATCGAGTTTGGCTGCCACGAGCATGAAACCCACCCGCAGCTGTTCAGCCAACTCCACCTGGCAAACACACACACTGTTGAAACTCCATGTATTGGTTGGGGGGTCCTGGGAAAAAACCGTGGTGATGTGTGTTGCCTGCTGTGTGGTCTGTGCAGGTGGTGGGGTCACCTCGGGGCAGCTGGCCTGCCCTGCTCCTGGGGATGGGGCGCAGAGGCTGTCCATTATCCGTTGGAGGGTGTCTTGACATATGTGCAGGTTGTCCTCTTCATCATCAATGATGGAAAGTATGGTGTGCTCTGCAGGAGGTGTTATTTGTCCCTCTGCAATGTAAAGGGGAGATGCAGGTTAACAGAGTTACACATGTAGGTTGAAGATTTGCAGATGTTTACATTCAGACTGCATGCCAATGTACATTGTGACTGTTTTGGTGGAGCTGGCTTTGTGATGGCAGTCAGTGTGTTTTTCGACTACATGACAGATGTGTGGTAGTAGCGGTACATTATCATCACACAGTGTCAGGCAATGCCAGATGTGAGTGGACAGTTACTACGCATGTGCAGAACCTGTTGTGAGCCCTGTCCTGAGGTGTTGCACTTTGTGCCACATTGCCATAATTGCTGATGTTCTTTGCTTGCTATGTGTGTGTGTGCTACATTGTGGGGGAGTTTCCCCTGCAGCTCTGATTTCGTGTAGCCTTCTCCCTTTGAGGTGGGTGCCTTTGAATTGTGTGCTTTTCGGGGGCTGATTTGTTTTTGACTTGGGTCATATGTGCTCTCGGACAGATTTTGTGGCCTGGTGCATTGTTCGTCTGCTGCGTGTATTGTACGGCATGTGTTGTGGGTGCACGTGGATATGTCAGAGTGTGACCTGCTCCTTCACGGATGTGATCCGCACTGGGCCACCTCCATCGTCGAATCGTGGGCCATGTCATGTTTTTTGGCTGCTGCCATGCTATGCAGTGTTACTTGCATAGTCAGTGTGGGTCACAGATTAGCTGCTTTGCTGGATTCAGCACATGTGCATGGGTCGGTTGTGATATTGGTGATAGGGAAGGGGGCCCCTTTGTGCACTTTGTGGATGGAGGACTACTTGTTGTTTCTATTTGTGCTGCAGTGTGCCAAGGCAATCAGGGACTTGTTCCACGATCATTGTGGGTGTGCAGTGTGCTACACATAATTCTGCATGTGTGCCATTGTGCCCATCTCCCCCCGTCCCCCCAGTCCCTGGTCGTTACTCACCCTGCTGCTGTTGGGTCAGGTCGTATTGAGCTGTGTCCAGGGCCCCAAATCCTGCCACCGTCTCCACACTGCTGACTGTGGCCACCATTTCCTCCAGCTCATCCATCTCCTCCTGTGTCACAGGACTCCCACCTCCTGTCGCCGTTGCTGCCTTCCTGTTGGCGACGAGTTTGTGTTTGGTTTGGCTGTGCACTTCATGCCAGCGCCTCTTGACCTCCTCCATTGACCTCCTCGACACTCCGACTGCATTAACGTTGGTGACGATGGCCTGCCATATTTCCGTTTGGGTTGCCAGTGCCACAGTGGAGGTGCCGAACAGTTGTTGATGGTGTTCTGTCACCTCCGTGACGATGATCCTGTATGCCTGCGGACTGAACCCCGTCTTCCTCTTCCTCTTCTCCTTGCCCTTCCCCGAACATGGGGTTCCTAGCTGGCCCTCCGTGGGGCTTGTGGGGTTCGACTTGTCCTCTGCACCCGGTCAGGGTGCATTCATGGTACTACACAGTTTGAACTTTTTTTTTTTTCTTTCTTTTATAGTGCATTTTCTTGCCAGATGCGTGTTATTTGCAGGCATGTGTCTGCTTTTTGATGCTTTTTGTGCCGCGATTGGCCTCATAGCATGATTTATTGCGTTCGCATTTATCATTTTTGCAGAGTGACGTTGATTTTTATGCTGACATTTGACGCGTTATCTGGTGACTATCGCATGCTACCGCCGCGTTGTGAATACTTGGTTGGCACGGCGAAATGTTCCCGCGATGGGCTGCGATGTTGAGAGTTGCGTTAGGCTACTCTTGCGGTAGTTATCACACGTTCTTGTGAATATACCCCCTTGAGCCTTGCCGGGTACAGTATTTTATTTACATTACATGTTATGCAATACGTAATACATGGGAGCCTGCAATACCTGCATAGAAACCTTTCTTCTATTTCCTTATATCAGGTGACAAGTATCACCTTTAATCACCTATGATGAACAAATGATACAGCTGCGCAACCGTGATACATTATTATGGTTAAGTTCTGAGTCATAATGCCTCCTGCCAGAGCGAGCAGCCAGGGTGCAAGGCCAGTCACTCATGAAGCATAATTGCAGCTGCAGTTTAAACAAAGAAGACAATAACTGGCTGTTTGTTCTGATCCTTTTTTTAAATAAACAATTATTAGCAGAAAGGAGATATTTATGGCAAAATGTAAATTTGTTTATATGCTTAAGGTCATACAAGAAAGACGGAATCAGAACGCTGCATGTTTCTACACAATCTGAGTTACAATCTGAGTTACAAATTGTTTTTGGTACGCTTTATTTCGCACTGAATGTATTCTTCATGTCTGCTAACATACTATGCCTTTCATATTGAACAGCATTACATCAATGATTTGTTAGTTTCTGGCATTGTATTTGTAAGTGAAGTTGGCTCGTAAATTAGTGTGTGATCAAGACTCTCGTAGTCGAAACGCATAACTGGAAAGTAAAGCCATCTATTGAGCAAATCGTTCCCTTAGTGTGCGTCTTACTTTGAATCTAGCGGGATATTGTTGACCGGCGCACTCCGCCGGCTCTATGCACCACCTGTGTACAGGCCGTCGGAGATCAGAAGGAGATTTGTTTGTTTGGATATTGATGGAGTTCTCCACTGTCCGTCCGTATAACCAGACACAGCTCACGAATAACCGGATTGCGGATTCTTGCAGCACGACATGGAACTGCATCCTCTCACGTTCCACAGGTAGGTGATACTAGGTACCAGGCGCGCAACACCAATTGGGCTCACCGGGCTTCAGCACCCCCCCGTCATGTGTGTCAGCCCGGGCTGAGACAGCCTCGCGGGCTGGCGTCCGTCTAATTGCAGCCGCACCCGAGTACTTCACAGGTCTTTAAAAGACCATTAATCGTTAACAAGGCTTTTGTTGTGTTTTCACCCCTTCTTACAGCCACTCTGCCTATGGCTGGAAGACTTAGCCCCCCCCCCCCCCCCCCCCCGAAATCTTTTTCAGCCCCCCCCCCCGAAATTTGGTTCTAGTTGCCCGCCTGCTAGGTAGGGGTGTGGGGCGGGGTGGCGGGGGCGGTTTCTGGGACAGAAGACGCGCACTGGTACGCCCTTTCTGCCCGTCCGCATCAGCGGGGGTCACCTGTGTCTCGGGTTAGGTGAACATGAGCACATGGAAGACAGGCTCATTGAAAAACGATTTTTCCGATGACCATCAGGAAATCGGAGGATGGCGGAATTGCATTAAGATACGAATCAAGGGTATTGCAACTGTGTACTATTCCATAATATGGTGATTACCTCTACCATCTAACAACATTCGAGCAATCATGGCACATTGACTTTGCCATTGCATGACATATGTTACAAGGAATCAATACTACATTGTCAAATACCTTATTATTTAGTGACTGATTACCACCTTTTGCACCATTAGTTACTCTAAATTTACATATTCAAACTTTCAGGGCACAATGGTCAGTGTGTAGTATATAGAGAATTCAACGTGGGGATCAACCTTACAAGAACACGTTAATATACGTTTGTTGCTCTGCATCATCTTCAGTATACTGATTGCAGTAACTATGTACCTACATACAGTGTACCCTGCCCATCACAGATGAACATTTGTATGTGCAACAGGAACGCTCTACTAGTAGTTTGGGGGGGAGATCTTCTCACTCTTTATTGGATACCAATTAAATCTACACTTTTCTTACAACACTTTCTATATTTCTACTATCCATTGCTGGTAACAATGGAAGAGGAAACAGAAAGAAGAAAGGCAGCACAAATTCTGCTTGCACGTGCCCCCAATTAAGGAGAGACCAATAAGGAGACAAACATCAAAGACACTTCTCTACATGACAAATTGAAAAAACTTGAGAAACTGAAAAAATAGGAGATTTCCAAGTGGTGGGAAGCAATATCCCTACAGGACTATATTGATAAAGATATGGTCCCCGGCGGCCTTAGAATATATACGATACCCTCATATGAATCACTACAATTACGCTATGCATATTAGTCAAGTATGCATGGCAGGGCAGAGAAACAATTATCCAGGAGCTGAAAACAATTGGAAGAACTAAAACAGCAGAAAGATAGGATACTATTAAGAAATTCATAGAAGAACTACAAATGAAATTGAAACATATATGAGGAGGACATTAAAGCTCACAAGCAGAGAAAACTACATTGAGACTAAATTGATTATGCGAGTGGGAGAATTCTCACTTATAGCCACAAATATGATCATCTATATGAGACACTGAACCAGGGAGAAACAACTGAATAACCAAAAGATCTAGTCAGCGGCACTGAATCTATTACCAGCAGCGATACGGAGGTAGACACTTCTGGTTCCGCATCTAGCCATGGATCAAGAGATGATGTGTCTATCCGACACCCTACCACTTTTTTTTAGATGAGTCACGGCTCCTTCGAAAAGGCCGGCAAATGACGAGAACAGTCCAACCGCCCAAAATGGGAGGGAGAGGACAACGAGGAGGAGGACGGGGAAGAGGACAGAAAGAAGCCGACAGGGAAGAACGTAACTCCAACAGATGAAATTGAAGAGGGAGAGGAAGAGGCAAGGAGCCAATGGGAAACAAGGCACTGGGCTCCAAGAAGAAAATATGATGGATGACACCACGGTAAATGCCTCTATTATCAATCTTTCAAATTGCTCACTGTCCCTCATGGAGAAAAGGACGTTATGTTTAGATCTCTCTTTCTGCCCCTGGGATAATTTTGACTAGCCCAAAACAAGGATTGATTTGTACAAATTTATAGAAAACTGAAACTTAAGAATTGGTAGAGTATTAACCCAGCCAAACCATCCACTCTTCATAATAGGGAGGATCTCTACCCCAATCCTGGTCTCAGTGAATGAGATGTTGATACCCTACTGACACTGACAAGTCAGCATCCACAGATTTTAGACCTGGTTTCACTTTTGTGCCTAACATGCCCCATGATAATATCGATCCTTTTCATGAAACTGTGATCCAAGACCTTATCAGATTTAGACACCAGAAGAGAAACAAATTCATATCACAGCACAATATCACCCCGAAACAGAGACTACCCATCAAATCTCTGGCTGAAGACAACAATGTCATTATACGCCCAGCAGACAAGGGTGGTAATATTGTCTTATGGGGTAGAGAGATGTACATAGCTGAAGCAGAGAGGCAACTTAATGATACCAACTTCTATGTAGAAACCAATATGGAGACATATAATGACAGTATTATCTGCATCTGGGAGAAACTGACAGGGTGGAAGGATATGGGCATTATCGAATGGTAAGAATTTCTCTATCTGAAATGTTATTATCCCAAGTTCCCTATCCTTTGTCTCCTGCCATAAATACACAAAGATCAGAATAATCCTCCTGGCAGACCTAGTGTATCATCAAGGGGGAGTAATTTGGAGAATTCCTCCAAGTACGTTGATCACTTTCTAAGAACTTTTGTGACCTCTCTTCCTTCACATGTCAGCGAAACAAAAGATTTATTGTCCAAACTCAGGGATATCAGATGGGAGGACGACTTCCTCCTCATCACGATGGATGTGAATTCCTTATATACCATTATTGATCATACTCTTGATATAGAATCATGTAGACATTTCTTAAAAAAGAGACACATTTATTTTTGGGATCATACTAAAATGTTGCTTCAGATGATAAGACACTGTCTACAAAACAATATATTCGTATTTAGTGGCACCATGTACAAACAAATCCTCGGCACTGCTATGGGTACTTGTTTTGCCCCCAGTTTTGCCAATCTGTTTCTGGGGGGCATGGGAAGAGGAGGTACTCAATGAACACTATACACACTCATCAGAAGGTGGTTAAATAGTTACGCTACATTGATGATCTGTTTGTTATATGGAAGGGCAATAAACTGGTGAAATAGGATTCACTGAAAATACCAACAAAAGTAATCATAATCTCAAACTCACCTACACCATGAGTAAAAGATCTGTGGAGTTTCTGGACATCCTGATTGTTATTCAAGACAGGACCATATGCACTGAATTGTACCGAAAAAGCACAGCAGGGAACAGTCTTCTTCATGCTCTCAGCAGTCACCCCAACAATCTCAAATGGAGTATTCCGTATGGAGAACTGCTGAGAGAGCGAAGAAACTGCAGCACTGAGGAGGCATTTGCATTGTAAAAAACCAAGATGATTGATAGTTTCAAAGGGGCATATGTATCAAGCCCTCTTCCCGTTTGTAAACGGGCCGATTTTCAGAATCTGCCCGATTGCGAACGGGAAGTAGCCTTTTGGGATGTATAATCCTACAAGGCCATAGCAAAATAGGGAATGGCAAAATTTGCGATTCCCTATTTTGCAAATACATTTAAGGAATCGCAAATTGCAATTCCTTAAATAAAATTCTGGAAGCACCCAAGTTGTGCGAATTTGTCTTAAGAAATCGCAAATTACCACCAACTTCAAGTTGGTGGTAATTTGCTATTTCCTAGAAAAAAGCACTTTTTAGCATTTTTCAAAGTGCCATGTGGCACACATGCATGCCCTTAGGGCATGTATGTGTGCCACATGTGCACACATGCATATTTCATGGGTGCCACAGGGTGTACTTTTGACACACTTGCACCCTTGAAACTGCATTGGCAATTTGCGAGTACCTAATGGGTATTCGCAAATTGCGAATGTTTTCCCATTCATTCCTATGTGCCGCAAGGCCCATAGAAATGAATGGGAAGGTATTCCTTAAATTGCGAATCACAATTTGCGATTCGCAATTAAGGAATACGTAGGAATCACAATTAATATTGTGATTCCTACATACATTGTCTTTTGTGAGTCCTTAATAGCAAATCACTAAAATTCGCTATTAAGGACTCGCAAAACGCTTCCTTGATACATATGCCCCAATGAGAGAGGTTACCCTAGATGGGTTTCAGAAAAAGCTATTGAGAAAGTGAGTAAAGTCACTAGAAGTAAGACATTAGAAGACAAACAAGAAGAAATAAGTACAGAAACTGACGAAAATTCCTCAAGGGTCATTCTTACCTTCAATACCAAATCACAGGGCATCTACAAAATTCTCGCAAAAAATTGGAACATACACAAAACCGACCCTGTAATTGGACAAAGTATGCTACAGCATCCAAGGGTCACATACAGAAAAGGGCGCAGTCTCTGGGATATTTTTATGAGAGGAGATATCACTCTGAAATAGTCCCCGACACAACATGGGCTACAGGGATTCTTCCTTTGCGGCCACTGCAAGGGATGCCGCTATAGTCCTATGAAAAAAACATACGACACACCTAGAGGCAAGATGACCATTACCAAACTCCTTACATGTAGTTCCGTATTTGTTATCTATGTGCTTTAATATCCATGCAATCTTCGGTACTTTGGCAGCACAACTCTTATGGCTAAGAAGAGAGTACTGGAACACATGAGAGGAATAACCAATAGAGACATACTTTACCACATAGCGAATCATTTCCAAGAATACCGGGGCAATTCATCAAGGACCGGCGATAATTATCGCTAAGCGCACTTAGCGCTAGGATAATAATCGCCGGCTAACGTGGATTTTTATCGCTGAGATAGTGTGCTATTAGCAACGCTTATCTCAAAAGCGATAAAAATCCTAGCGCTAACTGCCAAACGTGAGATTATTGCTGGAAACCCAGCGATAATCTCACGAAGTTTGACGTTAGCTTGATGATAGGGCAAGGCAAACTTGGCCATGATATCCACCTTCCATAGGATATCATGGCTAAGTCAGTCCTGAAGCAGGCGTAAGGAAAGTAGCGATAACAGGGGTTATCGCTACTTTTCCTGCCGCTATGCTTCATAGCGTGGGGCTTGATGATAGGAGAAATGTCGCTTAGTGACATTTATCCAGTCATATCAGTGCAGGAACGCCCACTTTGCATCTCATTATGGATGCAAAGATGGGCGTTCAGAATTCAGGCGATAATGCAAGGTTTCATGCAACAGCATGACCTTGCTGATTAGGCGATAAAATTATCGCCGCTTTTTGCCCGAAAACGGACGCAATACCGGCGATACATTTTTATCACCTCGTTGCTGATATGCCCCACCATCTTTCCAACAGTTCGCTATTGAGATATTTTGCAGTTGAACAGATTGCAACAAACTCAAGGGTGGGAAAAGGGCCCTCCAATTGAGACAGAAAGAATTTAAGTATATCCTCGATCTAGAAACTAAGAGCCCGAGAGGACACAATGTTGATGAGGAACTAGGAATACACTTACATAAAAGCTGAACTATAGATGAATGAGATGTAGGCTTCTGTCTGTATCACACTGCAATGTGGGAACACTGAATGCATGACTAGATATGTATCAACCAGCAATATCGTAACTATAATGTAATTGTCTTTACAGTGGATATATTGGAAACTAGGATGTGTTCTATTTTACTAGTAGGATTCTCTACTATGTCGATTGTAATTTTTAATCTGAATTTTGTCCATATTTTTATAATAGGAGGAAAGGAAGGGGTCCACTCTTGGATGGAGGTGTTGGCAAGGGAACCCTACCCTTTTCTTTAGAATCACATCTTCATGGTGAAGGATTACACAACAGATAAGACTGTTCTTTTGTAGCTATTAATTTTGCATACATCATGTTATTATGTTTGTAGGGTGTAGAACTTGAATTCAGGTATTGAACTTCACTGAACATCAACATGCCAGTGTTATGGAACTTGCTGTACAGGATAGGAGGTTGTCAAGTGACGTTTGAAGTTACTCTTATCTGTCAGCTAACCACATATCTCATTGTCTATTCCCAGGGGCAATCCCAGCTGTCTTTAATACTCACACTACATTTGATTTACATCTTCCCTGACAAAACTGTTATGCTGCATATGTTGCCACTACAGCGGTTAAATATTCTTAGAATATGGGTTCTACCCATCCCATTCAAAAGGGGGTGTGTGGAGTGATACAGCACAAGACTACAGCTACTAGTGCGCTAACATTGTCTTTTGAACTAGCCAAATACACCTCACCAAGACTGGTAATATGGTACCATACACAACATATTGTGGAATACTAACAATCTGTTGTAAGGGAGAGTGGGAGGTGCATTAAGAGGCCAATAGGACGCATACAGTCTTTTATATACGTATCTTACCCTGCAGGGGAAACTAGGTATACACCTGGGGCCCGATTCACAGAACAAACTTAAGACAAAATCTTAAACTTAGTACCATTTTGGTATTCACAGAATGCACTTACTACTTCTGGTATTCACAGAATGAACTTACTACTTTTGCGATTCACAGAATAAACTTACTACTTTTGCTATTCACAGAATGGATTTAAGACTACTAACTTTACGTCCGCACTCGGGCCGGAAATTCCGTCCCGGAGGCTGAGCTTCCGGCCCGGAGGCGGGGCTTCCGGCCTGGAGGCGGGGCTTCCGGGACGGAGGCGGAGCTTCCGGCCCGGAGGTGGGGATTCCGGCCAGTGGCGTATCTCCGCAACTGGCCGGAATCCCCACCTCCGGGCCGGAAGCTCCGCCTCCGGCCCGGAAGCTCCACCTCCGGGCCGGAAGCTCCGCCCCCGGGCCGGAATTTCCGGCCCGAGTGCAGACGTAAAGTTAGGAGTCCTAAATCCATTCTGTGAATAACAAAAGTAGTAAGTTTATTCTGTGAATCACAAAAGTAGTAAGTTCATTCTGTGAATACCAGAAGTAGTAAGTGCATTCTGTGAATACCAAAATGGTACTAAGTTTAGGATTTTGTCTTAAGTTTGTTCTGTGAATCGGGCCCCTGATGTATTGTGCATTGCTTAGCATATTAGATATGGGTAGCTTTGAGATATGCATTAAGAGGCCACCATGATGAAAAGTATTCCAAATAGCTTTATGTGATATGAGTAGTTCTGAGAAGTGCACCAAGAGACCATTCCCGCTTTACATGTATTATAACATATTGCTAATTGCACTGTTCAATGGCGGAGTGGTTTTTATGAACTGCTCAGACTGTACATCCACATGACTTGTGATGCTATTGATGTATTTAGATGCTTTTTTGATACATTTTTAAGCACTATATGTATGTGAACTAACATATTTCAAGATGTCTGCCATATTAATTCACTATACAACCTCTAGGACCTGTGTTTTATTTTGTTAGTTTCTGGCATTGTATTTGTAAGTGAAGTCAGCTGAGAAATCAGTGTGTGATCAAGACTCTCGTAGTCGAAACACGTAACTGAAAAGTAAAGCTATCTATTGAGCAAATCGTTCCCTGAGTGTGCATCCCACTTTGAATCTAGCGGATTGATGTTTTTACATTTATTAGGAAAATACAAACTAATAAAACATTTCCAACTCAACAAATCGCCCGGAGCAGTAACAACAGACTCTCCCAATACTAACAACATAGATGGGACTCTTCAAGTTAGAGATATACCCAATTTGCAAGCACTATACGATCTAGCAAAGGAGGAAAATGGAGATGATTTGTCTACAATAGCTTCAATAGCTTCAGACATTTGTTCTAACAAATCAGCTCCTAGTCCCTTTCGTCCTGTTTCCACCTTTCTTCCCTTAATGCCAAAAGATGTGGTCGATGTATTTAGTGACAGAGTAATAGCTGAACTAAAGGTTTTGAATAGAACTGTGACAACCACTCAATGTCGTAGACACTATAAAGATACACAATATCATGCTCTGATCACTAAACTTCAAAAGAATCAAGACCTTATCATCAACAAGTCAGATAAGGGAGGCAATACAGTTTCGTGGTCTCAAACAAAATATTTGGCAGAAGCTGATCGTCATCTGTCAGATACATCATGTTATAAAATATCAACCAAATTTGAAATGAGATCAACTGAGGAAAAGACACATAAATGTATCCATCATTGGAAAATAAATGGTTTATTGACCAGGCAAGAAATTAATATCCTAAATGTTGAACATCCGGTCACTCCAATACTTTACTTTCTGCCGAAAGTTCATAAAAAGACCATGCTTATACCAGGACGCCCAATTATTTCTGCCCAGAGAAGCATGAATGAAAATCTTTTCAAATACGTGGACTATTTTTTGCAACCACATGTAGTCTCTTTACCATCTTACATAAGAGATACGACTGACTTTTTAAATAAGATCGAAGATGTGATGTGGCCTCCAAAGTATTTGTTAGTGGTCATGGACATTGAATCGGTTTACACAAGTATAAATCATGTGAATGGCTTAAATGCAACCAAAAATTTTTTAGAGAATAGAGACATTAATATGAAAGAACATAACTGTATGCTGTTGGAAATGATTGAATTATGCTTATTGAACAACTATTTTTTATTTCAAAATGAAGTGTACCAACAGGTGAGAGGCGTGGCGATGGGGGCATGCTTCTCCCCCAGCTACTCATGTTTACATGCTGGCTGGTGGGAGAGGCATGTCCTCATGGCTGGACACCGACATTGATATAAGCATATAGTTCATTATTGGCGTTACATTGATGACATCTGTTTGACTTGGAACGGTTCAAGTGAGGAGGCTACAGATTTTGTAGGAGCTATTAACTCCAATGATTTGAATTTGAAGTTTACTGCCACTATTGATAGTTCCAGTGTTGAGTTTCTAGGTGTTTTACTGTATATCAACGAAGGGAAATTACACACTAATCTTCACAGAAAAACCACAGCTGGAAACTCTATATTACATGCGGAAAGTTTGCACCCACGCCATTTGATCAACAACATACCATACGGCGAATTTATCTGGATTCGCAGAATTTGTAGCTCAGAGGCAGTCTCTGTTGAATGCCAACAGGAGGCACTAAGTAGGTTCCTGGATCGTGGTTATAAAAAATCGCATTTGACCCAAGCTTTAACTAAAGTGAACAGTCTGTCTAGAGTAACACAACTAAAGCCCAAAGATAACACCGTTAGAGATAGAGAATGTGGGTTTAATCATGAAGTACACACAATACAACTGATTACAACTTTCAGTCAACAGGAAGAAAAAATATGCAGGATTATATACACAGAATGGCCAATTGTACTTACCGTCATTACTTTGGGTCCCATTTTACCTACCCTGCCTGCTATTACCTTCAGAAGGGCACCCTCGATGAGGGATGCCCTAGTCTAGCCTATGCCGGAGGTTAGAACCAAAAACACTTGGCTTACTAAAACAGGCTTTTTTAAGTGCAATTCATGTCGCGCTTGCACATTTGCTAAGAATGCGACCCATTACAAGACAGCTTTTAGTGAGAAAGAGTTTGATATTGAAGAACATCTTACATGACGCACTGAGTATGATATCTATAAACTAAAATGTACCTGGGATTTAGAATACATTGGCAGTACCAAACTCCCTGTACATAAATGCACCCTTCAACATATAAGGGCCATTGTAAATTCCGACCTAAACTATCCGGTCGCCAGACATTTTAAATCAGTACATAACAACAAGCTGGAAGATCTGGAGTACACAGTTATAGGGGCAGATCCTATCCCCGGACGGGGAGGTAATCGTGAGAGGCTATTACGGCAACGTGAATTCCAGTTTATTCTAGCCCTCGACACTAGAATCCCTAATGGCCTCAACATGAGCAAGGATTTGCATAATTTTCTCTGATGTCATTTGGTTTTATCTGACCTATCTATGACATATGCACTGACGTAGTGATTGATGACTAATTTCCAATTAGATGATTTGGATGGAGAGTATACTCACTAGAAGAATATAGTAGTCTACATGGACACTTGTCTCTTAATGTGGTACACTTGTGCTCATATATGATATTTTGAATAATTTTAAAATTCTGTATTTTTATGTGAACTATGCATTAACATATGAACTTGCACTTTATGATCATTTAGGCCTAAATGATACAAGTTTTTTCAAGCTGCTAAGTGAATTTGTAAGTTGCACAGCACTATTTTGCACTTTAATGTTTTCACCTTGGATTTTTTGTAATTTATTATTAACATCAATAAACATGAGGATTTTATTAGGCAATTTTGATGAGATTTGTTTTTTTAAAATTCAGAATGGATTTTAGCAGCCGAATAAGCTGACTTTGATTTGATGAGTCTATTTGCACTTGCACTTTATGTCTTAATGACCATTCGATCCATGGCTCATTCTTATGCATTTGAGCTTATACCTCTTGTAGAATTGAGCTGTTTTCAACTTATAACAACTATAGATCACAAATTACTGTTTGAAAATTGGGTTTCTTTGCTGCTATTATAACCCTATGGTAGTTCTTAATGAGGCCCATTCTGTTTTTAATATAACGCGTAACCTTTTATATGGTTATTTTTATTGCCTATTTTGCACAGTAAGTTTTAGGATTCAATATGTCTTTATCTGATTCGGAGTATCGAGGTGCTATTCCCTGTTCCAACCAGTAGAGGCACTTGCCTCACGTGGTTGGACAACAACAATGAGTGTTATTGATGACTTTAAATACAATACCATTTGTAAGTTGTTCCATTGTACATTACTATTTTTAATGTTACAATTTGAACAGTATTAGTATCATTTTTATTCTAATCATCAGTTTACGGAATTTGATACATATTGTATGAAGAAACCATGACTTACTTGAGTACAATGTAGTCTGTTGTCTGTACACATGAACCGGGTGAGCTTGTTTTTACAGGCAATTGTGCACATTTGTTGGTTTTTAAATGAGTTCCCGGAAAGGAGACGCGTCATGTGAACAAGCTCGCTGTGTCGAATGAAACGCGTCATGGCAGGCATTATGCCAGTTTAAATTCTTGTGGACTATTTATTTAATACATTTCACTGCTTCATCCACCAACATTGCGTGCGGAATTCGCAAGTTCTTTGGGAGTGCCTGAGATCCGTGCCTGGTGGCTCTGTCAGATCGAGTGGCAGACAGGAGTTTTCGTGTGATATATATATATAAATTCACTGAAAAAACCATAGGTTTCACACATGTTATAGTTAGCGGAAATTTTACTGATAAAAAACCAGTGAAATTCCCCCGTTATAGTTAGCGCAGGCAACTATAACTCACGCGACCGCAATCCTCTGCTGATGCTAATACTGTATTTAGACACTTATTTGCCCATGTCTTCTTCCATACATTTTTAGCTATACATATATTACAAATATTTTTTTTTCATAAAGACACATATGTCATCAGCAGAAGATTGCAGTCGCGTGAGTTATAGTTGCCTGCGCTAACTATAACGGGGGAATTTCACTGGTTTTTTATCAGTAAAATTTCCGCTAACTATAACATGTGTGAAACCTATGGTTTTTTCAGTGAATTTGCAAGGTTTTTTAAATGCTAAGTTTTTTTCCCTTATAATAAGCCCTGTACATTTGGTGGCCTTCGGCCACCAAAAGCACAGGGGGTGGGGTAAGTGTGGATAGTGTTTTTTGCCCTTAACATAAGCCCTGTACATTTGGTGGCCTTCGGCCACCAAAAGCACAAGGGGTGGGGTAAGTGTGGATAGTGTTTTTTTTATTTTTATTTTTTTACCGTACGCTTACGGTAAGCGTACGGTAAGCGTACCCCGCGAAATTGCCGAAAAAAAAATAAAACCGTTTTTGCACTTGGGGGATGTTTGGGGACTCCCTCAACATGACTATGTGGGAGGGAGTTGTCAAAACAGCCCCTTTACATGCTTTTGGGCTTGATATTTTAAAAATCACTCTCAGTGCGAGAGACAAAATGGCGGCCGCCGCTTCCTGGTTTCGGCCGATTCGAATGTTTACTAAGATCTAAGAGCCAATCAGAATCGCGCTCGCGCACGCCACCGTACGCTTACCGTAAGCGTACGGTAAGCGTACCGTAAGCTGGCTCAGATATATATATTGATTTAAAGGCTATTTTCTCAGAATCTACTGAACAGATTTACACCAAACCTACAAAAGGCACTTCCTTGACCTAGGGACTACCTCTCTGCCAAATTTTGAGTAATTCTGTTCAGCCGTTCGGGCTGTAGCTCGTTCTAAAGGTCCTATGGAAAAATGCATGGGAAAAACGCGTTTTGGGACCCCCCTTTTATCTCAGCCCCCGCTAGACGGATCCCCCCGAGACTTTCAGGGTAGGAGCGGAGCGTAGCGCCCCACCTATTTTGAAAAATTTGCGAGGATTCGTCGACCGGCGCCAAAGTTATTCAAAATAGAATGTTGAGGTTTTCCTATGGAAACGTGGTCCTAACTATAACTACCTACTGGCTATCGCCAGTAGGTAATATATATATATATATATATATATTCACTCCGTAAACACACCAGAATTTCTTTCCAAAAACAGAGTACAGACCACAGAATAGTGCAGCAGAATAACTCTTTATTGCTCACCGACCTCTACAGCCATATATATATTTATATATATATTCACTGAAAAAAACATATGTTTCAGGGACGTTATAGTTAGAAATTAGCATTTAAAAAATGGTCAGTGACATCACTGATGACATCTTAAATGACATCACTGATGACATCACTGATGACATCATCTAGTGACTGTGTGTTCCTATAATGTTTAAATATGTATTATATATATGCCAAGGTGTATTGAAGAATGAGTGGGTGTATAAGTGTCTGGATGGAGGATTTAGTAGGTGCATGACTAACTGTTTAAGTGAGTGATTAGATGTGGCTTACTGAATGCATAGGTTAGTGACTAAACTGTGTGAATGTATGTATCAGTCTGTCTGTTGTTGTATAAGCTGTAGCATGGGTTGGTCAGTAGCTACATGAGTGTCTATATGGGTTATCGATTGGTTTCCTGAGTATTTTTGTGGGTGCCTGAGTGTGTGTGTGGGTGGGACGTGTGTGACTCTGTGCATAGATGTTTGACCGGTTGATTCACTGGGTGTATGAATTTAAGAGTTCATTTAGAAACAGCTGTATGGGTGGGTGAGTGTGTATATGGGTGTGTTGGTGAGTGAATTGATGTCTCAGTGGTACATGTTCAAGTAACCACATATGTAAAAGGCAGTGTATGTGAGAGTTGGTGTATATAAATGACTATACGTGAGAGTCAGTGATTGTGAGAGTGGCTGTATGGATGAGTGTGTACTTGTATCAGTGATTGTATAAGAGAGTAAGTATGCATTTGTTTCTGTTTAAATAAGTGATGTGGTATGTGTATAACTGTATAGGTCAGTAAATGGAAGTGTGATTTATTCTTTCATGACTGACTGGGTGTGTGAGTAACTCTGGATGAGTGGTGGTGTGTGAGTGTCGGTATAGGTGTATGAGTGCATATGATAGTGTTGTAGTGATGAATGACCGGATGTATGAGTGATTGTATGGGTAAATTAGAGGATGTGTATGCAGAGCCAGGAATCAGTGAGTGCGTATGTAGTAACTGGTGTTGGTGTGTCGATGGCTTTGAAAATGGTAGTCTGTATTTTACAGTGGGTGTATCAAAGGTTATATTAGAGTGTGAGGAGGTGCATCAGATTTTCACGTGGATGATGTCATCAGTGACGTCATCAGTGATGTCATTTGAGATGTCATCAGTGATGTCATATGTGATGTCATTGACCATGTCATGAATGATGTAATATGCGACGTCATCAGCAGTGCATTGCGGGGGCGCGAGTTAAAGTTAGCTCTAATAACTATAACAGCCAAATTTCTCTGGTTTTGTACATGTGAAATGTCCAACTGACTATAATGTCCCTGAAACCTATGTTTTTTTCAGTGAATTTCAAAGGTTATCTAAATGCTAATTTGTAAGTTTAATATTTATAAAACCTTTCTTTTTTTCTGTAAATTACAAGTTTTTATTAAATGATATTTTGTAACTGTAATATCCTATAATTATTTTCTCTTATTTTTTTCATTTTATTTTTATATATGTAGGTGCCGATTACGATCCTGTAAAAAAATTCCCCGTACGACTCGTATCCGGTCTTTTTACCGTACGAATCGTACAAGTGCCATACAAACTGCCAAGTACGATTCGCATGGGAAAAAGTCCATATGAATTGCATTGGGAATAAATCCCCACACGTCCTCGGGTCGGAAAATGTGTCCGACACAACCCCGGACAATTCACCGTACAAATGTGAAAAGTGAAGTCCGACCGCGCAAGTACGATTTATCCCGTGCATCCGATGTTACAACCGTATGGAAAAAACACCGTCCGCACTGAACTCCCATAGCAACCATGGAGACATGTGCCCGCATACGCGCCCAACACTCCCCCCAGCCCTCCAATGTACGAGTCGAATCCCCACCCGTGTATGTACACCCGTGTATGTACGAGACGTACCCCCACCCATGAATGTATGGAGCGTACCCCCACCCCAACAGTGTATGTACGACCCATACCCTCACCCGCGTATGTATGGAGCATACCCCCACCCCAACCGTGTATGTACGACCCGTACCCTCACCCGCGTATGCATGGAGCGTACCCCCACCCCAACAGTGTATGTACGGACCGTACCTCCACCCCAACCGTGTATGTACGACCCGTACCCTCACCCGTGTATGTATGGAGCGTACCCCCATCCCAACCGTGTATGTATGGACCGTACCCCCACCCCAACCGTGTATGTACGACCCGTACCCTCACCGGCGTATGTATGGAGCGTACCACCACCCCAACCGTGTATGTACGACCCGTACCCTCACCCGCGTATGCATGGAGCGTACCCCCACCCCAACCGTGTATGTACGGACCGTACCCCCACCCCAACCGTGTATGTACGACCCGCACCCTCACCCGCGTATGTATGGAGCGTACCACCACCCCAACCGTGTATGTACGGACCGTACCCCCACCCCAACCGTGTATGTACGACCCGTACCCTCACCCGCGTATGCATGGAGCGTACCCCCACCCCAACCATGTATGTACGGACCGTAGCCCCACCCCAACCGTGTATGTACGACCCGTACCCTCACCCGCGTATGCATGGAGCGTACCCCCACCCCAACCGTGTATGTATGGACCGTACCCCCACCCCAACCGTGTATGTACAACCCGTACCCTCACCCGCGTATGCATGGAGCGTACCACCACCCCAACCATGTATGTACGGACCGTACCCCCACCCCAACCGTGTTTGTATGACACGTACCCTCACCCGCGTATGTATGGAGCGTACCACCACCCCAACTGTGTATGTACGGACCGTACCCCCACCCCAACCGTGTATGTACGACATGTACCCTCACCCGCGTATGCATGGAGCGTACCCCCACCCCAACCATGTATGTACGACCCATACCCTCACCCGTGTATGCATGGAGCGTACCCCCACCCCAACAGTGTATGTACGGACCGTACCCCCACCCCAACCGTGTATGTACGACCCGTACCCTCACCCGCGTATGTATGGAGCGTACCACCACCCCAACCATGTATGTACGGACCGTACCCCCACCCCAACCGTGTTTGTACGACACGTACCCTCACCCGCGTATGTATGGACCGTACCCCCACCCCAACCGTGTATGTACGACACGTACCCTCACCCGCGTATGCATGGAGCGTACCCCCACCCCAACCATGTATGTACGACCCGTACCCTCACCTGCGTATGCATGGAGCGTACCCCCACCCCAACAGTGTATGTACGGACCGTACCCCCACCCCAACCATGTATGTATGACCCGTACCCTCACCCGCGTATGTATGGAGCATACCACCACCCCAACCGTGTATGTACGGACCATACCCCCACCCCAACCGTGTATGTACGACCCGTACCCTCACCCACGTATGTATGGAGCGTACCGCCACCCCAACCGTGTATGTTCGACCCATACCCTCACCTGCGTACGTATGGAGCGTACCCCCACCACCAGCACCTTCACCCAACATCGCGCATGTACGAGTCGTACCAAGCCAGACACAAGGACAGCACTGTACAACAAAATTCTCGAAGTACACACCGTACACACGCTAAAAACGCACGTACACAACCAGGACAAAGCAAAACAACACAAGAATACACCATTCGAATGGCACAAAGCCACTAAACATGTCCAACAAGCACAAAAACAACGCATTCACTGACCTGCAACTGCCAAAATCCCAAACTGAGGCCCAAAACCCAACCACTCCTTATAACACACCCACCCAAAGTTCAAACACAGCCACACCCACCAATGGACCAATAAAAAGGGCCCACAGACACAAACCATGAGCCTTTTCAACAGACTCACTGCTGCCAGACCCCACAGACAACCTACAGCACCATACTTGAACCTTTACTACACCTTACACTTGCACACCTTCACACACCCACCTTCAAAAACACCCCCTCATCACATTCACACACACACCTGCACAACCACACCCACACACACACAACCATCCACACCCACACCCCTCACCATGCCCACTAACAAGAATCCAAAGTTCACTAGCCGAGAGTTGGAGGTCCTTGTCGATGAAATCCTCAGAGTCGAGCCACACCTCTTTGGAACATTGGTCAGACAGACCAGCATTTCCGAAAAAACAGCCATGTGGCAGACGATTGTCGATGCTGTGAATGCTGTTGCGTCCACCAGAAGGACCAGGCATGAATGCCAAGCCAGGTGGTACGATCTGCGGAGGAGGGTCTGAGCCAAAATGACCGACGACCACAACCAGGCCAACGTCACTTGAGGAGGGCCGCCCCGCAGACGCGTACAATACCATCCCTGGGAGGAGAGGGTGATGGCCATACTGCCGGTGGTGGCAGTGGACGGATTAGAAGGACTCCGAGACCCAGGTGAGTACACAAACAACTCACCTCACATGGGGGGAATGTCATCCCCAACCAAACTCACAATCAGGCACGCAACCACCCCAAGCCATCGCATGACTCAACCACACTCCATGAACACGCACATGCCACTGGCGCCACCATGCCCCATGCACCCAGCTGGACTATGCAAAGTCACAGGCCACAGAAAACACCAACACAAGACACGGTAAGCTGGATGGCGGGAGTGTGGGCCCCAAAAATCACATAGTGCAACTCAGAAGCAGACAACAATGCCCTCTGCCCATATGGCCTAGGTCACAGCCAGACAAACAGTGTGTCCCCACACAGGAAAGACTTGCCAGCAAATGGCGGACGCCTTGCATTAAGACATGGGGGTGACGGCACGTTTGTGCACATGACAGCAGCTAATGAACAGCCAACACTGTGAAAGAGTGGCAGCACACACCACCACAGCAGCAGCGCAGACACAGACACTACACCCAATGGGTGCCTGGAGATCAGAAACAAACTCACATCAACAAGCCAAGGGCCATTCAAAGATCTGCAAAAAGTGTGTGCCTAGGAAGCTGGGCTGAGGTGACAGAGGGTGACACACAGAGGGAGGGAGAGGGGGAGAGAGAGGGAGGGAGACACAGGGAGACGGACAGAGGGAGGAGGCTGACACAGGGAGGGAGGGAGAGGGGGACAGAGAGGGAGTGGGAAAGGGACACACAGGGAGACCAATTCAGCCTTGGGGGGTGTGGGAATGTCTGCTCGTCAGCAGGTGGACTGCGTGCATGTAGACAAGGGTGGCCAGTGCCTGAATCCCCCTCTCTTCTCCATGGCAAAACACTGGGCCATATCTCAACCTCTGCACGAGCACAACGCCAGCTACCTGCATTATATAAGTGTGTGGAACAACTCCATGTGCCCACGTACAGTGCAACACGGAAGGCGCCAATGCATGGCTCACCACACCTGCTCACTCCACTGCTGACTGCAGTCACAGTTGACGCAGCAAGTAAGACTGTGCCACACATAGGTAAAGTCTCAAAAGCTGTGGCCAAGGGACATACCCATGCACAAGTGCACTGTGAGTGGAAAGCAAGACATATCCAAATTCCCTGAGGAAATGTGCCAACTTAGAAACGAATGAAACATGGATGTTGCATGGAACAAAATTAACATTGTCTCTCTCACACACAGGTCAACGTCGTGGATCACCCCCCAACACTGGGGGGGAAGACTCACAGGACCCGGCTCTGCGGGATGACGGACCCACCGGCAGCGACGACTCTCACCACTCTGTGGACGACCCCGACCCCGACCAACCTAGCCCCTCTGGTGTCCAACCACCTGCAGCACCTGCGTCAGGTACAACTGGGCCAACCACCACCCCCACTCCTGCCACATCCACGAGACACCCAGGATCCCTGCCCCACCACCACAATGCAGCCAGGCTGGCCAGGAGGGACACGGTGTACCGGGCACCCAGGAGGAGGCAGGCGACAACGCCAATGCCACCCCTCAGGGGTCCCGGAGACCCGATGTGCCCACAAGGGCAGGCCAGGAGCAAGTGGGCAGGGGTGGTGGGAGTGGAGGACGGCGGAGGCGCGATCCTGACCAGTTGGCTGCGGAACCGGTATATTCCCATGTCAGAAACATCCTGGACACATACCGGCAGGACACCACGGGCATGGCCCAGGTTGTGTCCATCCTCGAGGAGATCAAGACCCAGCAGGCCCAGCAACATGCGGAGCAACATGCCTGTCTACTGCGACACCAAGGGCGGATGGAGGACAGACAGGCTGAGCTCGTGACGGTGTTCACGGGAATTCACAGTACACTCCGTCGGATAGCCGACAACATGGGCAACCCTCCCTGTGCCACCAGGCGTAGAACATCACCACCCACAGGGAGGGATCAGGAGGAGGAGGAGTCATCCGACGGAGCATCTCAAACATCGTCACGGCCTGCTTCTGAGGGTCCCCGCAGGAGGGCGGGTCGTCCACGGAAAAGACCGTGAGGGTCAGCGCAACAGCACCATCTCCCAGGACACCTGGCCTGGCACCTGGCCCACTGGACCAACAGCAGCACAGCAGCAAAAGACATTCTCTGCCACATGGACTTGCTGGTCACTGTCTGACCAATGTTGACAAAGACTGTGGCATGGACTATGAGGATTTCCAATGGCAAGGACACCAACTCCCCTAGTGAACTTTGGATTCAACACACCCTGAAAGCCCCTCATGTCATACCCCCCCCCCACGTACCCCAACAAAAATAAAAAGTTACACGATTAAGAGATGATGCCTACATTTTGCATTATTACCTTACATGTGTCTTGTAAAGTCTAACCATGCCTGAGTTCTCATTTGACTTCAACCATCCACACCCTGGGGCCTGAGTCTGGCACAGGACACACATGGGTCACAATGTATTAGGCAACACAGACATGGAGCACCATACACACCCCTGATGGGCCCAACCAGCTGAGGGGGTGGCCGCACAACCATGCCGACAGACATATTGAGTACAGCGACAGCTATGCGCAGAGGTCAGGGATCATGTGGAGTGTCCTGGGGTGCACCCAGGTATGTGTGGACAGGTGGCAGAACCATGTCCTGCAAGCTTGAGTCAGGTGGATGCAGAGAATGGTGGCCTGGCCAACGTTGGATGCATGGGGATGGCACATGTCACAATACCCACACAGTCATGGACATCATGCACAATACACAGTCTAATCCCACACAAACAGCTTGCATCTTGCTACTCGACACATAGAAACATAGCCACTATCAGGGAAAACCATGCCAGACATGCCGTATGCACCGTGGCAACACACCAGCATTGACTGAGAAGAGGCACCTTGGAGGCATAGGGACACCTTTATTATTCATGTATTCGGGAATGCAGAGGCAACTCGGAGTACACATGAACAGGTCATGTGGAGTAACATGTGGGTCCAACACTGGAACCCCCCTTCTGCAGCACAATGCGTGATAGCCATGGAACTGGCACACAAGTGTCGGCTAACAGCTAAACACCCCCTGCTGCTCACGGAGAGGCTGCCATACACCATTGATCCTCTGATGTGGAAGTCCCACACCATGTCAAGCAAATGCAAACCGTATGTGTCCGAGGGAAGTGTTACACACATTGATGCCATCATCACAATCCACTATCCCATCACAGATGACTGGCAACAAGTCTGACCATCTATTCAGGTGTACCCAGCTACATGTCATGTGTCCCATGGTGATGCGACATGTCTGCAGAGGAACCAAACATTGACAGGGGCAGTGTGCACACATCGTAAACAACTGCCACACCCAATACACCCCTGATGCATCCCTTACCCTAAGGAGACTTCCAAACTTGTCCGTGCGTGTAACGCTGAGTCAGCACATGATGACGTGTCCATGAGGAATAGCAGTGCCACAACAATGCAACCAGCAGACGGCATGCGCAAGTACCTGGGGATGAGAGACACACAAGAAGTCAGCCACAAAAAGCACAGCCACTAGCATGTGCATGTACTCGACACATGTAAGGATGACAACATGCTAGGTCACAATTATGACTGGGGTAATACACTCATCACTGGCACCATCACTCCAGTGACACATCCACACACACCTCTGACTCACGTGGCATACATGCAGATGGACACACACATCGCAACACATGCCACACGGGAACCAATGCGTGCACACATAGACACTGGTACTCACCACTAAGCAAAGAAGTCGCGTATGAGCCGACTCCGGATGGCCTCTTGCGGAACCACATCCTCCACATCACTATCCCCATTGCCAAGCCCTTCGTCCTCCACGGGTGGATGGTCCTGATCATCTTGATCCAGGATGAGTGGCACAGCTTTCTCAACTGCCATGTTGTGCAGCATGCAGCAGACCATGAAGATTTTGCAGACCTTCGCCGGGGCATATGGGAGGGCGCCGCCGGTCTTGTGGAGGCATCTGAATCGGCTCTTCAGGAGGCCAAAAGTCCTCTCTATCACTCGCCTTGTCCGGCCATGGGCGGTGTTGTAGCGGAGCTGGGCCGGCGTGATGGGGTTGCGGAGAGGTGTGATTAGCCATGGCATGTTGGGATAGCCAGCGTCCCCTACATGGAAACATCATGGACAACAGTGGGTCAGGAGAAGCAATAAGACAGGGAGATGCGTTAAATACAGGACTGCCAGAGTGTACCCACCAACAACACATGCTCGTTCATTGCGCAGCTGCGTCATCATTTCAGGCACCCTGCTACGCCTCATGATGTAGGCATCGTGTGCTGATCTTTGAAAACGAGCGCAGACATGTGAAATCACCATGTTGGACAGACACACCACAAGGGCATTGATGGAGTGGTAGTGCTTGCGATTCCTGTACGCTACCTCCTGTGCCTGTGGTGGTACCAAAGCCACATGTGTCCCATCTATGGACCCAATGACATGGGGCATCCCTCCCAGGGCATCGAATCCACACTTGACCCCAGTCAACAGTTCAGGAGTAGGGAAATGGATGAACTCATCCAGGTGAAGCAACATGGCCTCTAAGAAATCATGCAGCACACGGCTGAACATGCTCTAGGACATGCCACCAACATGAGCTATGGTATATTGAAAGGAACCCGTGGCAAGAAAATGTAGGGCTGCCATTACCTTCAGCTTGGGTGTCAATGCCGTAGGATACCTGTGCAGCGGTTGCAGGTGTGGTGCCAGCCTTGCGTCAACTCCTCAATCAACGGTTGGGGGAAGCGGTAGCAGCGGATACAGTCATTCTCCCGCATGTCAGCCAAGTCCAGAATTGGTCGGGGAAGAGGCGGCGCTCTGCAGTAATTTGGAAGTGACAAGGAAGAGTGAGTGCACTACAACAACAATTTATTTGTACTGAGCACATGTTAATCTGTCAATACACATATGCTACATACGGAGTCAGGTATGTGCCACATGCCCTGGACACGTATGGCTGCCAGGTGACACTCCTACCAAGAACCAGCTACACACTGAGATTGTGAACCTCCACATGCCATGGCACCACACATTCATTGAGAGGATGCAGACATGTCCTTGTTATGCTACTCCGTGTCCCATGCATACATACGCACCTCACATCTGATACCACATGTGGCCTGGTGTGCGTAACAGTGTGCCATGTCCATCTACACACAGACACATGTTGGTTGCTACAACAGCTGATGCTCTTGAGGGAACACCAACATCAAGCTAATGGGAACACACCACACATACATGACATAGACACATCGTGCACCGTGGGTAGTCACATGTCTGGTGTGGTAACCCCTGTAGCGGTCATCAGGGGACACTTGCGTGTGTTGTTGACTGTGCCATGCCAGTGACACTCATCCCAAGTGTGCAGTACGACATGCACACATGTCAAAGGAGTTAAGGGCATGCCTGGCACACATTGCACCGTCACACATAACATCTGTACACATCTCATCATACATCTGGTGCCTTCCCGACTCAGGAGTAATGTGCCACATCACAGCCTTTCACACCTATGCCCCACACATGTAGTACTGCCCAGACAATGCCTTGATGTCCATCCATGGACAAGTATGTCAGCTCTATTCCTTCCTGTGTGCTGCCTGTCACCACTGTGATGTGTGAAAAGCACCGTACATTCGCTCAGAGGGCCTGTGTACGTTCCCTATCACCATGGGAGTGCTGCCGTATGCGTACCCATAGTGGTACGGACCGTACACACGCCTGTACGCTCACTATCACTATGGGTGTTGTCGCTATGCGTACCCATAATGGTACGGACCGTACACACGCCTGTACGCTCACTATCACTATGGGTGTGCTCGCGTATGGTACCCATAGTGATAGTGAGCGTACAGGCGTGTGTACGGTCCGTACCACTATGGGTACGCATACGCGACAACACCCACAGTGATAGTGAGCGTACAGGCGTGAGTACGGTCCGTACCACTATGGGTACGCATACGCGAGAACACCCATAGTGATACGGACCGTACACACGCCTGTACGCTCACTATCACTATGGGTGTGCTCGCGTATGGTACCCATAGTGATAGTGAGCGTACAGGCATGTGTACGGTCCGTACCACTATGGGTACGCATACGCGACAACACCCATAGTGATAGTGAGCGTACAGGCGTGAGTACGGTCCGTACCACTATGGGTGTTCTCGCGTATGCGTACCCATAGTGATACGGACCGTACACACGCCTGTACGGGCCATTGCTATGTATTTGGGGTACCCTAGGGCCCCGGTACGCACCGTACCTGTGTGTGAAACTCCAAATTACATAGGGGACACATGAGGGACAAGTATAAAGGCCTACATGCATGCTGGTTGTCATGGAGACCAAGTTTAAAGTTTGAATTGTTTTCAGCAGGTGCACAGCAGTAGTCAGTTTGAATGAATCTACTTTGTTGCAATGTGGTTCTGGAGTTGACATCATGCTCAAGAAAAAAACACAATAAGAACCCACTGACTGTGCTAGGTTTGAAGGGATTGGAGGAAACATAGGATGCAAATGTGAGTGACCAATCACTCTGTACTCCTGTGCATGAAACAGGCCAGCAAGGCAGATATAAGGCAGCCAGGTTCCATGAGGGAGCACTTGCCTGCACATATTTGGATCCTACGACCCAGCTGCTGCTACTGATTCCCTGGAACCATGTCAAGGTCTGTGGAGAGGGCACAGCCTTTCACCCTGGAGGAGAACCTGGCATTGCTGGATGTGATCCTCCCACAGTACCCCCTGCTGTATGGGCGACCAGGGTATCAGGTGAGTGCAGAGTCTACTAGCACAGACTGTGTCCCTTGTTTGTGACTGTGACTTCTGGCATTGTGTCCAGGTGTGACACACATGATATGTACTGTAGGAGGGGTCCCGGGGGGGGAATGCCTGATGTCTCCCAGCCAGAGCATGCTGTGGTGCATGTCTGCCGTCCTCACTTGCATTGTGTTTACTGTGACAATCACTGCATGGTGCATGCCACATTCTGCCTGTCATCTCCTCCTGGGAATGTAGCCTCTACAGTCCTCATTTGATTATGTGGTCAGCCCAGTGTGACAGGTGACTGTACCCACAGATGTGTGTTAGTTCTGTGTAACTGTGCTGAGAGTGTCCACATGATGTGTTCGTACCCTGGACATCGGTGTGTGTGTAAGTCCCCTGTCATGTGGGTGGGTGCATATGTGGAGTATGGCACCCGCGCTGCATGAGGGATGGATATACCCTGCCCATGTGATGTGAGCAGGGAGCAGTGCTGTGTGTCTGACGTGCAGAGCCAGCCCCACACCTGTGAGCCCCCCCCGTCTAGTGGCACATGTGCAGAGTGAGGTTTGTCGCTGCATTTGGCAATGGCAGGTGAATGTCCTGTGCCTGTGTGTGTCTGTGTACTCTGCTGAGGTAGCGTCAGTGGCCTGTGGCATGTGACTGCTTAGAGGTGCTGCACATTATCCTGGTGTAGCTTGTGATGCACAGTGTGAGCCTGGATCATTGATTGTGTCGTTGCCCTCATTCCACCTGTGTACTTTCAATGGCAGGTACTGCTTTTGCCCTTCCCCAGAGGATCATGTCCCTATGACAAAGGTGCAAAGCGTTGGATGCATACTATGCCTTGTTGTAAACAGCAAATTGGTTCTAATATGTGTCTCTGTGACATGTGCCAGGTGTATTGATGTAGTGTCACTTGTTCATCCTCACAGGTAGGCGCCTCTGCCAAGAAGCAGATCTGGATGAACGCCGTCAGTGCCGTGAGGAGGACGGAGGGTCGCAAGCGGCGCCTGGCCCAGGTGAGGAAACGCTGGCAGGATATCCGGTGCTGGACGCGGAGGATCGCACGGGTCTTGCTGGGGGACTCACCTGAGACCCATAAGAACCGCGGGCGCCGCCGTCTGACCCACATCCACAAGCGTGTGCTGGCGGTGGTATTTCCAGACTTGGACAGGCGCTTACAGGAGAAGCAGCAGCAGGAAGGGGGTAGGTACATGTGTGTTTGTTGTGTGTCACCAGCATTTGTAAGTGCACAGTTGCATGGATACACTGCCAGGGTTTAAAGGTGCTGTGCAGATCCTGTTACCCACAGTAAAGCGGTGCTCTCCTGCCTCCCTTCCCCTCCTTGCAATGTGTTCCCTGGTCTGTGTGTAGTCCCTCCTTCACAAGGTTATGTAGGCTGGCACTTTCTCCACGTGAACTATGCCTGTAGCATCATGTGTGTCGGTGGTGTGTAACAGGTTTTGGGACCTTGCCTGTGCCCAGTCCAGTTCAGTACTTGTGGGTTCCATGTCAGTTGGTACTGATGCTGAGTCCAGACATGGGAGTTAGTCTCTCAAGTGTCATGCCTTACAGCACGCATGTCCTATGTTGTGGCCTGTGACATGATGTGCATGAGTGTGCGATACGCATAGTGCAGGGATGGTGGCGTGTGTTGCAGTCATTCCCATTCAGGACCATGGAGTTGTGTGGCCACTACTGTCCCCTGGGGCATATTTTCCTAGGTGTCATGTGTGTCATCACAAAATGTGGACACTCTCAGTGTCTACAGCATAGGTTGTGCTCTGTCCCATTGTCCCCTGGCACCATGTATATTGACGTAAAATGTAGTACAAGTGTCCACTGTACAGCCTGACCTGATTTTCCTTGTTCATACTCACGGTGGCCAGTGCCTGTGTGTCTTGTTACAATCATCTGATGATGACCATTTGTACATGATTATTTGGACAGGCGCACCTTGGGTATTTTGTGTCCAATCTTGCATTCATCCAGCCCATGTGTATTTCACCCAGACTAAGAGATGTAAGTGCTTCCTGTGTCTCAACAAATTGTCTCATGTAGGGGGTGGTTGGTGCGGGCAAAGCCTACATGTCAAAACCTGATATCTCCTTGCTAGGTCTGGCCAGTGTGTGATGTTTGTCTGCACATACACTCAAGGTGCAGTGAGCCAGTAATGGTGGGCATGTTTTCAGTATTACCTATGCAGCATGTGCCTCAAGTTCATGGATATGGTCCCTGCTCATCCCTATTTTCGGCAACGCTGTGTGGTGCAGATGCAGTGCTGGATTGTCCCCAGGGCCTGGCTCCTCTGTCAAACTCCATTTCATGTCATTTGCTATTGTGTCATGCTCTCCATAGTTTTTCAGTGGCATGGTGGGTCAACCAACTGTGTGTTGCATGCCCTACATCTGTACCTTGTTTTGTAGATGTTACTGATCTTTCTTTTCAGGCTATGCACTGTAACCTATGTAGATTGGACTCATGTGACATATGTATACAGGTGTATGATTAATTGCTGTCTCTTTACCTTGCCCACAGCATCGCCAGGGAACACGGAGGGAGACATGAGCACAGACGGAGCGGAGGGACCGAGCACCAGTGCCAGCGGTGACATCGTGCCTGGCACATCGAGTGGAACTGAGGCGGAGGAGAGTGAGGCCGAGGACCTGTCCACTGGCACAACAGAATATGAAGCTGACGGGTCCGAGGATGATCTCTCCGAGTGGGCGGAGGCTGCACCAGCAGCTGACAGCGGCACAACATCTCTCCCCGCCCCCTCCATTGCCATCAGCCGCCTTCCACTTGCTCGTGTCCCTTCCCAGCGTGCCCAGTCACCACATGTCTCCTTCCTGCCAGGCACCGCACCCCCTGCCCCTGTCTCCACTGCTGCCGCCAATGCCGGGTCTGTGGACATCCAGAGGCAGTTGCAGGTTGGTCAGGCTGCGATGCTTAATGTCCTCCATGGCCACAGCCAAGTGCTGAACAACATGGAGGCATACTTGGAGGGCATTTTCTCATCGCAGGCTGACCAACGCAACTTGCTGAGGTCCATTGACTCGACACTGACTGCAGCAGTGGGTCTCCTGCAGCGCTACGTCCAACCCCCTACCCCTGACCCATCCACACTTCCCACTCCCATGCCTGTCCCACGTACACCCAGACGTCAGCATGCACCCACCACAACAGACACAGGCACCACACCAGCAGGGAAGGTCATACGCACACCTCCTGGCACGCACACACAGGGTGAATTAGGCACACCCACTGGGTCGGGGGGCAAACGTAAGCCACGCAGCCAGAGTGGGAGTCCGCATTCCACCAAATCCACTCCCTCCAAATCCCCTCCCCTCAGCTCTCCTGGCCACATATCCGGCAAAGACTCCTTCATGGCCGCTCTGTCCCTGAGTCCCACAGTGACACCACCCCGCAAGCGGTCAAGGGAGTCCCCGGTCAGGGTAGTTGAGTCCCCCCACCTGTCCACACCCTCCCCCAGTGGCGCTGCGACCCATCCCTCCGCCCCCCCCCCTCCTTGGGGCCTGTGGTTCCTTCGGGTGCAGGGGAGTCGCTGGAGGACCTTGCTAAGGTGTGCAGCGCCATCCTGGCCTCCGCCTTTGGCCCTGCCCCACCCCCTGTGGTGGAGTCCTCCATCCCTGCACCCACGACGCCTACCCTTCGCCCTCATGTCCCTGCGGTGCCTGGTCCTTCCCCCCCACATGATGCCCTCTCCGCTCTGGAAGACGAAGGAGTCTGACTGTGCAGGCAATCTAGGGGACACGCGTCCCACTGTGTACCCCACCTGGATTTGAACTTTGGATTGCCCTATGGGCATTGTACATTTTGAACCTTCAAGGGACACACAGATTTTTGGATGCTGAATAAAGCAATTTATTTTTCCTTAGTACACTACTGTCTGTCTGGTATTGCTGTTGGTGGACCTGCCCCATTATTTTGGGTGGTGATTATGTGTTGGGTGTGTGGGAATTGTAGCCTTGTGCTGGTCATAGGGTGGATCCTGGTATCTGTGTGCCATCACAAGCTGTTGGCTACATAACTTTGTTCATGTAAGCAGTTACTGCATGGTGTCACCGTCCCAAGGTGTGTTCCTTCCTCTGTGTAACCTGACATCTTCCCTGCAGGGTCTTTCCAATATGTGGTGCTGAGCTGTGTCCACATTGGCTGGGTGTGTGACGGACTCGTTAGACTTGGGCCATGCATGCTGAGCCATGTCTCCACCTGCATCATTCGTGGCGTCCTCGGTGGTCACTGTACTTGTGTATGTAGACTGTTGCCATGACTTCATGTGTACATGTTTTCTTTTTGGCGCTATGCATGTGTATCGTCCCAGCCTCGCACACATGTGGTACATGTACTGCAGGATCTTTGTGCAACTGACTGACATTTGTGGGCATTGGATCTGTGGGTACTCCACCCTTGTCTTTGCAGGAGCAATGCTGTGAGTGTTAGGCACCCACCCCTCCTGTGTCTGGGCACTGCTGGGAGTGTTAGACACCCACCCCTCCTGTGTCTGGGCACTGCTGGGAGGACTCTGCACACACCCCTCTTGTGTCTGGGCACTGCTGGGAGGACTCTGCACACACCCCTCTTGTGACTGGGCACTGCTGGGAGGACTCTGCACCCACCCCTCCTGTGTCTGGGCACTGCTAGGAGTGTTAGGCACACACCCCTCCTGTGTCTGGGCACTGCTGGGAGTATTAGGCACCCACCCCTCCTGTGTCTGGGCACTGCTGGGAGGACTCTGCACACACCCCTCCTGTGTCTGGGCACTGCTGGGAGGACTCTGCACACACCCCTCCTGTGTCTGGGCACTGCTGGGAGTGTTAGGCACCCACCCCTCCTGTGTCTGGGCACTGCTGGGAGGACTCTGCACCCACCCCTCCTGTGTCTGGGCACTGCTAGGAGTGTTAGGCACCCACTCCTCCTGTGTCTGGGCACTGCTGGGAGTGTTAGGCACCCACCCCTCCTGTGTCTGGGCACTGCTGGGAGGACTCTGCACACACCCCTCCTGTGTCTGGGCACTGCTGGGAGTGTTAGGCACCCACCCCTCCTGTGTCTGGGCACTGCTGGGAGGACTCTGCACACACCCCTCTTGTGACTGGGCACTGCTGGGAGGACTCTGCACCCACCCCTCCTGTGTCTGGGCACTGCTAGGAGTGTTAGGCACCCACCCCTCCTGTGTCTGGGCACTGCTGGGAGTGTTAGGCACCCACCCCTCCTGTGTCTGGGCACTGCTGGGAGGACTCTGCACACACCCCTCCTGTGTCTGGGCACTGCTGGGAGGACTCTGCACCCACCCCTCCTGTGTCTGGGCACTGCTGGGAGGACTCTGCACACACCCCTCCTGTGTCTGGGCACTGCTGGGAGGACTCTGCACCCAACCCTCCTATTTCAGGATATGTACGCTTAGAACATACACAGGTGTGGGTTCGCTCCATGCATACGAGGTGGGGGTACGGGTCGTACGTACACTGTTGGGATGGGGGGGTACGCTCCATACGTACGCGGGTGAGGGTACGGGTCGTACATACACGGTTGGGGTGGGGGTACGCTCCATACGTATGCGGGTGAGGGTACGGGTCGTACTTACACTGTTGGGGTGGGGGGTACGCTCCATACGTACGCGGGTGAGGGTATGGGTCGTACATACACGGTTGGGGTGGGGGTATGCTCCATGCATAGTCGGGTGAGGGTACGGGTCGTACTTACACTGTTGGGGTGGGGGGTACGCTCCATGCATACGCGGGTGGGGGTACGGTCCGTACATACACGGTTGGGGTGGTGGTACGCTCCATACATACGCGGGTGAGGGTACGGGTCATACATACACGGTTGGGGTGGGGGTACGGTCCGTACATACACTGTTGGGGTGGGGGTACGCTCCATGCATACGCGGGTGAGGGTACAGGTCGTACTTACACTGTTGGGGTGGGGGGTACGCTCCATACGTACGCGGGTGAGGGTACGGGTCGTACTTACACTGTTGGGGTGGGGGGTACGCTCCATACGTACGCGGGTGAGGGTACGGGTCATACATACACGGTTGGGGTGGGGGTACGCTCTATGCATACGCGGGTGAGGGTACGGGTCGTACTTACACTGTTGGGGTGGGGGTACGCTCCATACGTATGCGGGTGAGGGTACGGGTCGTACTTACGCTGTTGGGGTGGGGGTATGCTCCATACGTACGCGGGTGAGGGTACGGGTGGTACTTACACTGTTGGGGTGGGGGGTACGCTCCATATGTACGCGGGTGAGGGTACGGGTCGTACTTACACTGTTGGGGTGGGGGGTACGCTCCATACGTACGCGGGTGAGGGTACGGGTCGTACTTACACTGTTGGGGTGGGGGGTACGCTCCATGCATACGCGGGTGAGGGTACGGGTCGTACTTAGACTGTTGGGCTGGGGGGTACGCTCCATGCATACGCGGGTGAGGGTACGGGTCGTACTTACACTGTTGGGGTGGGGGGTACGCTCCATACGTACGCGGGTGAGGGTACGGGTCGTACTTACACTGTTGGGGTGGGGGGTACGCTCCATACGTATGCGGGTGAGGGTACGGGTCGTACATACACGGTTGGGGTGGGGGTACGCTCTATGCATACGCGGGTGAGGGTACGGGTCGTACTTACACTGTTGGGGTGGGGGGTACGCTCCATACATACGCGGGTGAGGGTACGGGTGGTACTTACACTGTTGGGGTGGGGGGTACGCTCCATACGTACGCGGGTGAGGGTACGGGTTGTAATTACACTGTTGGGGTGGGGGGTACGCTCCATACGTACATGGGTGAGGGTACGGGTCGTACTTACACTGATGGGGTGGGGGGTACGCTCCATGCATACGCGGGTGAGGGTACGGGTCATACTTACACTGTTGGGGTGGGGGGTACGCTCCGTATGTACGCGGGTGAGGGTACGGGTCGTACTTACACTGTTGGGGTGGGGGGTACGCTCCATGCATACGCGGGTGAGGGTACGGTCGTACTTACACTGTTGGGGTGGGGGGTACGCTCCATACGTACGCGGGTGAGGGTACGGGTCGTACATACACGGTTGGGGTGGGGGGTACGCTCCATACGTACGGGGGTGGGGGTACGGTCCGTACATATCCGTACCCACGCTATGGAATGCTTATGCGGGCCGTACCCAGGCCTTTGCCACGTGGGTACAGCCGTCCCGCCATTGTTGGGGTGACGTAGGTGTGGGCATGGTACGACTCGTACCCACGCTCTTAAGGCGTGGGTACGGGACGTACCTGTATTGTTGTGTTGCCGGTTCGCGTCGTCAAGCACTTCCGTTGTGGCGGACGCTGGCTTTGCTGGACACGCCTCCACCCCCTCGTAGTGACCAGGGCCTGGGGGTCAGGTATGTCCAGGGCATGTGTGCTGTGTGACTTTGGTGGGGGTTTTGTGACCTGCCCCTGCTCCTGCCCCCCCCTCTTTCCCCCCTCCCTTTGTTGTTCTGACCTTCTGCGGCGTCTGCGTCGTAACCTGTAGAGGAGGTCGACTGCTATGATGGCCGGGATGACACGTAGGTTCGGGTCCATGTCTGTCCGTCGCGTACAGGTACTCCTTGTTCGCGTCGTCCTGATTTCCCGGCAGTTTTTGGCTGCCGGAATATATTGTCCGTGCGGGATGACGTTGGTGCGAATCGTACTTCCTGGTTCGTGAATGGCAGGCTGCGTGCGTTCCGACGTCACGTCGGCGCTTTCCCGGATCACATTTGTATGTTTATTTTCATCGGTCGGGGTTTTGTACGGTTCGTACGGAAATGGTATTTCCGTGCGAATCGTACTTCCATGTTTGTATATTGTTACGACCGGGTACACGTCGGACGGAGAATATGCTCCGTCCGACGGTTCGTACCCGGTTTTTACAGGATCGTAATCGGCACCGTAATGTCTTATGTCTTTTAAAATATATGTATATTTTTTTTCTCCACAAAATAGTGGAGTTGCGTACCCATCGTGTACCTATCACAGTGGGTGCGCAAATTCGAACCGCCACATTGCTAAAGTCATGAAGAAACCGCATTTGGTATGCGACGGGTACACGGTGCGTGGCCCTGCGTAACGTCATATATGTATTGGATTGCGTCATGTGCACGTTTCGCAAGCGACGGGTGCGTGGTGCTTGGCTCTACGTAATGTGAGAAACGTATGGGATCGTGTAATGTGCGCATTTGTTATGCGACGTGTACGTGGTGGTGCCGGGACCCGCGTGACGTCATATCCTTGCTGGGTCATGTTGGGTGTGCAACTCCCGTAAAAAATTGTTATGTTTTAAAACTATATGTATATAACTTTAATGTACATATGACGGCAAGAGATTACCTAAACTATTTATAAAAATAATATATTTGTACTTGTAATAAACTTATATTATTGTTAAATATATTTTCGCGAAGTCGCGTTGGGTGCGACTCCCATGTGACTTTAAAAAAAACATTTCATTGGTTCACAAGGTTTTCCATTCTAAAACTTGAAGGACCCCACCCTTTTTAGTCATTCTCTCTGCTGCATCACAGGAGAGACACCTGTTGTGTTTTTGCGAGCAAAATTGTGACTTTTACAATGGCTTCTTTAAATCAACCAATAGACATTCCATCTGATTATGAAGACTTGGTACCACCTCTCAAGAAAAGACCGGAGTCTATTGTGTGGAGGTTTTTCACAATCCCAGAGGGTGAAAGAAAAGTAAATGTGAGAAAGGTGAGCTGCTCACTTTTTCCCAGAGTTCTTTCAAGAGGCAGCGAGAAGAAATATTGGTGTGGGACTTCCAGTATGTATAAGCATTTACAGACTATACATCCAAGACAACTTGCACAGAAACAGCTGCGACGTGCTCAAAAAGCCACACCACAAACTGACCAGGGAGCTGGTCCCAGCACTTCTGGAGCCTCAAGCTCTGCATCTTGCGGTCTGGATATTCATTCAGAGTTTGCGACGCTCAAACAGCATTGCATGAAATGCAACACAATTTTATGTTGTGGGGAGCATGGGTAGTGCACAAGGATTGTAGCAGTGCATGTGTTAGTCCCTGAATCCTTGAATGAATACATGGTTAGTGACTGGATGATTTGAGTACTGCAAGGAGAGTGCATGGTAAATTTATAAGTGCTTGGGTATTGGCAGAGTGTTTGGATTAGTACATGGTAGTGGCTGGGTTTACTGGAGGAGTGCACAGGGAGTGACAGTGTGATTGTGGGACTGCATGGATACTACCTGGGGGATAAAAAGAGCAAATGAGAAGTGTGTAGGTAGTTAGAGGACTACATGGGTAGTGCATAGGGGATTGCAGCAGTGCATGTGTTTGTGACTGGGTCATTGCATGAGTACATTGGTACTGAGTGGATGATTGCAGTACTGCAAGGAGATTGTGTGGTGAATTTATTAGGTCCTTGGATTAGTACATGGTAGTGGCTGGGTGACTGGAGGAGTGCACAGGGAGTGACAGGGTGATTGCTGGACTGCATGGGTACTACCAGGGGAATTGAAGGAGCGAATGAGAAGTGTGTAAGTGGTTAGAGGACTGCATGAATAGTGCATAGGGGATTGCAGCAGTGAATGTGTTTGTGACTGGGTCATTGCAAGAGTACATGGGTACTCAGTGGACGATTAGAGTACTTTAAGGGGAGTGCGTGGTGAATTTATTAGATCCTTGAGTATTGGCGGAGTGTTTGGATTAGTAGATGGTACTGGCTGGGTGACTGGATGAATGCACGGGGAGTGACAGGGTGATTGCTGGAGTGCATGGGTACTACCAGGGAAATTGAAGGAGCGAATGAGAAGCGTGTAAGTGGTTAGAGGACTACATGGGTAGTGTGTAGGGGATTGCAGCAGTGCATGTATTTGTGACTGGGTCATTGCATGAGTATATGAGTACTGAGTGGATGATTCGAGTACCGCAAGGAGAGTGTGTGGTGAATTTATACGTGCTTGGGTACTGGCAGAGGGTTTGGATTAGTAGATGGTAGTGGCTGGATGACTGAAGGAGTGTATGGGGAGTGACACAGTGATTGCTTGACTGCATGGGTACTACCTGGGAAATTAAAGGTGTGAATGAGCAGTGTCTAGGTGGTTAGAGGACTGTATGGATAGTGCAGAGGTGAATGTAGTACTGCATGGGTAGTGTTTGGGTTACTTAATCTTACCTTTTCGATAGTAGATATGAAAGTCTTTGAATCAATTTTTGCAGTTCTTTTTTATAATCTACATTTTAAATACTTTCAAACTTTAGAATTTTGGTCTGTAAAAGAGAAGAAAAAATACAGTTATACCATATAATATTATAGTTTAAAGTACACAACATAATTTTACCATTACATAACATATTCAGTTTGCCTTTTTTGCTGTTCTCAGAATCTATTGAATTTCACCATAGACAGTGATTTCAATGTTGCTCATCATGTAACAGCGGGCAAAAAAATACAATCAATAAGATTGTTAAAAAAAAAAAACAGATCTGTGTTCTAAATATTTACAACAAACTCAACTATGTGTTCAGATTTCCTAAAATAAACATCCTCAATAATATTGCATATAATACAAAGATCAAATATAGGAAATGCTTTATTCTAACACAATTTTCTAAATAAAATATCAAATAACAGAAAAGAAAATTGAATCAGCAATTCTTGATATTTTCCCTATAGTCTAAATGATGTTTTTGAAATCATTTGCAGTGAGAATAACAAAAATAAACTTCCTAATTCATATTAACATCTTTCCGATAGGCCAAATGATGTTTCAGAAATACTTTGTATTGAAATTCTCCAAAATAATCTAATTAATTCATAATTACATTTTACCGATAGGCCGAATGATGTTCTCAGAACTTTGGCATCAAAAATATTAGGTAGGAATTTGGCAATTCATTAGGCAACCGATATTTGAAAAGCAAATGGGCATCATTACAATGTGTCCATCCTTTATTGCACAGATGTTGTAGAAGGTCCATTGTGGTAAATAATTGCTACTGCTTTGAAAGTTCTTCCTGATATTGATAGTTGACTTGCTACAAAAATTTTAATTAAAGTTTCCAATTTTCTTCCATCTGCTGTACAACGTTGTATCATTAAAATGATATATTGTCCAAATCTGTCTATAAATAATGTTGATAACATTTCTGACTTGCAGTGACTACACTCCATATTTTGATTAGCTTATTTAACTAATTTGTTAAAAGACACTGTTTTACAATCTGGTATTGTCAAATATATGTATCTTTCATTGTCTATGTCAGTGGTAGAAGTAAATCTACAATTTTCACATTCATGTTCCCATCTGTAACAAACTCAAAACAGATTTTCAATTTGTATTCTTCATCTTCTAATACTGCAAGCATAAACATAAGAAATTCTTGAGCATCTTGCTGTACATTCTGTCTAAATTGTGAAGAACCAGAACATATATCCAGAAGATTCCGAATACCAGAAACACTTTTAATTTTAGTTTTATCTGTACTCAATTTTTCAAAAATTGAATGCAACAAGGAACAAAACCTTTTTTCTCGATTCTCCATAATTTGTTGTTGGAGATTTTCTAGACAAAATATGACATTCACAACTACATTAGCATAGCAGTTGATACCTGAACTACTTTCTAACTGATATCCCACAATCTCTTCAACAGTGTCCTTTTTCTTTTTGTTTGGAATCTCAACATTCTCCTGATTTTTTTTCCTCTTTCCAACCTCTCTACAGAGTTTCTCATATCTTCGTTTTCAACCTACTACACACTTTTCATATAAAAGGATATTCCCCTAAATTCAGAGCATACAATCATCTTAACCGATTATACTCTCTTACATAATTTGCAACTGCACTAATCTTTCTCTCATCAAAGTCAATCAAATACAATCCAGATGAACTTCTGACTTCTGACTTGGTACAATGCAACATATGCCATTCCATCTTTAAACATGGTACTTCCAATGTTTACCAAAGCACTGTCCACACTTAAACCTTGAGATTTATGAATGGTCACCGCATATGCTAAAGAAAGAAGAAACTGTTTTCTACGAACCTACAAATCTTTAACAAGCAAAAAATGAACAGAACAACATGCAATCTGTTTTACTTCTTCAATCTAATCAAATTTGATCTTCAAAAATTCAATTGCATCTCTATTTTGATAATTAACAAAATCAACAACTTTTCCCATTGCTCCATTCACCTAACCTTTTTCCACATTCAAATTATGCCGTAAAATTACCCGACAGTTTTCACATACATATAAATTATTTTCTAAAACAGCAGTCTTAGATATAGATTTTTCCAATGAATCCAATTTGGTTTCTAATTTTTCTGTCAAAATAATAGTAATTCCTTTGTGCTCTATTTTATCAATTGCTTCTATTTTTATTATTTGTTATTTTTCCAGCTTCAAAAGTTCTTCATTGAATGTAGCATACTCTTGCAATGTTGGCATTAGGCAGGTTATAGATTTATTTTCTACAATTTTTTTGTATATTATTTCCGGACAACATTTTAATTTGGAAAAAAGTTTGTAAGTAGTCGACTTTGCAAAGCTTCTTTGCCATGTTCTGTCAATACACCAATTCTTATATCTTGAAGAATGCTCCATAATCTTCATCACTAGCCTGTCGCATATTTTTAATAAGTTCTTTGTATTCAAAATATGACCAAATGTTCACATTTCCAATACTTCCCAAAGATTTTCTGGTGTCTTCATGCACAAGTGTTTTAAAAACTTGGTGCTCTTTTCCAGGAGTAAGTTGCAGGTGATCACCGAAAACTATCACATGTTTTCCTCCAAATAATACATTCTTAAATGTACAAAGGCAAGCATTACGTTTGAGACCATGCTCACCTCATCAATAATCAGAAGTTTCATTTTCTTTAGTACTCTTAAAACTTCTAATCAAGCTTCTCCAGAAAGCTTGTGTATTTCAACTTGTTTTCATGTTCAACAGGTAGCATTAGTTAGCGATGTAATGTAATTCCTTTAATGTTGTGTGCTGCTAACCCATTTGGAGCGGTTACAACACAAGATAAATGAGATTCAGTGGTTTTCTGTAAATAGCTGGTTAAAACTTTAATTAAGAAACTTTTTCCTGTACCCGCATGACCACTGATATACATTCTGATAGGTTTAAATGATGTACAGTTGCATTCTTTATTTTCATGAAGTAAACCATGGTTGATCTGTTGTGTAACTTGCTGATATATTTCTTTCTGTTTAATATTTAGATGCTCTTCTAAGTTTCCCAACTCCATAATATCCTGTTGAGCTTGATGCATTGCTGTTTCTACTTCACTCATAGCAATTGCTGCTTCATTTTCAAAAATTGGTTCTCCTAGTGGATCTTGACTGAGTGGAGCAGAACTTTGACTATCTTGAGAACTGTCTCTAGCAATCTCAACTGCAATACTAGCTTCCTGTTCAATTTCTTCGTTTAACATTTGGAGATAATTTTGAACAACTGTGCATTCAATGCTATCTTTACATGCATTAAAAGAATCTTCATAGCACTGAAAATCTCCAAGTAATTCCATTTCAGTACGCCAAGGCTTGAAGAGTTGCAGAAGTGCTAAATAGTAAAATTCCCTTTTATCAGGCGTATCACAACTCAGTTTCCTGTGATTAATCAGATTCCCTTTACTATGTTTCACCAAACATCCTTCTGAACCAATCACTGCATATTTTTCTTCATTTATGTTCTCTGTAATATTTCTCTTAAAACTGTAATATTGCAGCATTTCATAGAGACATATGTTTTCAAGATGGGGACTTCAATTTGGATACTACGTATCCAACATGTTTGTTTTAAAAATATCTATGCTTTCCGGTTCATTTAATGCTAAATATTCGATATCTTGTATAGATTTAAGTACTCGATCTTGTGTTGAACCCAAATGATTCCTCTTGACTTTGAATATAAACTTGATGAGGACAACCGATCCGAACATTCATAGGATCCAATCTCTCGATGGGACAGCTTCTTCAAACTAAAGCTGTACAATTTCTTACTAAGACTCTTCTCATGGTAAATTTCTTCCCACATTTCTTTCAACTCCGTCTTTTCAGATTTTGTTATGTATGATGTTACATACCGAGCAACAGCAATGGAATTATCCGCAACATACTGGATATCCACATCAGCATTCCACATCAACAAAATAACTGGATTATAATCATTAATATACTTTGATTGTTCACTTCTTTTTAAATTGTAAGTATTTTTTGGAGATTTTCTAGTGATAGTATGCCTCACTGCTGACCTGAAACTGTTGACTCTTCCTTTCGATATTACTGGACGTGAAAATCCAAAACGACATTTGGTATAAAACTTTTCCTTCGACTTGTATTTCCGTCGACAGTATTTGCCACATCGATTAGTTTGAAACCATAAAACTTGTTGTCTTAAGCCGTTTTCTTCTCTTGTTTTTGGTGCAGCACATATAACATAGTCTTCAATAAAAGATAAAACAGTCTCATCTGAATCAGTTCCAAATTTGGGTGCATCCTTGATCCATAAAAGCATATGTATATGAGGAGCACCTCTAGCTTGATACTCCTTTCGCCAAAAGAAATCAATAACTTCTCCAAATGGAGGATTGTTTTTATTGCAGATGAAAGACATCATAGCTTGAAACCTAAAATTAAAATATCTGCACACATTTACAGGATCCAAGGAACACAGTTCTCCAGGTGTCTTGAATTCAATGTTTTTAATATTTGAATTTGCTTCGCGAAGAAATTCACGTAAATCGTCCCATGCGTATTCAGCACAGCTCAGCGTAACAAACCACGTAGGAGTTCCTAAGTTCCTTAACATGCATTTAAGTTCTCCATGATGACGATACCAATACTCATTAGTACCACATTGACACGCCATCAAATTAATCAATTGAGATTCTAAATGATCATCTCTTTTACGTACTTTGTCCATGAGTTCCTTTGCAGAAACATTTTAAAGATGAACTTCTGTTTTTAATATGTGGTTGACTGCATATGAAAGTCCAGACAAGTCACTTTCAAACAAAAGATGAAATATATATGGGATACATTGTCGAAATCCTAGATCTTCTGAGTACATTTTGTTGTCCGACATTCTGATGCGGGAATCTGTATTAGACGTTCGTCGTATCGTCCACCTTTTCCAGTGGGGAAGAGCTGTGGAAAACAACAAGCTTCCAAACTTTTTTCCCAAACACTCATGGGCGTCCCCTTCGCTTTCTTCATTTTGAATAATTCAATAGTATTTCCCATCACTTCATTGGAATTTAAAGGATGTACACTATAATGTTCATACATTTCTTCACTTTTAGACATGTCCACTTTTTCAATTTGGCCACTTGAAATTTCGATATCATCTCCTAAAACTATTTCTTCTTCCACATATACATTTTTGTAGTAATCATTGTTTTTTATTAGATATAACGTAGCTTTTAGCACTTTGCTCACATCTACTAATTCTTGACATATTTTCTGACTCTTCGTAGGAACACCATTAACTAGAATAACTACAGGTTTAGTTTCCTCTTTCTCTACACCAATAGTTTAAATATTTTTCTTTAAATCTAAAGGTAAATACAAAACTCTTCCTTTTAATCCTCTCTGTAAATCTGTGGGAGGCAGCTTACCTGATTTAGGCTCCATACGATCAATAGCCTGAAACGGGTGCACAGATTGAATCAGAATGGACTCATAAGTATTTAAATCTATAAGCTCTGGAGGAATAGCTACCAACTCTAGGTTATGTACAGCTATAGCTGGCATTTTGTTTTCCTCTAATTTGGTATAACAATATTTACAAATACATTGATCACTTCCCAAATCAAAGCAATCATCTACCAACAAATAAGTTGCAAATTCCTTCCAGTTATCATTGTTTTCTTTTTCACTTTTTAAATACAGATCAATATTCCTAGTTTGATTTTTTATAGTGAGTTCGTCGATAACAAATACAAACATAATTTGGTCTTTCACAGCAAACTACATTAAAATTTGTAATTTCTTCTTCAAACTTCACAGTACTACTATCTTGCACGTCTTCTTCAACACCTACTTCTATCAATGTCTCACTGTCTCTACAATCTTGCTCAGGACTAAATTAACAAAACTCTATTTCATCACAAACTTTTTTTACATCTGATACTGACCCATGCAAAAGAGCACTATTCAAATCACTTAAAATGATTGCTGGACTTTTTGCGTAGTACAATCTTCTGACTAACTTCCGCATTTGAGAGTGATGTACTGCTAACATTCTGAAATTGAGAAAAACACTTTGACACACTTTTCTAGAAAGACAAGCCAGAGAATGACCTTGCAAACCAGTATTTTTTCCCACTTTGCACGGATCTAGACTTTGCAGCATCTTAATCTTTTGTTTAACACTTTTGTTACTGTATGCTCGTAAGAAATTTTGTAAAATATCAAGAGACTCCTGTCGTATACTACAAATACTACTACAATCCCAAGTATACACTGGGTCTTTAGTATGTTTCCCTAGAACTTCATCAGCTATCACTTCTTCTACATTTCTAGGAATCATCTTTTCTTTCTCAATTGTACAACCGTTCTTCTCTTCATAAGCACGACTACTGGTATCAACTGCGTGCACTAATGTATTGGTTTGAAAATAGTTCTCTTCATTAAAAAAAGGCTCTGAACTTGAAGTGTGCTTCCATTCACCCCCAAAAAATTCACAAAAGTTAGTTCTATTAATTACTCTCTTCTTTTTACTTATGGTCTTCATGAAACGTATTGGTTTATCTAATGATCGAATTCTGTTTAAAACTAAAATGAATAATTTCCTTTTTAATTCAAATGCCTTTTCAACAATAGTTTCAATCTGTTTCTTCTTTTTATAAAATGCAGATTTTTTTTATATTTCTTGCCATCTCTTAATAAATTTAATACTACACTATTATGAAACATTCTTTTCCTTATTTCATCAAATTGATTCTTTCTCCTTTTACCATAGATTGTTTTTAAAAAAAATGATTTTACATTAATTTGTCCTTTTTTCATTTCATTCTTCTTTCTTCTTGAGGTATTCTTTGTATTTTCTAAGTTGTGCAAACTATTTCTAGTCCTTGAAACTCTTTTAATACATTCTTTTGTTCTCTTACCGCAAGGCTTTTTCTTTTATCCCACATGTTGTAGTTCATCTAATTCTTGCTGTTGTCTTTTCTTTAAATAATATTCTTTCTTTTGTTGTTTCCTCTTTACTGTTTTTTTAGTCATGGTAAGTCTTTTTTAAGGATAATGAAGAATGTCTGTAAAATAATAAAAATGTAATATTATTAATATAAATCTATAAAATACACCATTCTATGACTAAACAAACACATTCTACATAAAAACTAATTAAATGCTTTGTTTTGAAATCACAATGCATTTGATGCAGTACACAGGTACTACCTGGATAATTGTAGGAGTGAATGAGTAGTGTTTAGGTGTTTAGAGGATTGCATGGGCAGTGGACAGGAGATTTTAATAGTGCATGTATTAGTGGCTGGGTCATTGCATGAGTACATGGTTAGTGATTGGATGACTAGAGTTCTGCAAAGAGAGTACATGGTAAATTTATAGGTGCTTGGGTATCGGCGCAGTGATTGGATAAGGACATGGGACTGGCTGGGTGATTGGAGGACTGTATAGGTAGTAACAGGGAGATTAGTGAACTGTACTGGTAGTGCTCAAGGGATTGTAGAATTCACTGAGTTAATGCCTGGGTCATTGCATGGGGAGTGACTGGATGATTAGAGTACTGCAAGGAGAGTGTATGGTGAATTTACAAGTGCTTGGGTTTTGGCCAGTGATTAGATAATGACATGAGACTGGCTGGGTGATTGAAGGAATGCATAGGTAGTAACAGGGAGATTACTGAACTGTATAGGTAGTGCTCGAGCAATTGTAGAAGTGCATGAGTTAGTGCCTAGGTCATTGCATGAGTACATGGGTACTGATTGGATGATTAGAGTACTGCAAGGAGAGTGCATGGTGAAATTAAAAGTGCATGGGTTTTGGCACAATGATTAGATAAGGACATGAGACTGGTTGGGTGATTGGAGGAGTGCATAGGTAGTAACAGGGAAATTACTGAACTGTATAGGTAGTGCTCAAGGGATTGTAGAAGTGCATGAATTAGTGCCTGGGTCATTGCATGAGTACATGGGTACTGATTGGATGATTAGAGTACTGCAAGGTGAGTGCATGGTGAATTTATAAGTGCTTGGGTTTTGGTGCAATGATTAGATAAAGACATGGAATGGGCTGAGTGATTGGAGGAGTGCATAGGTAGTAACAGGGAAATTACTGAGCTGTATTGGTAGTGCTCAAGGGATTGTAGAAGTGCATGAGTTAGTGCCTGGGTCATTGCATGGGTAGTGACTAGATGATTAGAGTACTGCAAGGAGAGTGCATGGTAAATTTATAAGTGCTTGGGTTTTGATGCAGTGATTTGATAAGGACATGAGACTGACTGGGTGATTGGAGGAGTGCATAGGTAGTAACAGGGAGATTACTGAACTGTATAGGCATTCCTCTAGGGATTGTAGAAGTGCATGAGTTAGTGCCTGGGTCATTGCATGAGTACATGGGTAGTGACTATATGATTAGAGTACTGCAAGGAGAGAGCATGGTGAATTTATAAGTGCTTGGGTTTTGGCGCAATGATTAGATAAGGACATGGGCCTGGCTGGGTGATTGGAGGAGTGCATAGATAATAACAGGGAAATTCCTGAACTGTATAGGTAGTGGTCAAGGGATTGTAGTAGTGCATGAGTTAGTGCCTGGGCCATTCCATGAGTACATGGGTAGTGACTGGATGATTAGTGTACTGCAAGGAGAGTGCATGGTGAATTTATAAGTGCTTGGGTTTTGGCGCAGTGATTGGATAAGGACTTGAGACTGGCTGGGTAATTGGAGGAGTGCATAGGTAGTAACAGGGAGATTACTAAACTAGGTAGCACTCAAGGGATTGTAGAAGTGCATGAGTTAGTGCCTGGGTAATTGCATGAGTACACAGGCACTGACTGGATGATTAGAGTACTGCAAGGAGAGTGCATGGTGAATTTATAAGTGCTTGGGTTTTGGCGGAATGATTAGATAAGGACATGGGACTGTCTGGGTGATTGGAGGAGTGCATAACTTGTAACAGGGAAATTACTAAACTGTATAGGTAGTGCTCAAGGGATTGTAGAAGTACATGAGTTAGTGCCTGGGTGATTGCATGGGTAGTGACTGGATGATTAGAGTACTGCAAGGAGAGTGCATGGTAAATTTATAAGTGTTTCGGTTTTGGCGCAGTGATTAGATAAGGACATAAGACTGGCTGGGTGATTGGAAGAATGCATAGGTAGTAACAGGGAAAATACTGAACTGTATAGGCAGCGGTAGAAGTGGACGGGATCAGAAGGGCCCGGCGTGCCCCTACTTTTTAAATTTAACACAGTCCGTTCCCCTACTTCTTCATTTTAGACATGTGTCCCGGGAAAGCAGGAATGGTCTGCATTAAAAAATTATCGAGTGATCAGCCAGCCCTGTGTGTTGAACATAAAGGAAGGAGTCTGCAGTTGCCACGACCTCCTCCCCTTCCCCTCTGTGTCTGGGGGCAGGGGTCTGCAAAGCAATACTGTAGGAGCAATCAACCAGCAGGCGAAAACAGCTGCCTTTGATGGCCCTGCTGCTAGAGTGTGATTTACACCTCATTTAGTGAGGAGGCCCCTGCCTGCCCCCACTGTGACCAATACAATGGTCACATCAGGATACATTTTAGACACCACCCTAGACCTCATCTCCCCTTTATTTTGGGGCTCACACAGACTGAGGACACCACAAGGAAAGGAAGAGCACTCCACTGTGGAATTCCTGGGAGACTATGCCCAAACCTTGGTGCTTTAAAAAACAAGCATTTACAATGCAATAAGTCTCGCATTTTCAAAACTTTGACCTATTGGTATTGTAAATGACAATACATTTTAGTATTGCAGGTTTTTTAAACATAATTAGAAGGCATTGTCATTTACAATGCGAATCGCTCAAAATCTCGCAAAAGCGAGTCCTATTGCATTGCGAATGCTTATTGAAGTTTGTTTGCTAAAATCTGCAAGTTATGGATTATGTGGGATATAAAGTTGAGGTCAACTACATTACTACTCAATCCAGTTCATTTTTGCTGGCTACTGGAAGTATGTGATTGTGCTGGTGTGGAGAGTTCCCTCATAATTATGAATATGCTGCACTTGCATAATAATTGACTATCTCTGGCTTAATATACAGCTTTGACCCAAAACAATTTTGTTTCTAGCTCGAATCGATGTGAGATCCGTAGGGGAAAGCACCCAATGTGGCGTCACAAAGTGTTAGACATATTGGGAAGCCTAACCAATCAACTTTAGTTACTGATTGCAGCATTCGGATTATATTGCACTGGTACTAATGAGGTGAAATTTACACCCTGGAAGTATTCATTAGTGTTAAAATAACAGCATTGGGAACTAATCATGTCACAGGATGCACTGTGTTATACCACATAATTTCTGATTTTAATTTAGACAAGTATTCTTTATAACCCAGAACTCCCCCGCTCTTCTACGCTGCTGTAGCACCATAAATCAGATGAGTAAAATCTTCTGCTGTCCTTCTGGGATACGCACTGCGTTTCTAATGCATCTTGGTCACAGTTTGCGACACTCATAATCACCCTCCCTTGCTTAGGGAGACCAGCATTAGGGAGATTAAGTCTCCTTGGCTCTAGAGTGTTCCTAGGGGCCAACAAGCCCTCCTGTTGCCTTCTGTAAGTCTGACAGAGTGCAATTGCTGCGAGGACTTTGGAGGCCTTGCCCCCTTTCTCCACCACTCTGCAAACGTGCCTCCTGGCACACTGAAGGTAGGAGGATGAAGTCCCCTTAGATGCTGAGGGCACTTGGGGGCTAACAAGCCCTCCTGTTACCTCTTGTAAGTCCCACAGATGGCAATTGCTGACAGTACTTGGGAGGCCACACCCCCTTTCTCCACCAATCTGCAAACACTCCTCTTGGCGTACTGCTGGTTGGTGGATAAAATCCCCTTGGCTCTAAAGTGTCCTTAGGGGCTAACAAGCCCTCATGTTACCTGCAGTAAGTCCCACAGAGCGCGATTGCTGAGAGGACTTCGGAGGCCACACCGTCTTTCTCCACCACTCTGCAAACACACCTATTGGCATACTGCTGGTCGGGGGATAAAATCCCCTTGGCTCTAAAGTGTCCTTAGGGGCTAACAAGCCCTCATATTACCTCCAGTAAGTCCCACACAGCGGAATCGCTGAGTGATCTTTAGAGGCCTCTGCCCCTTTCTCCACCACTCTGCAAATGAACCTCCTGGCATACTGCTGGTTGGGGGATGAAGTCCTCTTGGATGCTGAGGGTTCTTGAGGGCCCAGAAGTCCTCCTGTTTCCTCCAGTAAGTCCGACACAGCAGAATTCCTGAGAGCTGGTTGGATGCCCCGCCCCCTTTCTCCACCACTCTGCAAACACGGCTTCTAGTTGCAAAGCCATAGAAATTAACTTAAAAAAGTAAAAGGTTACAGGGACATTATAGTTAGGAAATAGATTTTGAGAAACTTAGAAAGCCACTGGAAAAAACAAAGACTACAGGCTCGTTATAGCTAGCAAATTGAAGGAAAAGCCTTAGAAATTCACTGAAAAAAACAAAGGTTACAAGGATGTTTTAATTAGGCTCAGATTTCACTCGTACAAAGCCAGTAAAATTTGGCAGTTAAAGTTACCGGAGCTAACAATAACTTTCGCCTTATAATGCACTGCTTATGACCTCACATATTACATCACTCATGACATGGTCAGTGACATCACTCATGACATTACTGACCATGTCATGAGTGATGTCAGAACCACTCACACACCTACTCAGACCCCCATTCAACCTCTCATATGCCACACACCAGCACAACCACTCAAATACCCATTCACAGACCTATACCAGTACTCAGACACCAACTCACGTCTCCATAGAGCCACTTACACACACACCCACTCATTCACTTGCATAGCCACTCACACAACCATTCACTTATTCATACAGAAAGTCACTCTCCCATACAGCCAGTCACATAACCACACATTCATTCATACAGCTACTCACACATCCACTTATTTACCTACTAAGTCACTCACACACCCACTCCCCCACCCAATCAGCCTCTCGACACAGCCACTCACTCACCCATACAAGCCCTCACACACTCACTCACACACCCCAAAAACTAGTTACATACCCGTTCATACATCCATACAAGCACTCACACATCTGTGTACTCATTCATACAGACAATAACTCCTCACACAACAACTCACTTAACTAAACACCCATTCAAATAGCCACTCACTCACTCACTCACCCATACAGTCACTTACACACCCAGGCACTCACCTATGAAGCCATTCAGACACCCACTCACTCAACCATACAGTCACTACACACCCATTACCCACCCATTGAGCCACTCACGCTGCCACTCACCCATCCATACAGCCACTGACACACCAACTCACTCACCAATACAGCCACAAACACAGCATTTCACTCACCCACACACCTACTCACACACCCACTTTTACACCCATACAGCCACTCACACACCCATTTGCACAAGAATACATGCAGTCACACAGCCATTCACACAATATATATTAGAAGTAGTATCACTCATTAGTAGTACACCTAGTATTCTATGTAACCTTTTGTAGTACCTTAGTGTTGGACAGGCCACCCGAAGGGCTTGCTCCCTCCCCGCATGGCAGGGCCCAAGCCCCGGCCCGCCAGGCGTGACCCACAAGAATCACCCGCACCCCGTCTCCCGACGGAACTCCTGCCCCCGGACCTCCATGTATCACGGGACCGAGCCACCACCGGCTCCCCCGGCCGGATCAAGCCGCCATCTTGGGCCCTGCGCCACGAGGCCGCGTGGCCTCCACCCGACCCTAACCCTGGGCCTGGCCGGCCCCGACATCCCGGTACCACCATCCACCCAGGAGGTGAGCGGACCACTTGGCAGGTCAATGGGAGAACGAAGCGTCAAGGGCTCTCCCCCGCCAGGTGCCGATCGCCTCCAGCTCCCCCAGGCGCTGGCTCCACCCCCTGCTGGGTGTCTGGACACCTTCATCCCGGACCCTCCGACCTCCAAGTGCGAGAGTCCGGACATCAAAGGGCGCCAGACCTATAACTAGGGCAGCTCCGGAGCAGGACGGCAGTTGTATCCTGGAGTCGAGAGACACCGAGAGAACTCAGCCTTGACGGACTACTGGCGCTGCCGTAGCCCTACCTTGTGAACTATCGTCCTGCCTGCTGGCGCTGCCGCGGCCTTCTGCAACATCCATCCTCGTCGGGACCTGCTGGCGCTGCCGCGGTCCGTTGTAACGACCATCTTCACCGGGACCTGCTGGCGCTGCCGCGGACCGTGTATCGACCATCTTCCCGGGACCTGCTGGCGCTGCCGCGGACCGTGTATCGACCATCTTCACCGGGACCTGCTGGCGCTGCCGCGGCCCGTCCCAGCTAGAACACCAAGCTCAAGGATTGTGAGCTATCCACCATACCACCTCAACTACCAGACTGGTAACCAGACTGTCCCGCTACCCCCTTTTCCCCATCTTGAGAGACTTGAATCGAGGGGACCCCTGAGTCCAGACCTCCTTGTACCATTTCATCGTACCTTAAGAAATTGCCTATAAAGAACGCTGAATCTTCTCCTTGTGTGGTGTCTGTCTGTGGGGGGGAAGTTATTTATCTGTACGATCGCTGGAGACGGCTCTCCCCGGAGACCTCTCCCCTTGTCCTCGGCCGACCCTCCCGGTCCGTCTAACATTGGTGGCCAGCGGCGCGATCCGAATCAACGCGTAATCGTACAGAGAGTAGCTCACCCTGTGGTAAATAATTTAATTACCGGAACTTAATTTGATGCGGAAAATCTATAATAATAGCTCAGTAAAATAAGAGGCAGAATCCGTGGTATTAGAGGTTCGGAACGGGCTTTATTCCAAAATCAATTCGAATTGATGGACTCCATATTCCATCACCACGAAGGTTCAGGAAGTGAAGGACCAACTTTATTGACAAGTAATCATTTTTATACAATAGGCATTACAGTGAAACAGATGCAGGAGGCGTAACAGTTGATAACAAAGATAAGAACATACATGCGTAACTAAAATGGGTGTAACTGGGCGTAACTTAAAGAACGTCATCAGGTATGATGTCACAATAGGGTGGTTCCATGAAAGAATTTCGCAATGTCAGCAGAAATACTTGGCAGAGATGCGCGCGCAGCAGCATGACGTGTGATTGACGTGCGACTAGGGGGTGAAGGGGACTTGACATTTAGCTCTACATGTGGAGACAGAAGTCTGGGGGGTCAAGTCAACCTAATCCCAAATCATATCTAACATCCTATGTTTAAAGAACTATGTTATCCAAAAAGAGAGGTCTCTGAGGATAGAATCTTATTCTATACTGACTATACTGACTGTTAGTGCGTGTACAAGCGTCTAAGTGTCTACACTAGATGCGAGGGCAGAAATCTTCCATAGTAACAGGGCTATGAATTACTTGCATAAAGACAGAGAAGCCGGGCCTTTTGCTCGGTAGCTGGAAGAATGTTTACTTAAACTACTAGACAGGAATGCATTGGGTGAGGAGCGGAGCAGAGCAGATAATCTTGAAGGTGAAATACAGTTTTTGGCAGGCAGACAGATCGAGTCAGGCACCGTTAGCCGCGCAGGGAGTAGGACAAAGTTCATGGATACAGATGTGAGCTCAGACTGGAGCTTTCAGAGGCAGAAGGCAGGAAAAGGCTTAATGGCAGAATCAGGGCCTACTCGCCTGGACTGAAAAATGGGATAAATGAACCATATAAAGCCGGTGGCCTTTCATACTTAGGAATAGAATATCCGACCCATTCATGGCGGATCTGAAAGAGGACATGTTGGCGGTGGGCGCACATGTGTTTGCGTCTTCATAACTGGAACTGGAGGGAACATACATGTACTTGTGATTTATACATGAAACCGTTGGGGTCCAAGATAGGGGACATAACTGATCATAAAAATCCATATTTCCACATTCCCTCCTTGTCCCCTACTTGCCCTTAAGAGATATCAATCTTCATCAATCCGTTGATCTGTTCATATAGCATCATTTGTTCTTCTTTCTTCTTCCGGGATGAATGAAATCTTGGTGGTGGAATACACGATGTGGCACACAGACCACAAATCGCTGGTCCACATTGTAGGCATAAGCAGCAACTGAATAGTATGAGAAAGCCAATACCTAGGAAGGATAGGACCCTTCATCCAAAGGTAGATAATACACTCCAAAACCAACCGGACCAAGTCCAGGTGCCTGGATTCTGGTGTATCTGGCTTACAATCTTATGAAGGCGAGTTATGGCTTTATATACAGATGGCGAATTGTCTGGTATGAAAATGCAACAACTTGATCCGATGACCCTACAAGCTCCGCCCCTATCGGCCAGAATGACGTCAAGGACAAGACGATTTTGAAGCACAACAATCCGCATAGCAGACTGCTCTTCTGTTAAATTGCCTAAGGCGGAAATAGTTTCGTTTACTACTGCTTCAAGGGTTCTGGTTAATCTACGTATCAGCTTACTATTAGTGACTGTACCTATATAGGGAAAGAGACCTTTATTGAAATCTGTGTACTTTTCCCATGCTGTTTCAGTGTAGTCGACTATTGGGAGATCTCTCCGTTCTCTATTGTGTACTAAATGAGTATTTCTGTGATAATCAGGAGGAGCTAGGAAAACAGGTGGCAAAAGGAATCCGATGTAGCAGGTACCATCCCAATCTAGAGGCAGACGTATATATGCAGTCTGGTCACATACAAAGTAGGAATGGCGAGAAGCTCTAAATGTAGATTTGCCTTGATCACTGAATTCTATTATAGTGGTGCATTTACTATGGCCCATGTGTATGGAGCCATTCTTTTTTATACACAATTCACCTTTAACTGGAAATACTGACATAGCGGGCAAAATTGGTGCAGCTTCGGATTCGACATTCAGGATCATGAGATTAAGCGTGAAATTACCTAATCCATATACCTCATTTTCTAGATCAGTTCCTGTTCTTTTGGGAAGTCCCTCCTTGTTAGGGTAACAGACTTTAAGTAAAACTAAGTTCAGGTTTCCCCATACTCAGTTGTCTTGATAAACTGCGGAATTCGAATCTAGGGAATTGATTAAACTAAACCATGCTCCACAGGAGCCATTGTGTGTGAACGGATATGGAAAGAGAGGCAGAATTCCCTTATAGTTCTGATAGGGAGGGAGTCGGCCACATATCCAACAATTTGTAGCATTGCTAGCCTGATGGGAATGATGTAACATACTAATAAAAGTGTTATTGCGCAGCGCAAATCTATAGGACAACTCATGCGGGGGAAATTCACTAAAAGAATGTTCAGCAGTAACATTGTAAACATGTTTAGAAATAGGATAATATATGTGCAATAATATACTTGCAGCGATTATTAAAAGACATAAGAAAAACAGAATTAATAACGTCACTGTGCAATGACTACGCAGTGATTTACAGTACGCATGTTTTTTCAACTGGATTTGATTATTTCTTTCTCTATTCCGGTCCAGAGGATACATGTCAGAGACAAATTCAACCGATTCACCTTGGAGAGGACTTAAACAATCAAATTGTCTGACTTATTGGACCTCAATTTTAGTCTATATAGTTCTGAGTTCGTTTGCTCAACCAAGGGGAGCTTTGAGTCTGTCTTTGAGGAAATACAGGGTTTAGTCTCTATATCGGATGGTAATCCATGAAATTTCTTGATATGACTTGAATGTATCCAGCCTTTTCGACCTTCGATCTTCACGGCTGTCCTCGTGGTTAACAGTACGAGTTGAGGCGATTTCCACCTAGGATCCAGCTGAGACTTCCGGTCAAAGTTCCTCACTAACACCAGGTCCCCGGGAACTACGTCATGGGGTTTCACCTCGGTGTTGTCGGGAAAGGCTGCAGCTACCTGTGAACGACAAGATTGTAGTGCAGACATCAAGGAAGCCAGGTAATCTGTCAGCATATTACAGTCAACATCAGTTATTTTGCGTGGTATAGGCGTCCCCCACATATTTGGTGGTCTGCCAAAGACCACCTCATAAGGGAATAGCCCTGTTCGAGAGTGCGCTACCATTCTCATGTAAAAGAGTGCAACTGGTAAGGCTACTACCCAGTCGACACCTTTCTCTCTACATATTTTGGACAATCTAATTTTCAGAGTTTGATTATGTCGTTCCACGAGACCTGCTGCCTCGGGGTGTCGGACACAATGAAATCTCCATTGATAGCCTAACAAAAGTGAAACGTGTTTCATTAGTTCGGATGAGAACGGCTGGCCGTTATCTGAGTAGACAACACGTGGTAAACCGTACCGTGGGAAGAATTCTCGAACTAACTGTTTGGCAGTAGTCGGGGCAGTGTAATCTGAAACCGGGTATGCCTCTGTCCAACGGGAAAGAGCACAGACAACTACAAGAACATATTTGAATCCTCGACATCGTTCCATCTGGATATAATCCATCTGGAGGACTTCAAAAGGGTGCTCAGGAGGCTGAAATCCACCCTGTTCTACGGGAATGCTTTTACCTGGGTTAAACTGACAGCAGATCATACAGGTACGGACTTTTTGTTTAGCTGCTGCTTGTAAATGTTTGTTGAACCAAATGTGTTGAATGCTGTCTAGCATAGCTTTTTCTCCTAGGTGCGCTGGACTATGTATTGTATTAATGATAACTTGGACCATTGAGTCGGGAAGAAACCATACAGATTTTTCCTTCGTCATCCATCCTTGATCCGTTTGGATCCCTCCTAATTCAGTCCATTTCTTTATTTCATCTGGTGTAGCATGTGTCTGTATGTCAATTACGTCAAGAGCGGGATCCTTAACCATCATGCAATGTGTTGGTGTCGGAACTATTGTCTTTGTCATGTCAAATGTGTGAGTTTGAGCAGTCTGTTTAGCTGTTCTGTCAGCTAGATCATTGCCTTGGGAAATGATATCAGTAACTTTCGTATGAGCTTTACATTTCATAATTGATATCGCAGTGGGTAGATGTATTGCATCTAATAAGGCATGAATGAGGGGTCCGTGCTGAATGTGGGCACCGTGAGAAGTTAAATAACCTCTCTCTCGCCACAGCACGCCGAAGTCATGTACAACTCCGAATGCATAACGTGAATCAGTGTATATGTTGACTTTCTTATTTGTGGCTTGAATACAGGCTTGTGTCAGAGCGATGAGCTCTGCTGCTTGAGCTGACAAGGTATTAATACGATTTGTTTCAATGACTTCAGTGTCTGTTGTGACTGCATACGCGGCCACTAGCTCTCCTGTACTTGTTCTCATACATGAACCATCTACATACAACGTCAGGTCTGGGTCTGACAATGAGACGTCTGTCAAGTCTTGTCTGGGTTTCGTCGTGATAGTAATAACTTCAATACAATCATCTGCTAATGGGTCTGTTCCGTTTACTGGTAACAGTGTGGCAGGATTTAATGTACTACAACGTCTGATTTCTATGTGTGGCTGAAACAATGTCAATTCGTAACCAGTGAGTCTTGCTATAGTCAAGTGTTGTGTTTGCGTTCGGTTCAAGAGAACCTCTACTGCGTGTGGTACTTGTACTGTCAATTGATGTCCTAACACTATGGCATCGCTTTGTCTGATTGCTAAAGCTGTCGCTGCCACTGATTTCAGGCACGCAGGCAGAGCCTGAGCTACGGGATCTAATGTACTAGAAAAATAAGCACATGGTTTGTGTGATCCTGCTTGTTCCTGTGTGAGTACTGACAAAGCAGTACCTTCGCGTTCTGTAACAAAGAGTGTAAAATGTTTATTGTAACATGGTGTTGCTAAAACAGGTGCTTGACATAAAGCTTTCTTGAGGCTTTCAAAAGCTTGTGTATGTTCCTGAGTCCAAGGGAGGACAGTCGATGTGGCTGCCTCCTGTGTTGTCAACTGAATGAGTGGTTTTGCTAGAAATGCATACTGAGGGATCCACTGCCTACAATATGAAGTGAGGCCTATAAAAGCCCGCACCTCCTTTTGTGTCTTGGGTATTGGCATGTTAGCAATTAACTGGATGCGATCGGGTGTAAGCTGCCTTCCCTCCTTGGACAGCGAGTGACCAAGGTAAACAACTCGCTGGACACAGAATTGCAGCTTAGAAGGGGACACCTTGTGCCCCTTTTCGGCCAAGAATTGTAAAACCGTCAGTGAGGCTTTTTCACATTCAGGTTCGCTTCTAGCGGTGATCAGCAGATCATCGACATATTGAAGCAGGGCAGTGTTGACTGGCATGTGTATACTGTCAAGTTCTCGTTTCAGTGCTTGGCTATAGATGCTGGGGCTTTCTGTGAATCCTTGAGGTGCGCGTGTGAATTTAAAGCTTCGTCCATTTAAACTAAATCCGAACAAGTATTGGCTTTCCGGATCTATTGGGACGCTGAAAAAGGCATTCTTGAGATCAATTACAGTAAAGAATGTTGCTTCGGAATCAATGGCTGTCAGTAATGAAGAAATATCTGGGACTACGGGGTATTGTGGTACAATACATTTATTTAATTCGCGCAGATCAATAACCAATCGATATACTGGCGGGGCTTTCGGATCAGTTCGTTTAAGAATCGGAATTATCGGTGAATTACATACATTGGAGTCCGTTTCCACAACCACTCCCTGGGTAATGAGCTCGTCAATGATTTGCAGTAAAGCCACTACAGCATCTGGGGGTAACTTGTATTGTCGCATTCGTGGTAGTACCACTCCTGCCTTTAGTGTGACTCGATATGGTGTAATGTTCATGCAACCAACATCTGTAGGGCCTTGTGCCCATAAATGTGTGGGTAAAGTCTGCAGTCGGTGATCCATGTCTCGGGACACATAGTGCCCTTTGAAATCACGTAGAAACAATCTTACTCCTTCCGGAGAACAACATATTATAGCTCCTAGAGCTTTCAAAGTTTTTATACCTAACAAGTTTTCTGGACATGATTTAGTAAGCAATAAATCTGTAGTTCGGGTCAAAGGACCAATCGTAAGGGGAAGAGGCTGTGATACTTCGTTAACGATAGGTTTTCCTGAAAAGCCAAGGGAAATATTCTGTGAGCCTGAGAGGGGTGCCCCTGGAACTTCACTTCGTTTTATGGTTGTTCGGCTTGCCCCTGTATCAAGTAAAAATTTTCTATCTTGGCCTAATAGTTCACTGTGTACATAAGGTCCTTCTTGATCTACAGGGACCTCGATAAGGGGTAAGCCAACTTCCCTCTCTAGGCTGTTTCATGAGTATCGTTAATAATCAGGATAGTCATACTGTGCGGTCTGGTACATCTGTCGTGTCGTTGTCTGTGTGGCAGCAATAGGCTGCGATGGTGGAGCTGTCATAGATTGTTGCGGAGCTGGCATGGACTGTGCATGCTGCGGGGCTCCTTGTTGGTTCTGATCCTGTCTAAGTGGCCGTGGTCTTTCTTTTGTATTACCTATGGCGATATTATGTTTTAAAACTGGGCAATCGTGTACATAATGACCTGGCTGTTTACAATAGTTGCATGTCCCTTTTACAGGACCTGCTGAAACACTGGACTGTGTCATACCCTTTTTATGACCGTCAGCTGGAACTGTCTGAGAAACTAGCATTTTCATTTTCGTGTCTTTCATGCGTCTTTGTTCATGTTCTTGTTCCTCTCTAATTCTATTGTGATGGTACTGTAGCATTTGTAACATTTGTGACGGAGAGTTACCTTGCCAGGTACTCTCGAATTTCAATACTCTATTCTTAACTTGGGGCAAGGAATTTTCAACTAATTTTGTCACAAACAGATGTGGATACGATTCGCTACTTGCTTTTATTCCACTATTTATACCAAAACATTTTTCGAATCGGGCATAGAAATCACTAGTGTCCTCATCGTGCTTTTGTTTACAGGCTGAGATTGCACCCCAGTCTTCCTTTTTCGTAGTTAATAAACGTGGCAGTACCTGTACTAGTAAACCTGGTAGTGTTTTGGTCTTTTCCCCAAGCCCTGAACCTGGACCTCGATCTTTTTCTTCGTTTTCTAATGCTGTCCAATCTATCTTCTGGTCTCCCACCTCCCAATCCTTTTCCTTGAGTTTTTCGTAAATGCCCGCAGGCATTAATACCTTCAATATTGTCATAATGTCGGGATAGGTATACTCTCCCATGAGCAACATGTCTTTAATTTCACGGTGGAAACCCGCTGGGTCTTTGTCATGACTGGGTACCACTTTCTTCATTTCTAATAGTTCTATTTTAGATATGGGTGTGTATACAAACACACGTTTAAACTGATTGTCATCACCTTTTATCGGGTGCACTTCGCGTAAGGGATTCTGTCTATCCATGTAATACGTCGTTCTTTCTTTTATGGGCAGTGAGACATGTTCGGGACATACAAAAAGAATGTACTGCTTTCTGGATTCTAGTATTTCTCTAATTAACTCAGTACCTGAACCTCTCCATTTATTCGTGAGTAATTCAGTCAATATATCAGGTAATGGACCAGGATCGGAGTGTTGGCTTTTATATAATATAAGGAGTTGTTGAACCATATAGATACCAGCTAAACGCTGTTCATCTGGGGTGAGGTTCAAAAACGTGTGCGCTAATGTATCATCACTATATTTTCCGGGACTATCAACCCAATGAACGGCTGACCTGGCTAATTCTTGTTCGTCCATAGAATCGAGTAGATGATAACCCCTTCGTTCTCGGAGTAATTTGTCAGCGGCTTGGAACGAATGTTCGGGGGACCGTATATTTATTATAGGAGTTTGGAAATTTCTGCTATTATCTGGACGTATCGGACGTATCGGATCAGTAAAGCATCTAGTATTATTGCAAGATCTTCCTCTACCTACATAGGCCATGGTTTCTAACTGTCCTGTGGGCAGTTCTAATTCTTCCTCCTCCTCGGTTTGTTCAGGCTCGTCTACTGCTAATCTTTCTTCGTGTATTCGTTCTACTTCTTTGCGGATCTTGCGGCACATAGCTACTATACATGATCGTTTATCATGTCTCCCCTCTGATATATTTCGACTCCATGTGGTAAGAATTTGCATTTCTTCCGGATTTACCCCTGGTCGGTCTTGATTTCTGATCACACAATTTATGAGGAAACGTAACAGTTCCCCCTGTATCTCCACTTTCTGGTACTCCAAGGCTCTATTAATACTTTCAGAATCTCGTCCTGACTGGACAAAGTGATATATATTTTCTAAATGTGTAGTCATTCCTGGTAGCCTCCCTAAATATATTGCAGCTCGTCGGATACGTAATGATGCCAGCAGCATTTCGTCCCCTTTTCCGGGCACCGGGTCATATCTACAATCTATTAGAAGTTCCTTAAGCGCGTCGGGAGTTACTAGTTTGGGCGTACGTTGGTGGGCTAATTCTTGAAAGGAAAGTTTATTTACTCTGGGTGGCGTGGAAAAAATGTTTGCTGTACCTCCCGTAGCACCACCTGGGGTGCTGGATGTGAAAGGATTCGTTGAACGTGATATAGCAACCATAGTTGTGGGTACAGCTGTTGAAACAGATGTGCTTGCCGGAACTTGTATCGGAGTTTGTTGTTGCGGAGGTACAGACGGAGGAGGGTCTTGGCGTAGAACCCTCTCGGCAGGCGGTCTATGTGGCGCAGCATTAGCATACTCGGGAGCTGCGTCGTCTAAATAAGAGGAAAGAAAAACATCTTCTGCGGTTCTGGGATGCCCTTTGGGATGTGCTTTTATCGGAAACAATGGGGGTGGCAAGTCTTTTGGTATGTCCTGAGTAGCCTTAGGTAACCCTTCGGCCAGAAGAGGATACATACCATTCATAAGGGCATTTCTTTGTCTGTCTGTTTGTTCTGATTTTACTCGAGTACCTTCTTCAATTAATAGATTTTCTCGAACTTTATTTGAATTCTCCTTACTTTTCTCTTCCTGTCTGAGTGCTTTTTCTGTACGTCTATATGATTCTTTACGCCATAATTCAATGGCATCTTTCTGTGACTGTCTAGCTTTCTTTTTCCATAATTCTTCCTCTACTTTCACGATGCAATCTGCATCCCAGGTCCCAGCTGCGGGCCACCTCTGACTTTCTGGTAATTCCTTGGTGTAGTCTACCCATAAATCAAGAAATAGTATGGCGTCTAGGCCATGTTTATGATACATGAAGTACCCTGGAGTGTCCCTAGGAGGAATGGGAACAGCTTCTTCGAGTACCCCTTTTCTAGTTTTTATCTGTCTTAATTTCGAAAAGAGCGGCATATTGAGAACTGATCTGATACCTAATTCTGAACACGTTTAATACAACAAAACACAATAATGAACAGTCATTCACACCACAATATGCAGAACGTATTTAAAACATTTTAACATTTTAACATTTAATGAACAACAATGATGGCCATTTAGGGAACTAGTCACTAAGCATAATACTCGGCACTAACTAGGTAATTCTGAATTATATACTAGACATACTTGATATACTGCTAAACAGTACAGATACACTGCTAAAACAGTGCAGACCGGATTTGTGTACCCAAACCCGTCTTGACCGGCACAACCTATGTGCACATCAGAACGCCTCCCCGGCAATGGTACTCACCGGGTAGCTCGGAACGGAAGGCCTCGGAACTGAACTGAACTGGACTCGGACCGGACTGGACTCGACTCGAAACTTCGGAACTTCGGAACTGGTGGGCCTCTGTATACCTCGGATCTTGCTCTCTCAGCTAGGCTCTGGTCGGGATACTTCGCACTTCTCACCGCCTCGTCTGGGTGTTGATCGCAGCCTCAGTTACCCCCGCTCGGCAGGAGGGAGATACAGGAAATCCTGTGGGTACGCGTTGTTGTCCGTCCAGCTGTGACAGGAGACCGGGCCTGCAACGCACCTCCGGCGCGTGAGATGAGAAAGTGTCCCTATTCGGGCGCCATATATGTGGTAAATAATTTAATTACCGGAACTTAATTTGATGCGGAAAATCTATAATAATAGCTCAGTAAAATAAGAGGCAGAATCCGTGGTATTAGAGGTTCGGAACGGGCTTTATTCCAAAATCAATTCGAATTGATGGACTCCATATTCCATCACCACGAAGGTTCAGGAAGTGAAGGACCAACTTTATTGACAAGTAATCATTTTTATACAATAGGCATTACAGTGAAACAGATGCAGGAGGCGTAACAGTTGATAACAAAGATAAGAACATACATGCGTAACTAAAATGGGTGTAACTGGGCGTAACTTAAAGAACGTCATCAGGTATGATGTCACAATAGGGTGGTTCCATGAAAGAATTTCGCAATGTCAGCAGAAATACTTGGCAGAGATGCGCGCGCAGCAGCATGACGTGTGATTGACGTGCGACTAGGGGGTGAAGGGGACTTGACATTTAGCTCTACATGTGGAGACAGAAGTCTGGGGGGTCAAGTCAACCAAATCCCAAATCATATCTAACATCCTATGTTTAAAGAACTATGTTATCCAAAAAGAGAGGTCTCTGAGGATAGAATCTTATTCTATACTGACTATACTGACTGTTAGTGCGTGTACAAGCGTCTAAGTGTCTACACTAGATGCGAGGGCAGAAATCTTCCATAGTAACAGGGCTATGAATTACTTGCATAAAGACAGAGAAGCCGGGCCTTTTGCTCGGTAGCTGGAAGAATGTTTACTTAAACTACTAGACAGGAATGCATTGGGTGAGGAGCGGAGCAGAGCAGATAATCTTGAAGGTGAAATACAGTTTTTGGCAGGCAGACAGATCGAGTCAGGCACCGTTAGCCGCGCAGGGAGTAGGACAAAGTTCATGGATACAGATGTGAGCTCAGACTGGAGCTTTCAGAGGCAGAAGGCAGGAAAAGGCTTAATGGCAGAATCAGGGCCTACTCGCCTGGACTGAAAAATGGGATAAATGAACCATATAAAGCCGGTGGCCTTTCATACTTAGGAATAGAATATCCGACCCATTCATGGCGGATCTGAAAGAGGACATGTTGGCGGTGGGCGCACATGTGTTTGCGTCTTCATAACTGGAACTGGAGGGAACATACATGTACTTGTGATTTATACATGAAACCGTTGGGGTCCAAGATAGGGGACATAACTGATCATAAAAATCCATATTTCCACAACCCCACGACAAAACCACGATGTCAGCCAAAGATAGCGGTTCCACTGAAAAGTTCCAAATGGATAAGTTGGAAGAATATAGCCACCGCGAACTTAAACAATTCTGCATGGAACTAGGCATTGCTACCACCGGCCTGAGTACCAAAGACGATTTGAAGCACGCCCTTGAGTCGTGGGCAGAAACTGGGGTCACCGGATCCTCCGACCAAAACAGTGTCGCACCAGAGGGGAACGCCACGGCTCCCGAGGAGCGGAGAACGAGCCTCTCGCAGGAGGAGATCCAAGAAAGAGAAAGAACCAGATTACATGAGTTAGAAATGGCACGACTCAAGATGGACGGTGAACTAAAGTTAGCCGAGCAGAAACTAAATCTAGAACATCTGCGGCTCCGAGAAGAGCGAGAAGAAAAACAGAGACAAAGGGAGCTCGAGGAAAAAAGAATAACACTTGAACACGAGCGCAAACTGGCGGAAATAGAACTTCGGAAACAGAATAAAGAACCGGGGGTGCCTGAGCGACCGCACACCCCGGGAGCAACCGAGAAAAAAGTCCACATCCCCAAGGATGTTGTCCGAGAGTATGTCCGAGAAGACGACATACAACAGTGGTTCAAAGCCTACGAGATCGCCATGACCTCCCACCGGATCGACCGGAGTGATTGGGGAGCCGGACTATGGGGGAGGTTCGTCAACGAAGGCCGCGATGCCCTATTGCAGCTCCCAGATCACCAGATGTCGTCCTACGACCACATGAAGGCTGCCCTCCTCACCCGCTACGGCCTCACACCCGAGATGTACCGCCAGAGGTTCAGAGACTGCACCCGGATCCCGGGTACAACTTGGGTGGAGTACGTCAACTATTTCAGCCGAGCCTTCGAGGGTTGGATCAAGGGGAGCCATGTAACGACCTACGAGCAACTCTTTAACCTTATGGTATGGGAGCACCTGTCGAACAACTGTTTCGTCGAGCTCAGGCAGCACCTCCTCGACAGTAAATTGACTGACCCCCGGCAACTCGCCGCCGAAGCTGACCGATGGGAAAGCACCCGAGTGGGCCGGAGAGGACCACACGAGCAAAACCGAAACAACCAAGGCCAGCACCGTCCCCGGGGAGGAGGAGGAGGCCAGGGGCGGGGGAGAGACACCATCCCGGCAACCCCCGTGGCCAGCACCCCACCCCCGGCCGGCCGGGGCAACCCCCCGATGCGCCCGGGGTTCCGAGCCAACGTCATGTGCCACCGATGCCAGTGAGTCGGCCACTACGCCAATGACCCGAGCTGCCCGCAGAACCAAACACCAAAGCCCCGCCAGGTAGCTGCCGCCGCCCTGGGGGAAGAACGACTATCAGAGGAACAGGAAGAATATGAGCCGGCCCAGCAAGAGTGGGAACCGGCCGCCATGGTTCTAGCGTGCCTAGGGGGAAAAGACATGGTCCCGCGGGCTCCCCTACCCGCCAACACCCGGAAATACGGCCAGTGGGTGACCATTAATGGGCGTCGGGCCGAGGCCTTACGTGACACAGGCGCCAGTGTGATGGCCGTCCGCTGTCACCTGGTGAAGCCCGAGCAGATCCTGCCGAACATTCTCTGCCCCGTCCGCTCAGCCGACAATTCCGAAAGTCTGTGTCAAATGGCCTGCGTCCCCTTCGAATGGGGAGGGGTCTCCGGCCTGTTGAAAGTGACGGTCCGGGATGATGCCCCCGTGGACTGCCTCCTGGGGAATGACCTTGAGAGTTCCCCGTGGGCCACCGTCGAAAGAAGAGAGCACCTGGGGATGCTGGGCCTCCCGGACTGGGCCTGCGTAACCACCCGGTCCATGGCCGCCCGTGCCGTCCCCCGATCAGAAGAACCAGAATGGCCAGCACCTCCACCCCCGGTCGCCCCAGTAGAGGACAACGACGAGGCCAACCCCCCAGAACCAACGGCCGAAGGGGTTGCGCAACCCCAGGACCTTCCCGGCCTGGCTCAGTGGCGTCAAGAAGGGGGGCCCACCCAAGAACAGTTCCGCCAGGAGCAAAAGACCTGCCCCTCCCTCGAGGGACTCCGCCAGCAAGCCAGCGCCCAGAGCGCAGGGGACTCCACCGGAACTCATTGGGTCTATTGGGATAACGACCTGCTATACAGCGAACAAAGAATCGCAGAGCTAGGGGCCAGTCGAGTGCTGGTGGTACCTCTCCGCTTCAGAGACTTCCTACTAACTCTGGCCCACGATGTCCCCCTGGCTGGACACCTGGGCCAGGACAAAACCTACAGTCGCCTAGTGACTCACTTTTTTTGGCCGAAGATGCGGAACGACGTCCTTAACCACTGCCGGTCCTGCCCCACGTGCCAGGCCAGTGGGAAGAGCGGCCGTAAGCTGAAAGCCCCTCTGCAACCCTTCCCAGTGGTCACCACCCCGTTCGAGAGGGTAGGAATAGACATTGTGGGGCCCCTGGACCCCCGCACGGCACAAGGACATAGGTTCATCCTGGTACTGGTGGACCACGCCACCCGCTACCCCGAGGCGGTACCCCTACGAACTGTAACAGCTCCGGTGGTTGGCCGGGCCCTAATGGGGATCTTCTCCCGGGTGGGCTTCCCCCGGGAAGTCGTCAGCGACCGAGGCATGAACTTTATCTCAAAATATATGAAGTCCCTCTGGCAACAGTGCGGGGTCACCTACCGATTCACGACCCCCTATCACCCCCAGGGGAACGGACTAGTGGAGCGATTCAACCGCACCCTCAAGGGGATGATTGGGGGATTAGAAGAACCCCTCCGTCGCCAGTGGGATGTACTACTCCCGTGCCTCCTCTTCGCCAACCGAGAAGTTCCCCAGAAGTCCCTCGGCTTTAGCCCTTTCGAACTCCTGTACGGGCACCCTGTGCGAGGGCCCCTCAGCCTCGTCAAAGAAGGTTGGGAGATGGCCCCCCTAAAGACCCCTCCAGACATCTTCAAGTACCTCCTGGCCCTACGCAATCAGACCCGGCGCTTCAGGGAGATGGCCAAGGCGAACCTCGAGGCCAGTCAGGAGGACATGAAAAAATGGTACGATCACAATGCCTCCTCCGTCGAGTTCGAACCTGGTCAACAAGTGTGGGTGATGTCCCCCACCGAACCATGTGCCTTGCAAGATAAGTGGACGGGGCCCTTCAAAGTGGTCGAGCGCAAAAGCCCCGTCACTTACCTCATCGACATGGGGACCCCCCGGAACCCCCTTCGGGTCCTCCACACCAACAGACTCAAACCACACTTTGTGCGCTCAGAACTCAGCCTCCTGATGGCTACGGACAGTGGGGCGGAGGAGGACTCCGAACCCCTCCCGGATCTCCTGAAGACTCAGGAGAACGACGGTTCCGTGGACGGGGTCCGGCTCTCCGATGCCCTCACCCCAGAGCAACGCCAGGGCTGCCGGGACCTCCTGCTGCGGTTCGCTACACTGTTCTCCCTCACCCCCGGGATCACCCCTTGGTGCTTGCACGACGTGGACACCGGGGACAGTCCCCCTATCCGACACCGGGCCTACCGCGTGCCAGATCGGGTACGGGCCTGCATCCAGGAGGAAGTGGCCAAAATGCTCACGATCGGGGTCATCGAGCCCTCGGACAGCCCCTGGGCCAGCCCGGTTGTACTGGTCCCCAAAGCCGCTGCCCCCGGCACCACACCTGAACTGAGATTCTGCGTCGACTACCGGGGCTTGAACGCTGTCACCCGGACCGACGCTCATCCTATCCCCCGAGCGGATGAATTGATCGACCGGCTGGGGGCCGCCCGCTACCTCAGCATCTTCGACCTACCAGCGGGCTACTGGCAGATCGGTCTCACACCCCGGGCTCAGGAACGGTCCGCCTTCTCTATCCCCGATGGCCACTACCACTTCAAGGTCATGCCCTTCGGCATGAAGAATGCCCCCGCTACTTTTCAACGTCTAGTGAACCAGGTCTTGGCGGGGCTCGAAGAGTTCAGCGCCGCCTACCTGGACGATATCGCTGTGTACAGCCGCCACTGGTCCGACCACCTCCTCCACCTCCAAGAGGTCCTGCAGGCCCTCCAGCGGGCCGGCCTCACGATTAAGGCCGGCAAATGCCAAATTGGTCAAGGGTCCGTGACCTACCTCGGGCACCAGGTGGGAAGCGGGCTGGTGGCCCCGCTGCAACTTAAAATTGCTGCCATCCAGTCCTGGCAGCCCCCCGTCACCCAGACCGAGGTCCGAGCCTTCTTGGGGCTCACCGGCTACTACCGGCGGTTCGTGAGGGACTACGGCAGCATTGTGGGGCCCCTCACGGGTCTCACGTCCAAAAACCAGCCGAAGCGGATCAACTGGACCCCCGACTGTCAAGCGGCCTTCGAAAAGCTGAAGGCCGCCCTGTGCACCGCCCCTGTGCTCCAGGCCCCCGATTACAGTCGGGAATTCATTGTACAGACGGACGCCTCCGATCACGGCATCGGAGCGGTTCTTTCCCAACTGAACCCCGAGGGTCATGACCAGCCGGTGGCCTTCATCAGCAGACGTCTCCTGGCCCGAGAACAGCGCTGGAGCACAATCGAGAGGGAGGCCTTCGCAGTGGTGTGGGCCCTCAAAAAGCTCCGGCCCTATCTCTTCGGTACCCACTTCCGGGTACAAACCGACCATCGACCCCTGCAGTGGCTGATGCAGATGCGGGGGGGAGAACCCAAAACTATTGCGCTGGTCCATCTCCCTGCAGGGAATGGACTTCACCGTGGAACATCGACCGGGCCAAGACCACGCCAACGCAGATGGCCTGTCACGCTTTTTCCGCCTCGACGAGGAGAGTCCCCAGGAAGATGGGTGACTCTCCCCGCCTTCAGCTGGGGGGGACGCATGTTGGACAGGCCACCCGAAGGGCTTGCTCCCTCCCCGCATGGCAGGGCCCAAGCCCCGGCCCGCCAGGCGTGACCCACAAGAATCACCCGCACCCCGTCTCCCGACGGAACTCCTGCCCCCGGACCTCCATGTATCACGGGACCGAGCCACCACCGGCTCCCCCGGCCGGATCAAGCCGCCATCTTGGGCCCTGCGCCACGAGGCCGCGTGGCCTCCACCCGACCCTAACCCTGGGCCTGGCCGGCCCCGACATCCCGGCACCACCATCCACCCAGGAGGTGAGCGGACCACTTGGCAGGTCAATGGGAGAACGAAGCGTCAAGGGCTCTCCCCCGCCAGGTGCCGATCGCCTCCAGCTCCCCCAGGCGCTGGCTCCACCCCCTGCTGGGTGTCTGGACACCTTCATCCCGGACCCTCCGACCTCCAAGTGCGAGGGTCCGGACATCAAAGGGCGCCAGACCTATAACTAGGGCAGCTCCGGAGCAGGACGGCAGTTGTATCCTGGAGTCGAGAGACACCGAGAGAACTCAGCCTTGACGGACTACTGGCGCTGCCGTAGCCCTACCTTGTGAACTATCGTCCTGCCTGCTGGCGCTGCCGCGGCCTTCTGCAACATCCATCCTCGTCGGGACCTGCTGGCGCTGCCGCGGTCCGTTGTAACGACCATCTTCACCGGGACCTGCTGGCGCTGCCGCGGACCGTGTATCGACCATCTTCCCGGGACCTGCTGGCGCTGCCGCGGACCGTGTATCGACCATCTTCACCGGGACCTGCTGGCGCTGCCGCGGCCCGTTCCAGCTAGAACACCAAGCTCGAGGATTGTGAGCTATCCACCATACCACCTCAACTACCAGACTGGTAACCAGACTGTCCCGCTACCCCCTTTTCCCCATCTTGAGAGACTTGAATCGAGGGGACCCCTGAGTCCAGACCTCCTTGTACCATTTCATCGTACCTTAAGAAATTGCCTATAAAGAACGCTGAATCTTCTCCTTGTGTGGTGTCTGTCTGTGGGGGGGAAGTTATTTATCTGTACGATCGCTGGAGACGGCTCTCCCCGGAGACCTCTCCCCTTGTCCTCGGCCGACCCTCCCGGTCCGTCTAACACTTAGTATATATGTTTAAAATCATAAACTATTACAAAATTCTTACACTCACTGGATGATGTCCTCAGTAATATCACTGACCATGTTATGAGTGATGTAATAGGTGAGGTCAGGAGCAGTGCATTGGTTTTGTACGAGTGAATTCTGAGCCTAACTATACGGTCCCTGTAACTTTTGCTTTTTTCAGTGAACAAACATATATATATATATACACATTAATGTTTTGAACTAAAAAAAAACACAGGAGCTAACTATAACTTAAGCCCCCGCCATGCACTGATTATGACCTCCCATATTACCCTACTCATGAGATGTTCTGTCACATCATCAGAACTAGCCCCAGGGCCAATTAATGGTTGGGGAGGGGGCTGCATGCCAACCCTTCCCTTAATAAAAATGTTTTGGCCCCAGGGTATGGCGTCCCTGGGGACGGAAAGCCCTCCCTAAGCTGCTCATGCTAAACACTGTGCGTGGTGTGGGGTTGGCCGTCTGCTGGGAATTTGAGCACAGGGCCTGGCGGCAGGCCAAATACTATGGCCAACACCCCACTATGCAGGGTCAAAGGCAGTGTGCAGCTGGGATTGTCTGCCTGCAGGAGTTGGACTCCGGGCCAGGCTGTAAAACGGCCTGCGGCTAACCCCACACAAAACAACATTTTAATCACCTTCTTTAAGCTTGATGCATCATCAAATAGGAAAGTGAGAAGACACCTCTATATTGTTATCTGCCTTCCAAGATCAGTTTCAGGCCTTGTGGGATTTTGGAGTTTGAAGTCATGCATGGGGCAGGTGAAGATCTCTACCTACTTTCGAATTTCCATTTTATTGGGAAAAGCCCTTTTCTCTCTTTCTTTGCTCTGGTGTAGCAAGGGTGTTCCTTGAAGGGTAGCTCTGGATTCTCAGACAAGTGGCTGTTTCACTTTCCTTTTGTAATTGTTTAAAGGGCTTTTCGCAGAGGTGCATTTTGAAATTGATGATAACTGTCTGACGTTAACAGTTAGTAATCGGAATGGTGGTCAAACTGGATGCTAGCTGGTAGGCCACTGTAAAAGATGAGGAGTTGTAGGAGTTGTTGTCATCTTTGGTTCAAGCGAACTATACGAACATTTTCTGTATGGTATAGGGGCAAGCGATTCAATGCTTTCCTAGAGGTAGGGATTGAATGTTGCATGGTATCTATCTTAAAAGCTGTGTCTGTGGTGAATATTTGTTGGCCAAGGGTTGGGGAACTGGGCTGGATTTGATCTAGTGTAATCGAGTGACTTACTAGGCTTTGCCTGCTGTTGGGAGTTCATACATGCTCTTGATCCACTTCAGGATTATTGTTTTGTTTGCACATTTTTATTACTGGCCTTTTAACTTGCTATTAGTTTCGGTCATTGCTTACTAGAAATATTCATCCAAATTTCAATTTCTGTTAAGGTTTATGGAGTACTTTATCAGAGGGTTTGATTTGAAGTTAGTACTAAAACGTACACTTTCCCTTGAAGGCTACACATTTCAGATAAAAGATATGTAAATTCCAATTTTTTACAATAAATAAAAAATTGTTGGTTTATGGCAGTGTTCACAAATAGTATTGCTGACCTGCTAGATATGCATACTGAAGATAAGTTGACCAAAACGTTGACTGTGACCATATATACCAGCTATTCGTGTTACACAAAAAGGTGATAAATGGAAGGGGATTGCATTTTCCACTTAACTTACACTGGAAGAAAGTGTAGATGGAGACATATATTTTTTATAGGGAGAAAGCCGCTGCAACATGGTAATATTACCCTGTCCAAGAAAGCATGTTGCCAACCTTTAAAATCTCTAATGAGTGCTGCTTGGCATACTTTGATGTTAACTTTGTGATTTACAGAACACTCTCCTGTATTATGACTTCTCCTTCAACCCTTGCAATAAATTGATGCTTCACTTGTTCTCAGCTGCTCCATCTTTTTTTCTCCTGTGATGCATATTGCTGCTCGGCATTTTGTCAAACTGGCTTCGATATTCAAACACGTGATAATTGTCGTAAAATTCGAAACACGTGATAATTGTTAAAATTCTTATGAGACAAGGGCGAGAGGATGTGGTCTCACGGCAAGACTGCTGACTTATGGATATGGAAAACCAAGGTTCGAGACTCGGGCCGACTCCACATCCTGTGATTCTGGGCAAATCACTTCATCTCCCCGTGCCTACCAAAAAGAAAAATGAAGGTGTCCTTGTGTAATGTAACTGGTGCTCATGTAAAGCACTCCAATACCTTTGGGTCGAGTTCACGCTATATAAATCTGCTACAAAAAAAAAGGCGCTTTCTGATTTTGCTGCCCTTCTTAGACATGACCCAGCCCTTAACACGGTAACACCTTGAATTATGCAGAGCTTTAGTAGCTGTTTATCTGCAGCAATGGTTTTGAGGAAGTCTGTCTGCTAGGGACCAGTGTGTCACTACCGTAACCCACCCGCTAACACATGTCATTACAACGTGGTGTCATTACAACGGCCACGTTGTTACATTGCAAACCTTTACAACACAAGTCATTACAACGACTTGGTGTAGGGGGGGCGCTGGATGTTAGAATAGAATAATTTTCTATAAGTGGCGGCCGGCATGACTCGCGGGTGTGGAGGTGGTGGGTGGTGTCGCGCTGGTTTGCTGGGGGGAGCGAGGGGGGAAATGTAATTACAATTTTAAAAAACTTACCTTACTGTGTCTCGCGCCGCCTAAGTTCCTGGCTGGGTCTTGCGTTTTCCCAAAAGGAAGTAGCCACAGGCAGGCTCCCTCTCATAAGCCAATCACAACGCTGCAATGGCAGCATTGTGATTGGTGGGGACAGCGCCCAGCCGGGCACCTATGGAGAGGCAATTTACACTATGTAGGCTGCATGCAGGCTACATAGAGAAAAGACATAAGCGCATGACAGGGCCGACTAAACAGTCAGGGCCCACAGCATTGGGCAAACCGCTCTTCCCTGACCCGCCCACCCACCTGCCCCCAACCAGGCATACCGATCTACTTTCTGGCAGGGAGAGAAACAGAAATATAAAATGGTATTTAAGATACCATTTTATGTTTCTGCTGCTCGCACTACGAGAAAGCAGTGGGGTGACGCTACTCCGCCCTAATAGAGGAGCAGCCCCTGTTTACTATTCCAACTCCAGTCTGTGCAACAGTGGCGAGCCCCCTACAGCAAGCCGTTGTAACATCTTGCATTGTAATGGCATGCGATGTAACAACGCGGTTGTTGTAATGACCGTGTTGTAATGGCATGTGATGTGTAAACATTGCTGTAAACGATGTTTACCGTGGCCAAGATGTTGCAAGCTGAAGATCACGATTAACTACCTGTATAAAGGATGCCATGAAGTTCAGCACTGGAACCAACCACATACAGAACTGGTTAATTTCTTGTCTTCGTCCCAGCAGGTGGAAAACAGAGTTGGGCTGAGCCCTGACGTCATCCTAACATTGAGTGATTTGCCTTGAAAGTCATCCCTTGCACAGAGAGAAGGGACTGAAATTGTAAGATGAGGTACAGACTATTGTCTGAGGATTTTCTTTGCAAACACAGTTTATGATTCTTGGCAAATCACTTTCTTGTCAAAGTGCCAACAATTGTAAATAGAAATAATATTTTAGAATGTATGTTATGCAAAAAAGAAAACAAAAAACACACACAAATACAACGATCCAGTGTAAAGGCTGGTACTTTTCCACGTACGTGCCTCATATACCCTTGGCTGGACTCCACTGAACTGTATATATTTTGCATTCTTCTAAGTAACGTTCCTCACGTTTGAGCTACTGCTGCAATAATAAACGTGTTGAATGCAAAGTGCCCTGCTAGGGCTGAGCTATGCTATACCAAATATCTGAAAGCAGTACTGACTGATGGCAGAGTGCCATGCAATCACTGCCAATCATTCACAGTATGGCCGCAGCATTCACATTCAGAATTGGGTGTTATAGGATGATTTTGGTGCATTATTTTAGGTCGTTTTTTAGAAATTGTTACTGAGCGTTTCTGTCTGGCAGGAGAAAGGTTTGTGCATGTCTCACAGAACAAACCTGGAGACCATATGTGCTTCCTTTCAGAATGCGGTCCGGGAGGTTTGGCTTCGAGTAGGTGTCATATCATGCGGGGTTCAACGTACAAATGTACGAGATCGCCGCATCCCCTCCAGTGACCATGAGGCACAGTGTTGCTTTTTCTTAAACCATTGTGCTGACATACATTACGTATGTATTCATTTTAAAAAAATGCATGCCTTATTATTGTGGCATCACACGTATTGCACCTAATGAGGTTGACTAGGAGTGGCAAGTTTCTCGACACTGGGCTGGTCCCAGTGTAGTCCTGACGAAGAGCTGGGGAAGCTCGAAACTAGTTGACCTAAAGATATGCTAGGCACACCTTTCCATTACAGTTAGGGTCCCTTGTCATATTACCCTGTTTTTAATTTTTTCAGCTTAGAGCACCAATAAAGTTTATTTTGTAGCCCACTAGCTGATTATTTTAATTATCCCACTCCACCATTACTTCACTTTTCACTACACATAGTCCACAAGTTTCTAGTGCTCCTACGTAACACCGCAAGTCGTAGCACGCCTCAGTCCGTAGAGGACTGGGAGAACCCCTATGATGAAGCATGTCACCGTGGGGAAACCCTGGTGAGTAAGGGGACTATAGAAAGAGATAATCCTTCCCTTTCTTTCTAAAACGGTGTCATTAAGGATCAAATTGTTTCCTACACCTTTTGTCTTTCCCGGTTAGGTTCCTGTCTACTTGACTCGTTCAGGTAGTTTTTTTTTTTTTTTGATCAATATATTAGTGGAGGGTGAACCTAACCTCAAACCTCTACCTTCCCCTTATTTCTTGATAAATACTTCCTTTCAGGTATCATTAGCTACGGACAGATGATGAATGGCTTGGTGCAGGAACCATTTACACCCTCCGGAGCATCTAATGAAAGGGATGGGTGAGAGAGGGAGGAACATACCTGTGAGGTGGCCGTGAGGCAACATGCTAGCCCTATTCGGAATATTTAAATTAATAAAAACATGAAGGAAAGGCGCAGAGCAAAGGTGAAAATTAACGTGGTACAGATGGCAGGTGGTTTTGGGTTGAACAGCCTTTAGCAAGCATATGTTCATTATAGGAAAATATGAATCATCATCTCATTTCCTAGAAGACACAGAGATAGGAAAATGAGATGATGGTACTTATTCCAGACCCCACATCTTCTGATGTTTACGAGGGCACCCACTGGCGTTATGCATAGGCGATTCCAGTACTCTACAGAAATCTATAATCTCAATCCATTTAGTGGGACTTGGAGCTTCTGATGCCTATCAGTGCTGGGTGCCACTTTAGCCAATAATAAACTAAGAGTAATGAAAGAATTCCCATATCCTCCGATATATTCAGTAGGTCTATCTGAGGAGTCAGCATGAGCCGCCGCTCTAGCACATCCAATACAGTCTTAGGGCCTGATTACGAGTTTGGCAGTCCATTGGACCGCCGAACCTGTAATGGCGGTCGACTGGTGGTCCGCGTGCCGTATCATGAATACGGCAGTGGGACGGCCACAGAACTGGCACAACTGCTGGGGATCATAGATCCTGTGGTGGTTGTGTGACTGTTAGAGGCCCGGATATGCTTGGCCGGGCCTTTCTGGCATCGCTGAGCACATTAGGAGTCTCCTGACCACCTCACTTTCAATGTCGGTGAGCCCGCCATTAAAAGTGTGATGTGAGGAAATTTAGGGGGCCCTACAGGGCCCCCTGTTGCCTCAGGACCATCGGATGCATGGAGGGGGGCACATAGTGTTCCTCCCTGTCTGCAGACACCCCTTTTCCTGCACAGCATGGACTGCACAGTCCACAACATGCAGGAACGGGCTTTGGTGTTCCCATTGTGTTGCTGTAAAGATTTCACAAGATGCATTTAAGTCTTCAAAGGAGTTTATTTACGAGCGACAATCCAGCTGAGCTCCCAGCTCAACAGCCTTTTCAATTCCTCCGTCAACATTCCACATTAAGCTGACATCACACATTCCATGATGTGAGCTTAGCAATTTCTCTACACATCTCCCCCCTTACATTAAACAAAATTTTGATCCTTATAATAATTTCTATGTGAACTATAATACTTTCCATATGAACTACACCAAACATATTCTAGGAGAACATTGAACCATAAAATTCTAGAAATTATCCCCTAACTTTACATACATCACCCATACATTTAGTAGTTCCATTCTCCAAAATTACCACATTACGTTTGACTTCTTTGACCTTACAAGGATTAGAATATTTAATTTCTCCTTTAGGGACTAAACCTTTCTTTCGTACCACAACCCAATCAGCCGGTATCAACCAAGATCTTTTCACACCCATTCTCTCATTGCAGTATGAAACCTTCTTACCACATGACTTCACCACATTTTCCTTTATTTTTTCCCGATCCACAATGTTATGTTATGTTAAGTTGATTTATTGTGCGCACAGCTACTCCAGCCAAGGAGCGTCCCGGCGCAAAGACAAGGAGGAACACAACACAGCAAAACAATGACGCCCAAAATAGACAACTAAAAGAGAAAAGTCTTAATCGCTCTGCGGAAGGAAAGCAGATCGTCTAACTGTCGGATTTCAACTGGGAGGGTGTTCCAAATTAGTGCAGCTTTCACGCTGAAGGAACGACCCCCCATCCGACAGAGTCTAAATCTAGGGACCACAGCGAGGGCCTGGCCCTGAGAACGGAGGCTACGAGTGGGAACATAAAAGGAGATAAGATTGGACAAAATTTCGGGGCCGATACCTCTAAGTATCTTAAAAGCCAAGCAGAGGACCTTGAAAAGAATACGCTTCCTTACAGGGAGCCAGTGCAAGGATCGGAGGACATTCGCCACCGGGCAAAATCTGGGCAGGCCAACAATGGCTCTAGCCGCAGCATTTTGAACCCGCTGAAGACGAGTTAGCTCAGCCTGATTCGCCCCAACCAGAAGAGAGCTAGCGTAGTCCAGGCGAGAGATGATAGTAGCCTGGACTACAAGCTGTCTGGTAGGGGCATCGAAGTATTTGAGGACTGGTCTAAGACCTCTTAATAGGCCGAAACAACAAGCAGCTGTTTTTTTTGTATGTCCTGCGAAGGAAAGGCCGGCGTCCAACCAGACCCCCAGATTTTTCACCTCCGACACAGGGGTCGGAGTGGGGCCCAGCTCAGAAGGCCACCACTGATCCCCCCAAAGCTCTACTCCCTTCCCGACAACCATCACCTCTGTTTTTGTGGCATTAAGCTGGAGACAGTTTTCTGTCAACCAGCAAGCCACCGCCTTCAATCCGGACTGAAACCTAGGGGCGTCTAGATGGACATCTCCGCTAAGAGTAACCGCCAGCTGAGTGTCATCGGCATATGAGACCAAAGTAAGGCCCCACTGCCTCGCAACCTCAGCCAGCGGTCTCACGTAAAGGTTGAACAACGTGGGGCTTAGCGAAGACCCTTGCGGAACCCCCATGGCCAGAGGCTGAAAACTGGACGAGAAGGGAGGAATGGCCACACAGAAGGAGCGATTGTCCAGGAAGGAGCGGAACCACTGCAACGCCAGACCCCGAACACCAATCTCCTCTAGCCGATGCAGGAGGATGCCATGGGATACAGTGTCGAAGGCGGCGCTGAGATCTAACAATATCAGCGCCGCCGTCTGACCCGCATCCAACCTAGCACGCAGATATTCCACCATTGCGAGGAGAGCGGTCTCCGTGCTGTGCCCAGCACGAAAACCGTTCTGTGTGGGATCAAGGGCATTGGTCCGGGCTAGATGGTCCGACAGGGCCAGATTGACATGGGCCTCTGTCAACTTTGCCGGCCACGGTAGCAGCGAGATGGGGCGGAAGCTTTCAGGCTTAGACGGGTCTAAGGAGGGTTTTTTAATAATCGCAGACACTACCGCCTGCTTCCATTTAGTTGGAACTACCCCCGACTCCAGGGAGAGGTTGACAAGGGAGCGCACCACAGGGCGCCCCAAAAAGGGCTGGTCTCGAAAGAGAGCAGGCTTTACCGGATCAGATGGAGATCCTGATTTAACTTGCAAAGCAAGTTTGTCAAACCCATCAGAGGTGAGGGGGGGGAATGAAGGCAGGGTGAGCTGACATGATGTCTCGATAGAACTTTCCAGCGGAGCCCCAATACTAGGGAAGGCTCGATAGATGGCTTGGACCTTTCCCAGGAAATAAGAGGCTAGGGCTTCACAATGGGAGACCGAGCTCTCAGCTAAAGGAATAGTCCGTTTGGCCATAAGATCTTTAACCGCTTTGAAGATAGCCTTCGACGGGTTGATGCTCTTTCGAAATTCTTCAGCATAGAAGGCCGCACGAGCCCGACATATGGCCCGGTGATAAAGCTTAACCGAAGCAGCATATGCGGCTTTTAAGTCGGCCCCGTAGGTCTTCCGCCATGCCCTCTCTGCCCGTCTACAGGCTCCCTTCAAGGCGCGTAAGGCCCCGCCATACCAGGGGCTAGACTCACGGGGGTTGATCTTAATTGATACAATAGGTATCAGAGCGTCCAGCGCCCTAGTAAGCCAAGAGCAGAAGAGATCGTATCCTTCCTCCACATTGTCCAATGTGCCCAAGGGTTCCACCAACAGAAAATGGTGAAAATCTTCCAGCCTGAGTTTGTTCCAAGGCCTCCTAAGCACCCGTCTGGCTGAGGAAATGGGAAAAGTCACTGATACGGGACACTGAATAGACACCAGGAAATGGTCAGACCATTCTACCGGTGTAACTGCATTGACCTTGGCCTCAGTCAAGTTGGTAAAGAAAGGATCCAAAGTATGTCCCCCGATATGCGTAGGCAATGAGACCAGCTGGAATAATTGAAAAGCCTCTAAATCCAAAGAGATGGCACGAACTGTCAAGCTGGACAATGTGTCGAAATGCAGATTTAAATCGCCCAGTATGGAAAAATTGGCGCAGTCAGTGGCCAGAGTGCCAACAGTATCCACAAAAGCATTCCTAAACGACACGTCACTGCCAGGCGGACGATATACCACCATCCCAGACAGTGTAAACTCAGGATTGACAGAAACTTTGAAGGAGGCACTTTCACAGCCAGAGATCTTAATGCTATTCCACACACAGGGAAAACAGGACCTAACTATCAGCGCTATTCCCCCACCTCTAGAGGCTCTATTCAAGGTGTATATCGAGTAGCCAGAGGGGCATGCCAGATTGAGAATGGCAGTATCAGCTTCCTGAAGCCATGTTTCAGTTATAGCCATAATGTCCGGATCTTCATCCTCAATGAGATCGAACAGATTTTGTTGGTGTTTCAGAATCGACCTCACATTCAAGTTCATGATCCGCAAAGCGGGAGAGGAGACCCTACTATGCTGGAAAACCGAGGGAGATTTCCGGGGGAGAGGCTTTGGGGGATCGAGTATCAAGCCGTTGCATGGACAACGGTATGGACCACAGAGAGGATGGATAGGCGGGCGCGCACAGCAGCAACTCACCTTGTTGATAAGCATCAAACTCTCCCTGGAATACGTCAGCATGGCGACAGACACTTAGTTGAGCTCTTACGCACCCGAGCCAGAGCCCGCCACGTCCCGCACGGCCTTAGCGCGGACGGGCGCAGACGGGCAGGACTCTGGCATGACTCCGGCCACGCGAGGACACGCCCGCTGCGCGATCCCGCTGCGCTAGGGGAGGAGCATTAAATGCCCGTTCTCCCGCTGGCGCATGCGCAGTAAGCGCTGTCAGCCCGATCCTCGCACCCCAACCCAAGATGTCTGCCACCCCGGAACCAGCCCGCCAAACGGCGGTGAGGGCACGAATTACTGTGCAAGTGAGGGGGAGGTGAAGCGCAAGTCCACAGACCTAAAAGAAAAATAACAGGTAAGAATTTTAAAATATGCGCGGCAGCGCCGTAACGCTCCTGCTGCAAACGCTCCTTGTCAGGGGGGGGGAAGGCGGGGACTCGCCTTAAATGCCCGTTCTCCCGCTGGCGCATGCGCAGTAAGCGCTGTCAGCCCGATCCTCGCACCCCAACCCAAGATGTCTGCCACCCCGGAACCAGCCCGCCAAACGGCGGTGAGGGCACGAATTACTGTGCAAGTGAGGGGGAGGTGAAGCGCAAGTCCACAGACCTAAAAGAAAAATAACAGGTAAGAATTTTAAAATATGCGCGGCAGCGCCGTAACGCTCCTGCTGCAAACGCTCCTTGTCAGGGGGGGGGAAGGCGGGGACTCGCCTTAAATGCCCGTTCTCCCGCTGGCGCATGCGCAGTAAGCGCTGTCAGCCCGATCCTCGCACCCCAACCCAAGATGTCTGCAACCCCGGAACCAGCGCGCCAAACGGCGGTGAGGGCACGAATTACTGTGCAAGTGAGGGGGAGGTGAAGCGCAAGTCCACAGACCTAAAAGAAAAATAACAATGATTTCCACATCATCTTTCAACCACACAGGACATTCCTTAGAATTTGGAATCCTTCCCTTGAGAGAGACAAAAGGAGCAACACCAGTTACAGAATGAGGCGTGATCCTATGCAACCACATCAATCTCCTTAATTCCTTCTTCCATGGCAACTGATTGGCCACTGACAGTTGTATATTTTCCATAATCGAGCGATTTACTCTCTCTACAAGGCCATTAGCCTGTGGACGGAAAAGAGCTACTCTTTCATGTACAATACGTAATCCATTTAAATAAGATACCATTTCCTTAGATACAAATTGTACTCCATTATCAGAAACAATGGTCTTTGGAAAGTCTCTTCCAAAAAATCAATGACTACAGACGTATTTACTTCTGGTACAATTTTGACAACGAACCACTTAGAATGATAATCTACCAGTACAATAATACATTTGTTTGCTGTTCCTAACTTTACTACAGGCCCCAAAAAATCAATTCCTAATTTTTCCCAAGTCTTGCTAGGAAAATTTGTCATCTCCAATGGGGATTGTCTGATCACTTTAGACTTATCACTATTAGCACATGCCACACAATTCTTCACTTTTTCCTCGACATTATGATGAACTCCCAGCCACCAAAACACTTCCCTGACTCTCCTCTTCATGGCACTACGTCCAAGGTGACCTTCATGAATAATATCAAGAATTCTAGAACGAATACCAACAGGAGGAACAACTTGACTCCTCCTCCTGACTTTACCACCTACTATGCTTAACTCATCTTTGACCTTGAAGTATTCACATATGTCTGCTCTTTCGGCATCTCTATCATCCCATCCATGCACAATCTTTTCCTCAACCTCCTTCATGATATCGTCATTCTCCTTAGCATCTGCCCACTCACTAGCAACGATAGATAATTCCCCTTCAATTGACATTACTTCACTATTCTGTACTTCAGAGACGACACCATCTACATGCATCCTTGACAAATAGTCAGCAACTACATTATTGCTACCTTTGACAAATTCGATCTTAAAATTGTATTCGATCACCCCCAACAACCACCTTGTAATACGAGGTGTAACATTTCCTTCTAATCCACGTCCACCTTTGAAGATGTAAGTTAATGGTTTATGGTCTGTCCTTAATTTAAAAGGAATTCCCCACACATAGAACCTGAAGTGGTTAATACCCCAACAACAGGCAAAAGCCTCCCTTTCAATCACAGAATAAGAAGTCTCCGCACCTTGTAACCTTCTTGATGCAAACCCAATGACATTTTCAACACCTTCATGAATTTGAGTAAGAACAGCTCCAATTCCAACACCGCTTGCATCAGTAGTAATGTATGTCCTTTTCGTCACATCAAAATGACCTAAGGTTGGAGCACTCACTATATATTTCTTTATATTAGAAAAGGAACTCTCACATTCTCTTGTCCAATCATACTCTGCACCTTTTTTCATCAACCTTCTTAAAGGTTCAACAATCTCTGTAAAATTCTTCACATATTTAGAGCAATACTCCGCCAACCCAAGGAATGATTTTAATTCATCCTTGGAGTCAGGCCTACGTGCATTTTCTACAGCTGTCACAATACTTTTCTTTGCACTAATTCCCTTAGCATTAATAGTGGGACCTAAGTAAGTAACCTCTTCCTTCCTTATCTGACACTTTTCCTTCTTTACAGTCTAACCATACTTTTCTAATCCAAACATCACTTCTTTAAATAACTCATCATGACTGTAATTGCTATTTTCTACAATGAGTACATCATCTTGAAAGCACAATACATGTTCCAAGTCCCCAAAAATATTCTTCATTACTCTTTGAAAAACAGCAGATGCTGATGCTAAACCAAAGGGCATTCTTTTATAACGAAAAGCCCCTAACGGAGTAACGAAGGATGTCAAATGACGTGACTCATTGTGCAAATTCACCTGATGGTAGGCAGAAGACATATCCAGAACGCTGAACACTACTCCTTTACCCTCCATGGTTAACATCTCAGAAATATTCGGCAACGGTTGTCTGTCTACCCAGATGCACTTATTTAAATTGCGCAAGTCAATACACAAGCTGATTTTTCCATCTCCCTTGGTGCCACGACGATGGGGGCCAACCATTCCGAGGCTTCTATTGGTTCGATGATCTGTTGTTCTAATAACCTTCAGGGCCTCTTTCATCATATTAGGTACGTTCCTCACTTTATGCACCACTGGCTTTGCATCTTGTTTCAAAATAATTTTATGGGAAAATCCCTTCAACAAACCCAATTTATCTGAAAACACATTAGGAAATTTCTTCATCAGAGCTTCACAATTCTCCGGAGAAACTTCCTCTATTTTATTTTCCTCAGTTAACATTACTGGTTCTTTAGCAGAAGGATTGATGATTATCCCTAAGTCATACTGATGCCGCCAACCAAGGAGATCTGAGCCAAAGTCAGTTACATACATCCTCCCATAGACTTTTCTGTTCTTAAAACTTATTGTTGTCCACTTCAACCCCAAAATTTCTATTTTCCTTCCTGCATACCCTACAGCCTTAATATCAGACTTCGTTAGTGAGGAGTCACTGAATCTCATGAAAGTCTCTCTTGAAATAAGATTGAATAAGCTCCCAGAGTCTACTAACACTCTTATAGGAAATCCATCAAACAGAATATCACAATGTGGTTTCTCTAATTTATCAGTACTTTCTAATTTCACATCCAATGGCTTCATTACAGTCATTCCACTCTCATTGAGAACATCTTGTTCTCCTTCCACAGTTTGAGTTATTTCTTGAACATTTGCACAAATGTCATGCACTTCTTGATCTACTAACTGAATTTTCTTTGTGTCCCGATTCTCTATTTTGGTTTTACACATCTTAGCAAGATGCCCTCTCATCCCACACCATCTGCATAGTGCGGATCTAGCTGCACACATCGTACTAGATGCGAGATGCCCTGGAGCACCGCATCTGAAACACTTTATCTCCCTCCAATTTATATTTTTCTGTCTTGCTCCTAATTCTATTTTTTACTTATTGTCGATTAGATTTATGGTATCAGCACTCTTCTCAAGATTCTTCTTTTCTGGTTGAAAAGCTTCTACTTCAGCCACAACACTACTTTTCTTCCCGTCTGAACTAGTATTATCTATTTCTTTTAACCATATAGCCGTATGTTCCATCCCCTTAGCAATTTTGATGGTCTCCTCTAAGTTAGGATCTTTGGTTAATAACTTTTCTTTGATCCTCTTGTCATTGGTACAACGTACAATTTGATCTCTAACAAGAGAATCAGTTAATTGTTCGAAATGACATGATAGAGCTAACCCCCTTAATGTAGCAACGTAAGATGCGATGTCTTCCTCAGATTTCTGTACTCTGGAAAAAAACTTATGTCGCTCTAATACCAAATTTGTTTTAGGGGTGAATTGTATATCTAACATTTGTATAGACATTTCAAACACATTGTTTGGGTGTACATCCCCCATTCCCAATGACAACTCAGGTAAGTCTTCATAAATCCTCCTTCCTTCAATACCCAAGTGATGCAAAAGAATAGCTTGACGCCTAAGCGGACCATAACGATCTCCACCTATGGCCAATAAATATGTGAGAAACAATTTTTTCCATTCCTTCCATGGTACAGGTGGATCGCCAGGAGAAGACAAAAAGGGTGGAGGTGAAGCCATACTTTGATCACCCATGTTTGAAGAACAATAAATAACAGACTAAAAGAACAAATCAAAATAACAACTTAATATAACAAACTAAAATAATAATTTAATATAATAAGATAAAATAATAAATCCAAATGTATGTATGTTCATCTGTATTTATAGTCTTTCTATTCAATCCAAAATGTATATATGTTCATCTGTATTTATAGTCTTTCTTTCCAATCCAATGTGCTCCTTTGAAATTCTAGTCTTGTTTTCCTTCTTGTAATATGATGTGTTTGTCCTTTCTCTATATCCACTATTATGAGCCTTGCTTCGTGTTCTTGACTCTCCTTTCTCTATTTCCAGTGCTGAGGACCTTCCCCTTTGCTACACAACACGGATGTTCCTCTGCTAGCTCACTCTCGTGAAAAGGACTACTCAGAAGGAGTCACGAGGAGAGAAATCACGAGGTGAGCTCAAGCGTGTGTCGTGTTTTTTGTTGTTTAACACTGCTTTGGCACTTTTGGCAAAGGATTTTATGCTAGGAAGATCGCGCGCTATCCTTCTGACAAAGGATCCCACGCTGAGAAAATTGCGCGCTCAAAAATCTGTAGCGCGTGTGTTCTTCGTGCGCAGCTGTACTAAAATGGTGGTTGGCCTCCCGCACATCAACAGCTTGCGTTGACGCTTGCATAGACGGCCACTATGTTAACGAAGACGGCATTGCTAGCATACGTCTTTCTTTGTTATGAGATTTACACGGTTGTGAAAAATATTACGATGGAGATCACGCGCGTCGATAACTCGCGCCGATGTGCCTTTAAATTGTTTAATATCGTTTCACATTAATATTTATATATATAGCATGCAGCCAATCCCAGTTTTCGAGTTTGAAGATCATTATGAGTTAATCCCAAGGTTAAATGTCTCGAAATCGACTTAGTTTATTTAATGGAATCAAGATGAACACTTGCCTTCAATTTTCATACGCAGGTTCACTTTATCCAGGGGTGGACTTGTCGCTAAACTGTCCCCTGCACAGTTCTTGTAACTCGTCGCCAATGTAAAGATTTCACAAGATGCAATTAAGTCTTCAAGGGAGCGACAATCCAGCTGAGCTCCCAGCTCAACAGCCTTTTCAATTCCTCCGTCAACATTCCACATTAAGCTGACATCACACATTCCATGATGTCAGCTTAGCAATTTCTCTACAATTGCCTTTTAAATAGGCACTCCCATGGGCACGCCAAAGGACCACCCGCCAGACCAGGTGAAAACTCTTAATCTGGTGGGTGGTCTGACTATGGGTTTGGCGGTCCTGGAGCGGGGTGCTGGCGTGGCGTCCAGCTCCAGGACCGCCAAACTCATCATCAGGTCCTTAGTCACTGCCTGCCAGAATACTTTTATATCAATACAGCCCCATATTATTTGAAGAAAATCCCCGTCCATGATCTGAAAGTGTGGGCACACTGGAAGTCAGTCTTATTTTATATGCCACAATCGGGTACCGGTGAAGAATACCAAATGCAGTTAGTCAAATTAGATAAGGCAGAATCAGGATGACCACCATATGTGCAGTTTGCCTGTCTTTATCCTCCAGGAGGCCTAAGTCAGTCTCCCTGGTAGATCTTAGTGTGGTGAAAATGTCAGGTGTATTAAAGATCAAAGTTATATAAAGCCTCAAGATTTTATTATTGGGTAATCTAGCCTTTACAAGTTTTACTGCAAGGTTGAATTCCAGCTTCTGTGCAACATAGAGGAGCCAGGGTAGAGATACCATCTTCAATGGGGAAACGTTCCCCAAGATGGATGAATGGAGTTGGCTAATCCAAGAAATCGTGTTTCAGCGCATCAAACAATGGTCTTATGTTACCCGCTGAGACAAACGATTCAGAAGTGGCAATAAACAGTCCCAATATTCCTAAAGTCTCCCACTGCCACCATCAGAGCAGAGCATGGCAGTCATTACCCACCTCCCCTGCAGCAGAAGCACACCAGATCAATGGGAGTCTTGACCATGCTCCGGGTCCATTGAAGAATCTCTTCTGTTCACTGCAGTTCTGGTGACTCAGGACAACAGGAGGTCGTCTGCCTTTAATGACACTCTGTCTTCCATCCCAAGAGCCCACTGAAAGCATTTGATTCACCATCTGAATGCAACCACTGCTCTGGAGGCTCAGCATTCCTACAAAGTGTCACTGCCAACAGTAAGGGGTCGCAAGATTACCCTATTGACCTGCACTCTTGCCCTGGGTCCTGTATATAAAGGACGAATTTTTGCAATAAAGTTTCAGCCTGTGTTCCATTTTGACCAAAACAGCAAATAGATAATTCCAAGTTAAGATGTAAAAGGCTTTCGCATAGTTAATTTCTATTTCTAAAAATCCTGAAAGCCAATTCCTTTTTCTGATTCTCAATCAGCTTTGACCGCAGTATATGAAGTCCTCTTCTATATTTCCACAAGCTGCTAAAAAGAAGTAGAGACTGTGGACGTTGCATGTGGTTTTACCCTTGTTCAGTATGTAGATGAATTATTCGTAACCTCTGATTCTGTGGACCGATGCAAATGTGACTCGTTGTACCCTGCCCACTCTATCAACAAAGCTTGAGTGCGAAACCTCTTTGGAGAAATTAGAGTTTTGCTTCCCTCAGGTTTGATCTTTGGGTCATGTCATCCTCTCAGGAGAGAGACACCTGCCTGCTGACTGGATCCAAGCTGCTTGTAAGTCACCACACCCAGTTACTGTGTCTCAAGTGTGAACTGTACTAGGAAATGTCTGTACTGTCATAAGAAGAAGGGCATTGCCTCTAGGGTGTTAAGGTAAGACCGGAGTGATAAAAAGTAGGCCTGGGCAGAGTTTGCAGAGTTCCGCTAAGTGGAACTGTGAGACTTGACCGAAAAAAGCGGTGGAGTGCATTAGGTCACGCCGTTTGTGCTGATTTTAGTACTGGGTGTTTGTCAAGCGCTTGAAAATTAGAGCAAACAGCACCATGCACAGCGCAAGAGGACGTTGCTTCTTTTTGCCACTTGAGTAGATGTTCTACTCGAGCATCAGTTTCCACAACGCAAACGGAAAGGTTTCTCAATGCGCACGGTCATGACCATCCCCAACTGTCCACATTGAGAAATCTCGCTGGGAGGTTGTCTGGCATTGCATTTTCCTTCCTCGCGCTCACCAACTTAAAGTTGGATAGCACGAGCGAGAAAAAAACTGTGCTCCACGTTTTCCGAACTCCGCGTTCTATGTGGAGTGCGGGAAACTTTGCGAATGGAGCAGAGTTCACTGACCAGGCCTAATAAAGAAGTGATTGCCTATTATTCCTGTTCTCTTGTTGCAGTAGTGACAGAGCTGCCTACGTATCTGACCACAGTTGCCACCCATTTTGTAGAAGTTTCTGAAAACATTGTCTTAGGAAAACATTTAACTGATATGGTACTGCACAATACCGTTGCGTTGTTAACCACTACCAAGACACAACAGTGTTCAATGTCCAGTCTGTGTAGATATGAAATATTGCTGTTCTCTGCTTCTCATATTACATTGGTAAAACGGTCTGTGTTCAGCTAGCCTCACTGTTCCCTATCTCGCTTGATGGGGGAACCTCATGGTTGTATTTTAAATACTGCCCATCTCACAAAGCCTCGCATTGATCTCACATATGCACCTTTGCATAACTGTAATAGTGTTTTTTATGCTGAATGAAAAATGAGCATAAACTAGTGGCTGTATATGTCTTGTGCACCTTTCATTAAGCGATAGAAAGCCAGCGTTTACCTCAAGTATATTCTGACTAGATTGCTAAACTTGCTAAATGTATTGCCTTTACTCCAGCCTGTAATGCAGCTACAGAGGAAAATGTTATAATTTTTACAGATGTAAACTATGCATTTGGTGGTGCCCATGACTTTGGGCTACTGTGGTTACAGAGGAATGTTCTCATATTGGATGGTATCCCTCTAAGAATGGGACATGTGTTCTATATTCTTTAGCTTCAAATAAAGGCATCAATAGGCAAGTGTCCTGCTCTGTGTGCAGTTCACCCAGGACAAGGTGTCCCATGGAATGGCCTTTGCTAATTCAGCTGCTAAAATTGTTTCTTCATCTCCCAAATTCGATGTAACATTGTACCTGTCTCAAACTGATAAACCCTTCATGACCACTGTACACAGCCTTGCTATGACACAGACCCAGGCTCAAGAGAAAGTGGGTGTCTTAAACATCCAGATGGTTTGTGGGGGGTTAAAGGATTGCTTCTAGGATGTTATTGTCCAAACTAACTTTTCTATATCATGATATTACTCATGTTTGTAGATATGACACGATATGCGCAGCAGGCACCCATTATTTTGCACCTTTTTACCCTCTATTGCACAGCAACCCTGCAACTCCTGTGATGTTTGTAAAGACCACAATCCTACCTTTGGGGACCATTTGTACACACACAGACTGACTTTATTTCAATGCTCAGTTGTTGCACATATGTCTGTATTTTAGTTATGATCTTCTTGTTCTCAGTGTGAGTTGAAGCCTATCGCGGTGTCAATGCTGTCTTTGACCAAAATACTGATTCTAGACGTTGTCCCCAAGTTCGGTATAGAATGTGCGATCGGAGGCGACAAAGAACTCATTTTGTGTCGCTAATGGTCCAGGAGCTGTGGAAAGTCACATGGATCCGACAACATTTCAGTTTTGCTCATCATCCCTGGTCCTCAGGGAGAGCATAATGGTTTATCTCAGATATGTGAAGAGTCTGAACTCAATTCAATTCAATTCAATTCTTTATTTGGATACAAAAAATATCCATGAAAGTACAGAATAAAAATACCAGCACAACATTAAATTTGTACATACATAAATAGGAAGTTAAAACAATGAGTGCAATAAACGCGTAGCTATAAATACACAAAAATATACATAGTGCAAAAGGTCAGTGCAATAAATTCATCATGGGCCTATAATTTATATTGTTAGATCAGAGGTAGTAACAATATAATGCTTAGAATATAACAGCATAAAATATTAAAATACAGACACTTTGACACATAACATAATACAATAAAATGCATACAATAGAATTTATGCGGCCCGCATATAGGTTAAGTCAGATATCGGGCATACAATCAAAACTGTTTATGCTGTGCTCATAGAGGAGCGGGAGCGAACAGCCAGTCTCAGAAAGGTACTAACATGAAGGGTTAAATTTTCCCCATTGAGCATGACAATATCCCTGTATGCTACCTTAAAATCAGTAATGGCCGAAGCCTTAAAGAAAGGGATCAGCAGCTGCTTGCTATATATTTGATAAAAATTACAAAAAATATAAAAAGTGTAGCATGGATTGGCTGCCACGATTTCCACAAGGGCAGGGCATTTGCTCAAGATTAGTATTGAAGCCTAAGGGGAAGCAAAGTAAATATTTTGGAGTGCCAGCCCTAAGACGAAAGAACAAGCTTCCTTCCCAGCGGTTAGTCACCTTTAAAAGATAACTGGCTGGAAGTTTTGTGGGGGGGCCATCGGCATCCACCATGGTTATATACCGGGCGGCTGAGGATTTCAAAGTTTCTTGCTTACGTCTCAAGTCACCATAGTATTCGTACAGGGCCCCCTGGATAATCTTTTTATTAATGCCTGCCATATTGCCTGGGTCTGTAAAAATGTGTGACAGGTTTACAATGGTCAGGCTAGCCTTGACAGCTGCCAACCATGGTATATCACTTCCCTTATCACAATTAAGGCAATCAACTATGATGTCTCTAGTTAACGTGGCTGCTGGATTTTGCCATACTTTTATCCAGAAAATGACTGGACGTGTCCTGATATAGTCCTCAATGAAGGGTAATTTTAACTCATGATGGCAAATAAAGGAAGAAGAGCAAATCGGTGCCCCCAAAACCCTCCGATAGAATCTATTTTCTTCTACCTGGATGCTGTTGCAGTTCGCGTGGCCCCAAATTTCCACTCCATATGTTGCGGTAGGTAAACACTGAGTTTTATATATTTTCAGTAGGGGTAACACTACCCCAGTTCTTCTCGGTTGGGGGAGGCACAGAATCAAGTTAGTAGCCTTTAAAAATGTACTTCTGCTATGTGCCAAATGGGCAGCCCAAGAGCCATTGTCTGCAAATACCAAGCCCAGATATGGAAAAGTGCGTGTGCATAACAGTTTTTCAGAACCAGAATTAATTACATTGACAGAATATTTTTTGGGGCCGCAACTCATTAAAAATGATTTTTTAAATTTTGTACAAAGATCCAGCTTCTTCATAAAATCTACAAAGCCCCCAACCAAGATGCGCAATGCCATTAGGACCGCATCGTCCGCATACAATAAGGCGGGTAGCTTGTTGCCACTGATCATCGGGACGTCCTTAATCAATTTGGACAACTCATTATTCAGCTCATTAATATATAGGATAAAGAGCAGAGGGGCCAGCACACATCCCTGCCTGACCCGCTGCCAATGATAATGTTACCTGATACTGCCCCGTCCCTACTGATCGTCATCTTAGCCCCCAGATCCCTATGTAAGTAAGCCAAAAAGTGTACTAAGGCCTCATCCAGCCCGTAATTTAAAAGACATAGTCAAAGACGTGATCTATTTACAAAATCGAATGCTGAGGTGAGATCCATAAAGGCGAGGTAAATTGGGGACTGTCGGGCTATCGTGTATTTATCAATAATCAAATTTAGATTATGGCATTGCTCTACAGTTCCCAATTTGCTTCTGAAACCTAATTGACATTTATCTAAAATACTTTCATCCTCAGCCCAACTCCTAATTTTATTAAATAATACCCGCCCAAGTATCTTGAGTGTATTATCGATTAAAGAGATCGGTCTGTAACAGCTAGGGTTGGACCTGTCCCCCTTTTTAAAAATCGGGACTATAATGCTAGTTGACCATGTACTGGGGATATGAGAATTTGTTAGATTGTTAAAAACATTGAGTAAAAGCAGTGTCCAAAACTCCGGTTTATGCTTGATAATATCAATATAAAGCCCATCCGGGCCAGGGGCTTTGTTACCTAGACTTTGATCAATAGCATCCTCAACTTCAGTTATCGATATCTGGACTCGTGTAGCAACATGAAGATCTATATGGCCTCATTCTGAGTAGGAGCTGTATATATTTTTGAGAAATGTGCTACCCAAGCTTCGCTGGTTATATTACAGCTTAGAGGAGTTAAATTCTGGCCCATAGTTCTCATATTTTTAACAGATGCCCAAAAGCCATTTGTGTTGTTTAAACTCCAGCGCTGGGCAAATTATCCCATTGTTCTCTTAGGATCTCATTTTTCCTCTGCTTAACCGCTTTATTGTATTGATTCCTCAGTGATCTCACAAGGCTTACATCACTTGGTGTAGATGACAGAGCAGCACAAAGCTCTCTGTTGGCCCGTGAGCAATCACTATTAAACTATAGCGCATAAATGGGCAAAAGCAGCAACTACCTCAGGATTGGGGTCCATAGGCGACAAACGATCGATAAGATGTTATCATATTCAAAAACACATTACTATTGTCGATACCTTTCCAGATAATTCTTAAGTTGTCAGTTGAGGGTGATAAATTACTTGCTGCTGGTTCTACAATAAAATTGGCTCTAGAAGTGACCCTAAGCATAACCGAGGTTGAGTTATGATCACCAAATACAGTGGGTATAACGTCCGCTCTAACTAAAATATCTTCCAGCGTGGCTGATATACAAACATAATCAATCATTGAGGCACAGCCACGACCTCTAAACATTGGTATTGGGTGACTGTCATTATGGTTTGTGGCTGCAATGTCCATCACATTTGATATCTCATGGTTTGACAAATAGTCCACTAATTCAGTCCCCCTTTTACACAAATTTACATATGGTACGTGGACAGTGTCCGATATATTTGCCCCAGAAATCTCAACATTGAAATCTCCGCCCAAACAAATTCCAGCTAGATTGCGATCCCGTGTTGCAGTTTGTATATCTGACACAAAATTAAAAAGATTTGCGACAATCATATTGGGTGCACTTAGAAAATCATTATTATAAAAATTTATAAAACAAATAGAAGCCCCCGTGTATATATCAAAGCTTGGAAGTTGGGGCTATTTGTAGAAATAGTTTTGACACTGCCACCAGACAGAATATTAACCCAAATAGAAAGGCCACTAGGAGGTCGCCCATGTATAGGCGCAGACATTAAAACATTGAAAACTCTCAAGATATAGCTCCCCTGTGGCCCAGGTCTCCTGAAACATTAAAATGTCAAATTTATTTACCAGCTTAACCCAGTCCTCTTTGTTTACTTTGGAGGCTAAGCCGGCAACGTTCCAGCTTAGAACCTGCAGATAGTGATCAAGGGGCCCAGAAACATCACTTACCAGGGGGACAGATGCTAATGTAATAGGGGCCAATTCGATGGGCAGTTATTTAAGATGCAGTCAATCTAATGTATCTAAGCCAGAAAGGGGAGTAAACCTACTTTGTAACAAGAATGGGAAAATGACTGGTGTGTTATGGGTGACATTGGGTTTATAAAAATAGCCAAGAGGCAATGACCAAATGTCAGTAAGTAAGGGGCTGTTATACTCTTTTAAACTTAATATTGATTTTACCAGGGGCGGCCGGTGAAAGTTAATAACAACGCAGCCTCCTTCTATGCTCTTGTCAGAGGGACCAACCCAGCCAACCCTGCACACCATCAAGATATCATTGATGTTAAGCGCACTAAACCCTTTATGCTTTGCCAGCCAATTAGCACTCTTATTACGTAGTTGATCCCAGGACTCTGGCTGATTTTTCCTATGGGGGGCACCTCGGCTAAAACCATGAAATAAGGGCAGGCCTCAGGTGGTAAACTTAAAACATCTTTTCTTGCATCAGCGAGCCCGCAAACATTTTTCCTTGTGGCAGGGTCCATACTCTGGGACTTGTGTGCTGGGCTGGCATTATTTACAAGGGCTATACTAGGAATGAGGGACGCACGTTGGCTAGACGACTGTAGTATATTGGAAGTACCTGGGTGTGAATTTTTCCCCGGGTGGATGGAAGGCTCAGGGACAATACATTCTTTAACTTTGCGACAAGTATCACAAGACCCAGTTAACATAGGCTGCGCAGCAGTTGAAGTTAGCTGTGGCATGCTAGGAATGCCAGAGATTAGTTCATTCTGAACCTGTGGTTTATCAGACAACTTGGGTGCGTTACTGTGCAAACTAGACTTGTTAACAAGTGATTCTAGACGATCCAGGCGCTTCCAGAGTGAGGCAAAGTTCCTGTCAACAAGTTCCTTAACACGCTCAGTGTCTACAATAACGTCAACAGCAGTGTCTCCCAATGTAAAATTATTAAAAAGTGCTGGTATAGACTCCGTCTGATTCTGAATATGAATTGAATGGTTAGGCATGTCAATAGACTCTAAAACATCAGGGGTGCAACAGCAGTTACTGTATCAGTCACCATATCAGCTGCGACCCCTGGACCTTGAATCCATGTACTTAGAGCGGTACACTGTGGTTTTAGATGGGATGGATGTTTCCTCTTTGGGCAAACAGGCTTAGTTATTTTCCTTTTCCTTTTTGCCCGAGATTTCAGGATTTGGGGAAACAATCACATTAGCGCCTATGTCCTTGTCGCAATGGTGTGGCAAAATATTTGCAGCCTCCTAGGGGACCCCGATAGATTTGTTATCCTCGATGCTCAGTCTGCTTCCCAGGGCTGGCAAATGCAAATGCGTATTATGATCAGCTGGCGAATTCAGCGACATAGGGGGGCTGATGTGACCACCGTTCACAGGTGAGGGGGTGGGTTGAGGGGTGATAGAACCCAGGGACATACGCCTCTCAGTTAATTCAATTTCGGTGCTAACAATATTAACAACTCTCTCCAACATACTGTCTAAAGAAGTCGAGGCACGCAAACTAGGCATGGCAGACCATTTGGCCATTACAAATAAATTCCACAGGGGCAGGCCTTACTTCACTCACCATACAGATGTCACAGATGATGGCGAATGTCAGAGGGGTCACCCAGCCTGGCCTACTCCGGTCGCCGACGGGTGCAGACGGGCCCGCCCTTGGCCCGGGCAAGCCAGTGCGTGTCCCGCACTGCGGGAGGCCAGCAAGGTTCTTATCGCACCTCCGAGCGCAGATCAGCGGCGTCATGTCGGGCGCCGATGCAGGCTGCTGGGAATTGTAGTTTTGGAGGAGCCGTTCCCCTCACGGGAAGCGTCCAGAATTACTAGCCGTTCCCCTCACGGCAGACAGGCAGGGCAAGGTCAGTGGTCGTTCCCCTCACGGCGGTAGAGTCAACTTCGTCAGCTTTAGACTGAACTCAAATAGCTTGATGTGTTCCCATAGCCCTTATGTTAATCAGTGTGATTCTTTTTTTGTTAATTTAAAAATCAATCAATGAGCAGCATACAAAGATAGATATATAACACATTTTGGTAAGGCATATTGTTGTGGGAGACCTCAAGAAATCACATAAAGAGACAGGAAAAGCAAATACGGGCAATCAATAAAAAAGAAGGAAGGCTATTTTCCCTCACCCCCGTATCTTGGCAGATTAAATGTCATGCACATCGTCATCTCGTCCTGAGTCAGGACCTTAATCAAGGCCCCTATAGGTCCTCCAGCCTGCCCATATCCTCTCCCATTTCCTGGGGGCAGCCTTGTCCCTGATATATTGGGTTCTCGTTAGTCATGCACCAGTCCAAATCTCATTCCCAATAGCCCACCCGTGGAACCTCAACCCCCCCCCCCCCCAACAGTCTAGCTATGTTTCGCTTAGCCACTGTGAGTCCTAGTGAGAGCCAGAACTTGGCATATTTTGGTGCTGGGTCTTCTCTCCAAATATGCAAGATGCATTTCTTAGCTGTTGTCAGGGGGGAATCCCCTGTCACTTCCCCCATTATTTTCTGTAGGTCGCTCCAAAAAGTGTGAATTCTTGGACACGACCACAGTGTGTGAAAGAAAGTTCCTTCTATTCCGCAACCTCTCAGTCAAAGTTCCGAGGCAGTCCACCCCATGCGTCTAGGAGTTGTGCGTGCGTAATATGATTGGTGGAGTATACGTAGGAAAATCAGTCTAAACCCTGATTGTATGGCAGCCTCCTAGAAAGTCCCCTGTGCCTCCTCCCACTGCCCATCATCGCAATCTCCGACATCAACCTCCCACTTTGATCTACCCCTACCAGGAGGTCGGGAGAATTATTTCGTAGTTTCTTGTATATGAGATAGACTGTTATTTGGGTAATGCTTCCATTAGGACTTGGTCCTCTAGGGGGGAGTAGTCTGGCAGGGGTCTCCCTGGAGATATGTGTACTGAGGCATGTCAAAGTTTAAGGTATCTTAAAACCTCAGTGTTGGCTAGTTTATATTGGGTATGTAGCTCATCCCAATTAAGCATGTTGCTATCCCTGGAAATGCCTATAAAGTCCCATGATTTAAAACCCAATAAATCACGTACATGTGAAAGTGCGTTACTGTGTCATAGTGGAGTCATGTTAGTAACCTTCCCCTTCCATACCACGAAGGAAGTGGCAGTGCACCATATCTGAGCAATTGTGCGTGTTTGTGGAAATAGGTTACCTCCCATGGGTGAACTGTAAAGAACGGTCTGGATTCCTCCAAGACCCATGGAGAGTCTCTCCAATCTGTAATTCGGGTCGTCCCAGGGGGCAAACACCCAGTCGTTCACTATCTCCAACTGTGCCGTCCAGTGATATTTTTTTATATCTGGGAGGCCTATGCCTCCGTCATATACTCCATGTGTTAATTTGGATAGTGCAATGCGAGGTGGAGCTGCATTCCATAACAGTGAATGGAGAAGGGAATCAATGGATCTAAAAAAATCATCTGGCACTCGATGCGGAGTTCTCTGCAAGGTGAAAGCATTTGGGGTAGCATCATCACCTTAAACATGGCCGCTCGCCCCAATAGTGAGAACGGTAAGGTTTTCTAATGTTCCACATCTGCCTTAAAACTTTCTAGGGGGGGGGGGGGGCAAGTTCAGTCAATAAAACAGGGCGGGTCCATAGTGACATGAATACGTAGATACTTAAAGTGGCCTGCCGACAATGGCAACTCAACGCTTATGGGAAGTGTGGGCATGGGACCCGTTATTAAGTGCATGAGGGGTTTTCCCCAGTTCATTCGAAAGCTGGAGTACTACTGACCAAAAGTGAGGAGGATGTGTGTGAGGCGGTTGATCGTGGCGAGTGGGTTGGACACAAAAAACAGGATATCGCCTGCATACAAAGAGATGCGTTCTTCCCATGATCCTCCCCACGTGATGCCCATTACAATCGAGTCTTGTCTTACCCACGCCACCTAGGGCTCCAGGGCTAGTGTGAATATTAAGGGGGAAAGAGGACATCCCTGTCTGGTTCCTCTCCTCAGAGGGAAACTACGTGAAGTTATACCATTTACCTTAACCTGGGCAATTGGGGCAGCATACCGCAGTCACATCCATCCCAAAGAATTTGGACCAAAACCCAATTGTTCGAGTGTTCCAATCAGTGTGATTCTCAATCAAAAGACTAAGGTTAGCCCTCACAAAATTATTATGACTAGATTATCGCAAGCAACTGATTTGCTATCTCAACAGCTTCCATTCTCGGGTGTAAGGAACCCTGCCCACCAGCTCACCCAAAACCTTCCACGATCTACGAACTGGCGACTTGGTCCATGTGAAGATGCTACAGTGGAGTGCTTCATCTACACACACTGCTGTCAAGTGCCAAGGACAGCCCACCTCAATCCACATATTACACGGTAAGGTGATGACAGAAATTGAAGAAGGCAGATCTACTGAAGGGTGCGTCTGCAGGTGCATTGCTAAGACATGACAGTGATGTAACCCCTCCTTCTGCCCACAGCTATGGCCCATGACCCTGGTAATAAGAAGACTCCTCATTACTTCATACATCAGAGGGTATTATTGCTGTAAGCCTATTTGGTTAGTTCATAATGTGGCTTTATTGGAAAGGGGCAGGCAGTGGGCTGGAAGACGTCAACCACGGAGAATCGATCACTCTTTCCAGGAGCAGATGATTGGTCTATCAAGACAGCACATTCCTGTAAGTTATGGATCAACACAAGCAGCACTCTGAATCTTTGCTTATGTCGGTTGTGCTCCTGGGTGTCGACCAGTTTCCCTGTTGGTGTGCACATGATTCCAATCCTCTTCGAAGGGCACAGCGTCCAGACCTGAATCTGCAACAACATTTTATTCCTGTATGTGATCATTACAACACCAGCTATCTGCTTGCTGCCACCAAGGTACTAGTTTGTGAGGAAGGAAATTGTAGTATTTCCATGAAACACCGCAGGTGCAACGTGACTATATGAAATAGCCAGACCAGGTACCACGTCCAATTTTCTCTCAAGTTTATATTCCAACAACTGTCTTTCCTTTTGGTGTACTGTTTACTCAAAACTGTGCCTGTGAGCAAAATGTCACTTATTACATTTATGGCAACATAGCTATAAGTGGCTGCCCAAAAACGGTCTGAGCTGCTGCTTTCCAGGTTATGTACTACCCACGATCAGACACTCGGCTAGGCTCATCGAAAACCTGAAGTCGGAGTTTTCTTCCACAGCTGGATATCGATTCGGACTCAGAGGTTTGCCTGATTACAGCTGGCTGATGGGGAGATACTCAACAAACACTCCAGAGATGAGTGAACCCCTGTGCTAGGACTCTGGATTCCATTGGCAAGCTCCCCTCTACATTCCAAACACTCTCATTCTCTCGCGCGCATCCTCCTCAATACTCAGCCACTGTAACAGCCTCCCTGCTTTATTTCCATATTCATAGGCCCGTACTGAGAAGACATCCCTATTCCTCTGGATTCATCCAGCCTGCCTGTAGTGTAGATTAGATCAGTGCAACTCACTGAGAGGAAAGCTTGTAGTACCTTTATACCACTGAACTTCAACGATCTGGGCGTCTGACTCTAGCTGTCTCATCTCAGCTCTTTCTTGCTTAAGCTTTGAGATGTGACCCACAAATTTTGCCTCGCAGCATATGCTTAATTTGAACCGGGGATTCCGGTGCTAAGCACCAGCACTTAATCATTAACACCAGCGCTTATCACGAGCAACAGTCAAGGACACATTCATTTATGATAGGCACGGGGAGATTAAGTGATTTGCCCAGAATCATAGGAAGTTGAGCTGACTCCGAGACTTGATCCTGGTTCCCCAGCTTGGAAGTCGGCAGTTCCTGCCATTACCCCACATCCTTTCCCCACTTTCATAGTTAGCAGTTGGTTCTGTTTTAGGCAGCGCTAACAGGAGAAATGGGCTGGTGCAAGCTGTCTCCTGACAGAGAGCCTGACACTTCTTTTTTTGCAAATTAACCACTGAGCATTTGCATTTGCTTAAAGGACTCTCATAGGGTCAGTGAGAAAATCCACAGACTGAGTTCAGTCTAAAGTACATTCTATCTCCTTCGTGAGGACATCCCGAAAGTCCTCTTTCAAGAGCCACCAAACATTCAAAGAATGGCACAAAGAAAAGGTCTAATTAGAAAAAGGATATTTGTGCCCCTGGGAACAACATGTAGTCCAGCTCTAACAGGTGCTGTAATACCCCAGACATCCTCTAAGCCATAAGAATAAGAGGCTGTAAAATTGCCACAAGAGTCTGACTAGTGTGTTATATTGAAATGTGTTGTGCCTATCACTGAAAAGCTACACTTCGCCACTAAATTCCCCACTAAGCGTACCTAAATATTGACACAAAAAATATAGCCAAAATATCATGGTCAGAATATCGTGACTACAAAGGTTTTGTGGACCAAAATATCGAAGCTAGGAATATCATGTCTAATAGAAACTTCTAGCTACAGATTCCTTACAGTAGAATATTCCCAAATGTCAGAAAGGATCTGGAAATTGTGGAGCAATCCTACTTGAGCGCTCGTAGGTGTCATTGTTCGGCTCTGTGCGGCGTCATTGACATTATCCACAATGGAGGTGACGTGCATGGTGCCTATATAGGCACTACCCCGGCACGCTGACACCAGCTGCTTATTTTCCATACTTTCGTGCAGATCCAGATCGAGCTCCCCTCTGTCATTTTTTGACTGACTTTGACCTTTTTGTCGATGACTAGTGTGCCTTTTTGTTTTTTTAGATGTCCTTGAAAAAACCTTGTGGCACCTGTCATCGACAGATTTTGTTGATAGACCTCCCATTTGGTATGCCTGTTGTGCCTTAATAGGGACCATGACTCCACATCAAATGTAGATTGCAAGACGATGAACACTAAAGCCATCAACAAGAGATCCATAAAGCTTTTGGCCACTCATCACATGACTCCGCTCCACTGCAGGTCCCGTTCATGTTGGAAGTCTCTTGGATTCTCTTGCGCTGGCCCTTGTCTCACTCCAAGACTTCTTCTGGTAAGTTCAACAAGAAGAAGTCCAAAATGTTTAAGTGCTCTTCAACTTCTCCATGCCACTCCCATTCTTCGGACCATTTAGAGGAAACAAAACCACAAATCACGACCTTGCTCTCAGGTAGTCCCTTTTCTGTTAGAAACTGGATCAATTCCGTGCTGCCTCAAATTTTCTAGAGCTGGAGCAATCTCCGCCCAGCTCTGAGAGTTTATGAGGCCATGAGCTTAATTTTTGGGCAGACGTATTCTTGTGGAGTACCTTTGGATCCATCGGGGTCGGGAAGTTCCTCCAGTGGAGCTCCACGGGTGAGTTCGCCCTCACGTTTTAACTCTTTAGGATCCGTTGGTGGATCTAGATCCGCCCCAGCATTGCAGCCTCCTCCTGTGACTGTTCCAGTGGTGCCATTTCTGGCACAGTTGCCGCCCATCGGTGGTGCCAAACCCATTGTGATTCCCGACTTATCTACCCTTGACACTGGATAATCGCGGGGGTCTTGCAGGACATTTATTTACATATTCCAGTCATGCACAACCACAGATGTTACCTGTGAATCACGGTGGGCTAGGAGCCTTATCAGTTTTCTGTTCTGCCCTATGACTTTACCAGTGTGCCTCGGGTGTTCACCAAGGTGATGGCAGTGGTTGCAGCACATCTGGGGAGGTCAGGGGTTCCCGTCTTTAACTATCCACAGGATTGGCTGTTGAAGGAGGGCAAGCCACAGGCAGTCATCTTCCACCACAAAAAAGATGATGGACCGAATGCTAAACCCACATCTGAAGACATCCAGTGATTGGCCTGTACGAAGACAACTTCACTAGGGTACGATGGGGCACCCAGGGGCAACTCACAGATCAGATTCCTATCAGTAGGAGAGTATTGGCACCAACACTTTTCTCCTTTTTTTATAAACAACATTGTGCAATTTCTAACAGTGGAACTGGCAGATGCTCCTTTGTCAGAGGGGGAGAAAGTAGTGACCCTTCTCTTTGCGGATGACACACTACTGGTGTCCAAAACTCCAGGAGGGTTACAGCAGCTTCTTGATCAATTTAAAGATTTCTGCAAAACAAGAGGCCTAGTGATAAATATAACTAAGACCAAATTTATGACACTGAATCCCCACAAGTCTTACAAGGGATGGCCCTCTCTTGGTGGAATGCAGCTCAAGAGAGTCAGTGCCTTTGAATATTTTGCTCTAAAACTGTCTGATAACATGTTGTGGAAACCCCATATATCCAAAATGACTCTGAAGCATAAACAATTGTTTGGGGCCCTGGGGAAAGAGCACCAATCCTCATTTAGCAAGCCAGTTGCATCAGTTGCGGCTGCTCTGCAAGTCTATGGCCTCAAAATAGTGAGCTCCACGATGTATGGGTCCGATCTGTGGGGATTTAGGCAAATGAAGGAGCTCACTAGTTCATCACACAAATTCCTTAGGAGTCTGGGGATGTTGCCACAGAGCACCCCATTTCACCCTCTCATACTGGACATGGGAAGGCAGTCTATGGCCGCAAAACCCAGGATGTGTCCTCTGTTGTTCTGGTTGAGGATTGGGTCAACACCCAAAGTCTTCCCTATGCCCTTGATCTAGAGGGAATAGGTTGCATGGATAGATTTAACAAAGTCAACTGGCTATCAAATGTGACGAGCCTGCTATCCGATGTTGGGTAGGGGATATCTGGGATATCCCTCTTTGCTTCCCTGTAAAAATTAAGTAAAAGAATGTTACTGGGAGTGGGTAGAGCAAGGTGAGCTTGGTAGTGGATCTCAAGGAAAGCTCACTCTAGATTTTATGGCCCACAAGTCACATCAGTTCTTTGAGAGTTACCTAGACTTCCTGGAAACACCGAAGGATAGAAAACTACTGGGGAGGTGTTAGAATCTAAGGCATTCCCAGGTTTACGAAACCTTGAAATCTGGGTGTTGCATGGGAACACCCACAGCAACACCCATGGAATCCCCGTTTCACGCAGAGTGACTTTGTGTGGCATTATAAATATGGCTCAGCATTGTCTGCCACCGGAACGTCAAAAAAAGTGACATAGCGGTGGAACATGGGCCTTGTAAATAAGCCCTTTAGTGTAGTCGCACTGGCAATGACCTTTTAAAAACACTCTAAAAACATGTCCTGAAGGTTGCAGTTCAAAAAAACATTTCCATACTAAAGTTCAGCAACGAAACAGATATATTGAAGCTACTTTTCCCTATAAAGTATGCATGGTACCTTGATAAGTATTGTGAACCTGGTGTTTCCAGCATAATGATGACCAGCACAGACTCATTCTGGAGGCATTAGGCTCTTGTTCATTTGAAGTCTTAATTTACAAGACAAATTCATCTTGTACGCATAAGCTATGGCAGTGTGGCATGACCACCTCTATGCCCCCAGTCCCTTTCTTCTCTCCGGTGGGAGTAGGAACTAAGGTTCCAGCTGACCTCCTATGTCCTTGTGTAATGTAACTGGTGCTCATGTAAAGCGCTCCAATACCTCCTGATGGAGTTTGTGCTATAAAAAATGCAAAAAAGAGATGAATCACATAAGTTGTTTTCAGACTTTAAAAGCGCCTGCGGAAGTGAAGGCGCATTCAAAGTTTCAATGCTGCTACTCACTCAACCCTCTTCTCAAAAACCGTAACATGTATTTAAAAGTTTGAAAATCGTTGGGACGCCGGGATAGACCTCTGAAAACCGGGACGCCTGGTCACTCTCTTTTTGCAGATCAGGTCCCCAATGATGTAATAATGTATGGGCGCTTACTTCATCTCCAGAGAACTTTTGTTTTTTAGTGTATTTCTTTGTTTTTATTGCTCTTTTTCATATCTCTAAGTAAAGATCTACTTCATCTCTAAGTAATAGATCTGGCTAGTCGTTGAGTTACTGTGTCGTGCTATATTTGGCTTCCTAATGCAACCTCCTAAACTAAGCCTCAACTGTGGAACTTTGCTACTCCATTACAGCAAAGTGCCCAAAGGGCACTTTGCTATCCGATTGCTGATCAAGAGTGCATGGGGCCATGAGACACCGGTGGTAAATGACAGTACTTACCATAGATTTTGTTTCTGCACTCAAAGAAAATGTCTCCACACAACCTCACAAATGTTTTGCAAAACCATTATCCTCATGAAAGTAGTGGCAGTTCCTGGTAGAATGTTCAATAATCTTATGAGGCAGAATCTTGTGGACTGAGGTGGCAATGCAGCAGGACATGATTTACTTTTTCAGAGCTTTGCCTTGAGGGCAAGGCTATAAGCCATCAATACCTGCTTGTTCGTGTGGTATTCATCCAGTCGTTAATTTGAGCCAGAGGTTTTCATTGCTTGGCACCGGCACGTACTTCTCAGCACTGGCACTTATGACAATCCACCAAGGTTTGTGTAATTTTGGGATGAGCACAACAGAGAGCACTACCTGTTTACCCTATAGGTAGGACTACTGGAATTATGTGGCAGGAGATGTCAAATTATTCGGCAGGGTTGAGTAAATTATGCAGCAAGAAAAGTCAAATTATGCGGCATCATGCGGCACATTTTATAATAGTATTACTTCTTTATTGCGTCATTTTGAAACTTGGTAACACTGTCTGGGCATTGGTTGCACCTCATCAGTAACAGTTTAGTACCCAATTATAGCAATAAGCACAGAAAGGTGACCAGACCAGCATTGCAAAGGACATTGCTCTGCCCTGCAACTCATGTTGCTGCATTTTAAGTAACTTTTTAACAATTTGAGCTAGAGACGCATTTTATGCGACAGATGATGGATTTTGTTGAAAATGTGGCAAATCTATAATTATGTGAAAATCTTTGCAGCCGCACAATGGCATGATTCAGTGGCCCTACTTGTAGGCCTAATAGACCGATCCGACACTGACTACAACTGTGACTCAACTTTATTTTAGCTGAAATCCTTCTCTTTGTTCAAGACCAAAAGGGAAGTATGAGTAAGTGCCTTATAACTGAAATCAACAGGGAGTACCAGCCAGTGCACTTTAACCTCTAAAAGCTTCTGACCCCAAAGGAGCTGTAGCAGTAGTTTGATTGACTGCATTGTCGGCAAGCCAACACCCTTAGAGTCAAAAAGAGTAATATTGAGGTATCTGGAATACAGAAATGTATTGCAACAAATTTCATTTGCAGGACCATGAAAACATATTTGCTTTTTTGCTTTCTGTATATATGTATGTGATGGCATTTGTGAAGCATTAACCTAGCTGTAAAGCAACAGTGTGCGGATCATGAGGCTTGTTAGTAGTAAATAGCTGTGGTCCAAGTGATGGATGCTTAGAATGATAGCTTCTTTGATAGGATATGAGGTAAATGAGTGATAATCTTGGAATGGTGGGTATGTATCATGTTTTGAAAAATCATGAAGTGAGGTCCCATGTGGATTTTCCGAATTGATAATTCTGTTCCACCCATTGTGGTGACATTGGTGTGGATATTAAGAAGGCTTGCCCTGCTCATTTAGAAAGTTTTATGCAGTGGAACAAGCTTGCAGGCTGAGTCTTACTGTGGCTCTTCTAAATATAACCATACCATTATAGCAGGATTCCAGAGCTTAATTGAGCTGGTTGTTGCTGGTGGGTCCCACAAGCACCAGCTTTTTGGGACCAGGACTTATTTTTCCATCTTTAGATTTTGAGGCAGAACAAGGGAAAGAAAGGAAGAAAAGAGGTAAGAAAGGGAAGAAAAATGCCAGAAAAACAGTGACAAAGGAAAAAAGCAGGAATGAAAAAGAACCAGCGAGAGTGTGATAACAGGACAGGGTGTGTAGGGTGATGGATGAAAGGGGCATGAGGTGGGATCAAGATTATGCACCTTCGTATTCAGGAAATCCCACATCCGGCCAGCGGCCACAGGCTTCTGAAAATAAACAGTTTGGGCACCGCCGCTTGTTATTTGTATTGTTTTACAAATTAAGCACTGCATCTATCAGACATCCACAGGTTGGGATCCGATCTGTGAAGCCCCTTCTCTGACTTAGATGGATGCGGCTGCAGGAAGAAAGTTGACAACTGCACAAACTAGTTAAGATGGCATTCTTCTGCAGCTTCTTCCAGAAATCACCATAGAAACCACCTTGTTTTTTGAAATAACAGTGTACAGTAAATGGATTAACAAAATCTGTGACTCATTCACCCTTCTGAGTGAGGTTATTGTCAACAGAAAATATCTCGAGAGTGAGATAATTCACTTCCCAGTTTTGTAAACACTCAGATCAAAGAGCCAGTACGTTCAAGGCCCTCTTCACAGTAACAAAAGGTGCAGAGTGTTTACTTTTTCACTGTGTCTCATAGAAACTGAGAAGCGCAGGGAAACTTAAGCAACAAGGGCTCATAGGGCTTCCTCATAAAGGTAGACAAAGCTGGTACTTACATTGGAGTCTTACAACCCTTCCTTAGCAGTGCTTTAAATGGGAAAAAATAAGTGCAGGTACTCATTAAAATGAGTTAGAGGTGTGACAAATGGGCGGGGCTATGGGCGGGGCTAAGGGCAAGACATAATGATACTTAATGACTTCTGTACCAGTTGCCACACATATCAAAACACAACAGAAATGCATTTATGTGAGCAAAATAGGTTAAATCATTACACAAAATGAAAGCCAAACAGGACATGTTACCATTTCCTTATTTTGTAATATTGAAAATTCTGTATGTCAAACCGTTATTTGTTATTGTTTGGCACAATGCTATATATTCTCAAGCGTGCACACACACAGAAACAAACAAGCAGACGTACACAAAAGCATTCCACCATGCAAAGGAGCCCATGCTGAATAGTCAGCAAAGGATGAGCTCTGGACTACAGAAGCGCCTTGGCTGTCAGAGACAGCTTCTTCTCTGACAGCCTGGTGCTTACCAGCACTATCAGCCAATGAGCCTTCCAGTAGCTAAGTGCCGGTACTAACAATGCTAAAAATAAGAAGTGCCGGTACTCAGTACCTGTGAGTATCGTCCCATTTAAAGCACTGCCTCTGCCCATTTCTCTATGGTCAGGCTCTTCCTGTCTCTTGCTGGTTTAGTGTCTTTACATCCACATCTCCTCTCCGTTCTCGATTCACCTCTCATTTTCTACCCAGCCTCTAACCTTCTCTTTGTGGTTCTGCCAATCGTACTCCCACCTCTCGCTTACTCTCTCCACAAGTCTATTACATTTTGTCACTATTTTTTCCCCACTTGCCTCCTCTTCTCCACTCCATGATGTACCCATACCCTAATTTTGACACCTGGCCTATATTTTGTTGTGCTATATTTTATTATTTGTGTTGATAGAGCACACTTACTGTTGAGGCCTGTATTTTTGAATAAAGGCTCGCTAAAAAAAACCAATGCTTGATTGATAATTGTTCCAGTAAATAAAAGCATAAGTCATTTAATCACTTCAAAAGTGTTTGCAAGCTGTAAAAGTGTGTGCCTGAGCGTGCGAGCACGCGCCGTCGCAGCCCTGCAAATCCTGCAAGGCAACATTTTAAACTAAATTTCAGGCTAAAGGTTATTTCATTTCTCTTGATCAGACTGCTTCCCAGCATTAAAAGAGACAATTCGATTGAAATCGCATGTGGTTCATCAATAGTTAAACCAGTTACTTCAAGAAATACAGAAGATTTTTTACTTAACACAAATTTATGTTAAAATGCCATTTCTAAGCACCCATTTCAGAATTGAACAAATATCTGGTATTTGTATCAGGGAAAAAGTGGCAATCCTAACTTCAGCTGTCACCACACTTTTTTACATTCCTCCCCTCCTTCTTTCTATGTTTATCTTGTTTTTCTCCCAACCAGATCCATTGCCAGTTGTCACAGGAGCTAATTTCTGGAGTGCTGCAGCGTTCCCTGCTATTCATTGCTCTTTGGCAGGGCTGCCTTCACACCCATGGATCCCTCGCTCTTATCATGCAAATGCAGCCATTAGTGTTTGAGGGGCACACAAAGGGAAGTGCCTCCTGTGCTTAAAAAAAACAGCTTTGGCAAGGGTGTAGTGTTGTTAAACACCGCGTGACACAAGTCCTCTCCAACCCCTGCAGTGTGGGGATGCGGCATCTGTCCTGCCGTCGCATCAATCAGGGTACCAGTACTCTCCCTGACTAAAGAAAAGTGCCGGTACTGGCGGCTAGAAACTTTGGAAGTGCCGGTACTCAGTACCGGTGAGTACCGGCCCATTTAAATCCCTGTTCCTTATTAAACTGTAATGCAAAATTCAAATCAGCAGACAAAAGCTAAAAGTGTATCAAGATGTCCCAGAACTCATCAGTGGCAAAATCTCAGCCTTTTTCTACAATCCTGAAATATTTCTGGCTTGCACTCTTCAATATCTACAATCGGGTTCATCCAGTGTTTTTATTCGTTTATGAGTTCTTTCGCCCTTTTCATCAAGTATATTTCATTTACCAGTTGTCCTGAATCGGATGAAAGCCTACGATTTAGAAAGGGGATTGCTGGACCCCAGTTTGATTTTTTTTCCCTGCCTATTTTTGGATCGCACTGAGAAGCGCCGCAGCTTGACCATGCCCTCGGATACACCCATCTTCAAGATGGGCTACTTAAACACTAACAATGCGTGTCTGGGCAGCCTTGTGAGGTCAAGGTTGGTGTGCCCACAACTGATTATATTTCTTTGGATTAGCACTCAGGTGCTGGTTTTAGGAGGTACCTTTGGGGCCGCCATATTGAATCGGGTACAACTCGTGTTTTAATTCGTTTATGAGTTCTTCCTCCCTTTACAGTAAGTATATTTCACTTACCAGTAGTCCTGAATCGGAGGGAAGCCTGCGATTCTGGAAGCAGGTAACTGGACCCCAGTTCGATTTTATTTTCCCCGCCTGTTTTCGGATCCCGCTGAGAAGAGCTGCAGCTTGTCCATGCCCCTGGATACGCCCATTTCCAAGACGGGCAACTTAAACACTCACTATCCATGTCCGAGCAGCAGTGAGTCATTATCTCACCAAAGGCATGTCTGTCTGTGCCCAGACGGCACCCGGGCCCCGTCCCCTTAGTCCTTTAATCTCAGAGTCCTCTCAACAGCTAGGAGTTGCATCTGTTACATGCAGGTAAAAAAAATTAACTGTAAGCTTTTTGAACCTCATTTAGAGTTAGACACAAACAGCTGTATATGTGAAAAGTGCCACCTTATCTGCCTAAACACTAAAATATGTTCCGGTATGGCTACCTGCAGATAACAGAAGAAACCTGACATTCGCTGTGCTCTGATTCATGCGTGGTCTCTAGGTAAACATGCAGTCACATTTGTAGGGTTTATAGAAAGCATCAGGTGGATGGTATTCATTACGGAAACATGGGCAGACGCCACCTGTAGTCCCGGCATGAATGTTGCCAATCCCCCCGAATATGCTATGCACAGGCTGGACAGAACATACAAGAAAGGAGGTGGGTTAACAATAATTTTGAGAAACAATTTTCCTGCCTCCTGCTCACCTGCCACCTTCATAGACTGTGAAGCATTGCTCTTTACCATTGAACTTTCTAAAAAAACAATCCTTCAATGGATTATTGTTATATTGTCCAGGAGGGTCTAGATCCACATTTCCACAAGACATTTGTCTTCTCCTGGAATCATGCTCCCTCAAAAATGACTTTACCATTTTTGGGGATTTTAATTATCACTTAGAAAACACTGTAAGCTACTGATGATTTAATTGAAACCTTGACTGGATTCAGTCAATCTCAAATTATCAGCAGCCCTAATCACTCTGCGGGGCACACCCTGGATGGAGTGTTTACTAACAATCGGAGCATGAAATTTACAAAGGCTCTTAACTTAATTTAGTCTGACCACAAAGCTCTGATCTTTACCATTAATGTCCTCTCCAATAGTATCTGCACATCTCATGCTAGTAATACTAAATCTTTTCGACTCTGGCACAAACTTCACGTTTTGGGCCTTTAGAACCACTTTATCTGATTCAGAACCAGCTCCATCGGTAGTTTCTGACATTGCCTCAAGAGAATGTGAAAGTTGGATTCAGTTAGCTACTGATGATCTTGTTCCTAGTATATCCAACACATCCAAAGAACTAATCCTCCGGTTCAGTGGTATAATGAAGATCTATGTAGATATAAAAGCCTCTAAACAGCACTGTCGCAGCCAGGGGATAGTATGGAGGAATGAATACAATGCTATAGAAAAGGAAAAGGGAAAATAGAATCAATGTCTAGTTAAATATAAAGCACTTGTTTAACTGCAAAATCAGAATACTTCACAAAAAATATTAAGCTAGTTAAAAACTCCACTAAGGAGCTTTTTCCTATGGGTATTAACTTAACGTCGACCTCATCTAATTCCACCATAGGTAATCAAGATTTCTGTAATGCCTTGGTAATTAATTTCCAAAAGAAGGTTCAGGACATCTTTGATAGCTTCTCGGCCAATAGTCAAACCAGTATGATCCTGATCCTGATCCTTACTGAACTACATTCTCAGTTCCTTTAGAGAATTTACTAGTCTGTTGACAGAGCAAGTTATGGCTACCAAGTCGGGATCTCCGCTTGACCCATGCGCTCCCTCCCACCATTATCAAGACAGCACCAGATATCATTGCTGGACATTTAGCAAAAAATGATAATACAGAATCGGAGGGTTTATAATGCCATTACCTGATCGTCAACCATAATCAGTAAAGAATCTTAATCCCTGAGGTTAAAGGAGGAATATTTTTGGTGCTCCTCAACGATAAAGAGTCGAACCGTGCTTGGACATCTGGCTCCTGAGTGGTTGCTTGGTTTCAGAGACTTGGAGGTAAAGCTTTTTAAAACAAGGGAACTTTCACTGAGAAAACTAAACACCGTAGGAAGGTACTATTACACATGCACCATCAAAACCTCATTTTGTATAGCAGAAGGCACAACACATAAGAAGTGGGGCACTGACTAACCGGCAGCGTGGTGTGTTGTGAGTGGATTGTTATAATGGGCAAAAGACAGACCAGCTTTGATGGTCAGCGCACCAGTCCACAGACAGGCACATGCATTGACATTACAATCAGCTTTGCATTCCCAGGAATAAGAACCAGCCTTTGGCGATATAGACACTAACGATAATGGCAACTCTCCAATCCTCTGGAACATGCATTTGGACCCTTAGAGACTCACATGCTCGGGAGGGGCAGCTACTCTGTTGGAGCAGAGGAGCATCACCCCATTGAAATTACCCCCAAGGATGGAAAATTAAAGGGTATTTCATTGCCTTTTAAGTTTTCATCCTCCTGTCCTGAACCGAACAATAAGACAGGGGAGGCCGCTGCTGAATGACAGCAGCAGGGAGGATGGTGGGCTGTTAGTGCACTTTTCAAATTGCAATTGCACTTGCAATTCCAGTACCGTATGGTATAGTTTGGGATAGGGTTTCATATGATGTATTCGGTCCTACAGAACATTTAAAAATGTCACACTTGTTTAAAATTTCAATGAATAATTTCATCACCCCGAGTACACTCTCTAATGATTGAGACACTGAGACTGTAAATACTATTCTCTCAGTTTTAGAACAAGCTGCTGCATTTTCTAATTGTATTTTCGGGAATTGTACAAAGATACACCTGACTTCGAAAGTATGTATTGTTACCAGCACTATGGTCATCACTGTAAACATTTACCATCAATGAGAACATTGCCCAACGCCACTGAAAGGTAGTTCTGCCACATTTACACAGAAAGTTGCATACTTTTCTGGGTTCAATACATAAGAACCTATGTCATACTACTATAAATTAGTACAAATTAATGGAACTGCAAAAGAAATTATGCTGACAAACACCAGATCAGATATTCAGCACCTTTCATCTCCCAACTGTCTATACAAGGTTTCGACTATTGGAGGGACACGATAGACATAAAATCCATCTGGAGGTCGAAAGAATGGCAAGTTCAGGGATCTGAGGCGTTATTCGGAGCTTGCCTCATACCATTAGAGAAAAGTTTCCTGTACAGTGCAACAGACTACCTGCTATGGGTTTGCAAAAATAAAAGACCTGAAAACACCACACATCCACTCGCCCATACCTATTGAAGGTATATCAAATTTCACACTGTTTAGTGAGGAGGTACTGGGTAAAATAATAAAGAATGGTACATACAATTCTTCAGCTCCCAATTGGAAGGGATGGTTGGTTTGGCCTATCAACACAAATAGGTGTCAATTAAGATTCAAGGGTACCACCAGAGGGTTTAGGATTCACAGGCCTGACCCACGCTATGTACACACAGCGACCCAGTGGTAGTGACTTCTTATAGCATTGGGAAGTTGTACAACAGGTGAAACAACATTTGTCCCTTCTTTCAGAAAACATGTATCTTAGGGATTTCTTGTTGGGTCCCTAAAAAACGCATAAGAAACGCTTCTTATATGCCATCTACATTGAACTGTGGAAAGTCTCCCAACAGGATGTTCCTGAGAGATTACGTGAAATTGATAGGATTAACCTAGAAAAGGCCCTGGCTGTGGTGGACAATGGTATGACCACACTTTCTTCACATATTTGTTCAATGGGCAACATTGCGTCCTCTGCAATTGACATAATGGAACAAGATTTGTCTACTCTACAATATGGGCAATCTCAATTGCGCTCCATTATGCTTTTAAGCTGAAGGCTGCAATCATTGCGTTCAGGCCACGTGCCATGGTGATATATTAACAGCACAAGTTTGTTCTCGGCTTACAATCTGACCGACAGACAATTGACTATGGCACACAGAGATGCAAAGTACACCATGCTGCTCATTGAAAAATTTGAGAAGTTACCTTTTGCAGTAGCAGAATCACCATCTACAGAATGGTTCATTCATGGCTATATCGCACTGCCAATCACGACATTTCAGTTCCAATACTCTCTTAGATACATCCAAAATTAAAACCTCTACAGACCGGGTGAGACCTGCTTCGTGGACGCGCTGCTCTCCTCTTCCTGCTGCTGGCCCTGCTGGTGCTCCCTCGGCCCCCTACGCAGCATCCAAGCCTGCCGCCGCCGCTGCTTCACCGTACGGCCTGGAAGCAGCTAGAACTTCATTTCCCAGGTGCCCCGGCGCTCCTTTGACGCAACATACGCGCCCGGAGGCGCATTTAAGATCGGCGCTCCCTCGGTGGAGCGGGAAGTTTACAATTAAAACCTCTACAGACCAGGTGAGACCTGCTTCGTGGACGCGCTGCTCTCCTCTTCCTGCTGCTGGCCCTGCTGGTGCTCCCTCGGCCCCCTACGCAGCATCCAAGCCTGCCGCTGCCGCTGCTTCACCGTGCGGCCTGGAAGCGGCTAGAACTGCATTTCCCAGGTGCCCCGGCGCTCCTTTGACGCAACATACGCGCCCGGAGGCGCATTTAAGATCGGCGCTCCCTCGGTGGAGCGGGAAGTTTAAAATTAAAACCTCTACAGACCGGGTGAGACCTGCTTCGTGGACGCGCTGCTCTCCTCTTCCTGATGCTGGCTCTGCTGGTGCTCCCTCGGCCCCCTACGCAGCATCCAAGCCTGCCGCCGCCGCTGCTTCACCGTGCGGCCTGGAAGCGGCTAGAACTGCATTTCCCAGGTGCCCCGGCGCTCCTTTGACGCAACATAGGCGCCCGGAGGTGCATTTAAGATCGGTGCTCCCTCCGTGTCGCGGGACGCGCGCGGGCGGGCGCCGGGCTAAGCCCGGGCAAAGGGCGGGCCGTCTGTGGCCGTCCGGGGTCGAAGGAGGTCGGGTCGGGCCACCCCCCCTGGCTCAAACGAGGTGTGGGCCTAGCTGCAAGAGATCGTCAGTCGTGTGAGTACATTATATACTGTGCCAGGGAATTATCTAGCGCTGTGTAGTATACTGAGATACATATTGAAAAATGGGGAAAAGACCACCACCTGTGCCTAAATCTAATCGTAAGCAGCCAACTTCATCATCTACTGCCATAAACCCCACTCCATTACCTAGTTTGACCGCTATTGATAAAATGCTCCAGAAGACAATTGGTGTTGTGGCCTCTGCGATTCAAAACACTGAAAGACGTTTATCACTTCCGTCAAGCCTGCCACCACCTTTGCTGCAGGAGAACTCAATGGAATCCCTGCTTGCTACATCGGATATAACATCCTATGCGGGGCTACCAGGCACAGAACTTAATGAGAACCACAGAATTGTGGACATAGTATCCCCTAACCTATGTTTGACAGATAACAGACTTTCGCTAACCCCGACTATGCTAAGATTAAGTACTAATAAGAGTGCTAATTCCATTTTATCCCTAGTTCATGAGCAGGCATATTCGGACGGAATAGAACTATGTTCAGATACCGATGTGTCAATCACAGATAGGGGGGAAAAAGTGATAGCATATCTATGCGAACAAGGGGACAAAAAGCAAGAAAGCAAAAAACAAAACGAAAAGGGAAACAATTTGAGCCACTAGTAGTTGGGCGCCCCCAACTGCGGAGGCCCCCCGCTTCTGTAGAGCTAAATGATGGTAATAGCGAAGCCCACCCTAGCAACAAGGATGAACAAATAATATTAACTAATGTAATGTCGGGGAATGAAGGGTTCTGGGGGAGAATGGAGACTTTGTTAACTACCCTCTTAGGACCTATTAACCAACAAGTCCTCAATATTGACAAGAGGTTGAGGGCACTGGATGATCATGTGTTAAAATCAAGTACAGAGCGTAACCCTACAATTACACCACACCTCGGTACAACTAACACTAACACAGTTAAATCACAACCTATTAAGGCCAACAAGAAAGGTATAGCGCACATCAATGCCCCTCCTTTAATACCTAAACCGAGCACTAGTAAAGACCCATCAAGCTCGGAACTTCCATCTAAACAGGTATTTAAAGCAACTAAGACAGCTAGTTCTGGAGGAGGGGACCAAATCACTGCTAGAACTAATAGGGCATCAACAACACAAGTGATTGATGTTGACCAACAACCCGCGACCGCTAAGCAGGATATAATTGAAGCGACTAACACGAGACAGATCCCGGCTCGTATCAGTCTACCCCCAGAATGTGGAGCATATGTTTTGGTTTTAGTCAATGTCCCAAAATTGAGGGAAACCCAAGAGGAAAATCATGTAAGTTTAAGGAATAGAACCCTCCATTGGCTCTCTGCAAATTGCAATTTCCCAATGGATGGAGCAGTGGAGATAATTCACACTCAAAGAGTAGGGTGGGTGGGCCCATTGAGAAAAAAGTTTGAGGGGGATTGTATAATCATAAATTTTAGATCCCCACAATGGGTACAATCTACACTCTCAAAAGCCCCACCACCCTCACCCTGGGAATTTAACACCACTCTGCTTCCCCTTGGGTATTTTTATAAACATTTAATTGATTTTAATCCTAATCATGGGTTTAATTTCCCAGTAGATCAACCCGGTATGAACTATAACATTACTAATGGTTATGGATACCCTCATCAGGATCTTAATTGTAATCTGAGGAATGGCCGCTCAACGGACCATCGAATCATACCACCATCGCACTCAATGCAATATTTATCTTTCCCCACTCCCTCTTATTTTAATCCAAGGGAAAGACTCTACGAAAGGCCCAAGCAAAATTTTAATATGCCCCTGAATGAGCCTAGGTATATATACAACATACCAACCCATAATCGTTTTGAACATGCTTTCTCCAACTTGGAATGTCAGGACTGACTGGGGAAGAAAGATAGAAGGAGCGAGGATGTACCTACCACATTTAGGGAAAATCCCCACTATACACAAACCAATGAAATTATGATAATGGCACCATATACCGCTCCGGTTGTATATCCAGCAACACATGAGAACACAATTACTTTATCAACCCAACCTAAGCAGTTTAGTGGGTATAATATCTTTCGTGCTTCAAGACGTTCCAAATTGTCTATTCTCAGTTGGAACGTCGCCGGGTTGGAACCAAGATTGCTTGACCCTCAATGGATCAAGCTATTGGACGATAAAGATATCATTATGTTCCAGGAGACGTGGGCTGTTAGCAACTTATTTATTGAGGGTTACCACTGCTTTAGTGTAACTTCAAGCAAGCCTATTTTTGGCCGTGCAGTGGGAGGTTTATTTATAGGTATCAGTACATTGATGGGAGGTACCATTAAAGATCTATCAGAAGGAAATCCGAATATCCAAGTTCTCGAGTTGAAACAAAAATCCAGGATTTATATAATTAATTTTTATAACAATGATTTTCATTCTACACCTAACACAAATTTCATAGCACTCTCCAAGACTTTACAGAAACTGGAAATAAATCTGGAATCAGAGGAGGAGTTAGGGATTTTAATCGGGGGAGATTTTAATGCTAAACTTATAAAGAATTGTTGGGCAAAGGACATTAACAACATTACAGACCAAGCTGAAAAAAGGGGGCTCGAACTAGCAAAGATATTAAGTGAGCACACCCTCAGCAATGCCATGTAAGTGTCCCAATCATCTGGCATGGATTATGTCCCTACGTTTAGGGGGAGAGACTGCTGCTCAACTATTGACTTTATTTTTATGTCCCCTGACCTAGTGGACCGTGTGTTGGAATCAAAGGTAATGGAAACATCATTTGGCGATCATAATCCCCTCATAGTCACTTTGCATTTAGGCTCTGGCCCTGTATATGCGAAATCCAACGGCGCAAGAGACATTACACCATCAGGCGACGGCCTGCGGCTAAAATGGAGGGGAATTGATAGCGGAGCTATTTTAGAAACTGTGCGGAATGATTATCCTGAACTAATCAATTCTTGTCTACTTTTAAATGGAAATAATAATAGAATAATCACCGATTTTGGCAAACTGTGTTTAGTAATTAAAAAACTGTTGTCAGTCCCATTACCAAAGATAGCGAAGGAACCAAGATGGTTTGATTCTACTTGCTCTACGGAGAATAGGGAACTACGTAAGGCATTGTCCTCCAAACCAAGGTGTATACTAGAGGTACAGTTGGCAAGAAAAAATTACAAATTAAAAACAACTGAAAGGAAGGCTGCCCTGCTGACAGAACAGTGGGAAATTCTGGTTGAAAGCGCCAACCTGAAGAGCAGTGGCCCCTTCTGGTCAGCTGTTAGGAAGATGCGAGACACGGGGAAACATTTATCCCCAATCAGCTGTAACATAACTAGCAGCAGCTGGGAGGCTCACTTTGCTAAAATATATGCGACTCCTCTCAATTAAGTATTCATTTCTACCTCGGAAGAGTTAAGCAGTCTTAAGATTGATCTCTCTGAGGTAGTTATAGCCATCAAAGAGAGCCTTGGTAATAAGGCCCCCGGTCCTGATGGACTTCCTATAGATATTATTAAGTATAACACGGACTTATGGGCACCAATTCTTCTTAACGTTTTTAACAGTTTACCCATGATGCCTATGCCCGAAACGTGGGCCACTAGTACCATAGTTCCCATTTTTAAAAAGGGCGATAGGTCAGACCCAGCTAACTACCGTCCGATCTCACTCTTGGATAACACTTTAAAAATCCTTGGACGAGTTATTTATAATAGGATGATAGAGTGGACTGAAGACACTGAATTATTGGACTCGTGCCAGATGGGATTCAGGAGCGGTGTGGGCACGGTGGAGCAATGTTTATACTTAAAATTGATAGTTGATAAGTATAATGTTGCTCGATCAAGCCCAATTTATCTCGCATTCATGGACCTTTCATCCGCTTTTGACCTAGTTAATAGATCCAAACTATGGCTTATGCTTTCTAACTATGGTCTGGACGAAGCTCTTGTAACTTTTCTGGCTTATCTTCACACTGACCTCAAAGCACAAGTCAGGATCGGGTCCGGTGGTGATGTGTCCGGACCCATAAAAATAGGCAGGGGGGTCAGGCAGGGGTGCGTTTTAGCACCCCTGCTATTTATTATCTATATTAACGGTCTTGCCAAAGCTCTGAAACAAGTGACGAGAGATGTCCCAATTATTCAGGGGAATTTATTACCAGTATTATTATACGCAGATGATGCGGTCCTTATGGGCCGCACTCCTAATGCTCTTCGTTTGCTTGTTGGAGCATTCGCCCAACATATGGAGACATTGGATCTGCGTGTTAATTTAAAAAAATCTTTTATCATGTCTTGTGGACCCGGGAAAAGGAAGCTCAATATCATAAACGTAGGTTCGGATAAACTAGAATCCGTAACCTCCTTTCCATACTTAGGGATGGTTTTCGCTGCGAACGGCTCATGGAGCGGGCATTGTGCCCACGCCATGGGCAAGTTCTCGAAAGCCACCAATTCTATATTGAGCCTCCCACGCCCAAAGAAAATAGGCGCCACTAGAGCTATTTACATTTTTTTTAAACTACAGTGCATCCCTGTAGCCACGTATGGGGCTGAGGTATGGGGCTCTGGGAGAAACTTAGGGATTCAGCGTGAGGAAAACCGTTTTTGCAGAAAAATATTGGGTGCACCTTTTTCCGCCTCCAAATTCATTTGCCATAAAGAATTAAATCTCCCCTATGTTTGTGATTTTATTAGAGCCAGACCAGCCCTATTCTGGATTAGGATCTGGACAAATGACTCAGCGACCTTAACAAAAAGTATTATTAAGGATTGCCTACATTGTGACCATGGCATGCTAATACCTTGGTTAGCTGAAGTCTCTAACACATTAACCGCCGTGGATAAAGGCGAGCTTTTCTCGGAACCAACTAGAATCGAGACTAAAGATAAAGTTGTGGTTAAACAAGCACTTTATGCACTTTTTAGCTCAGAAAGAATGGGAAGGGAGTCACTTAAATCTTCTGTCATCACATACATGGGGAATGATTTATGTAGGTATCCATTACCATCCTACCTAACTCTCCCCATGTCTAATTGGGAACGATCCCTGCTCTTTCGTTTAAGGGCAGGTTCTGTAAAATTTCTGTTGGCTTTCCCTTTGGGGTATCATCATACATTAGAATATAACCCCTGTCCATGTGATGGCATTAGTAAACAGAACGATATCCACTTCCTATTCTTCTGCAAATTTTATCTAAAATATATTAATTGGTTTTTAACTCCTTATTTTAGAAAACTAAGACCCCTTTCTTTGGGGGAATCTTGTTCATTATTATTCTCCCTGGATTCAGATGAATTGATCTTCCGCACTAGCACTTTTCTGAGATTAATAGTACGCGCACGCAAAACGACGGAAAATCCCTGAAAATTACCACATGAGAGTTGCACTGAAAATGAATTGTCTTGATTATGGTGTTTTTATGGATTGTATTATTGTGAAAATGTATTGTGTTTTTGTTGTACTTTTATGGATTTTATGAAACCCGAATAAAGGTTATTTGAATTGAATTGAATTGATACATCCAAGCAGTCAGGTATGAAGCGTTGGGTGAAGGGTTTATACAGGAAACCTTGGAGTTACTGTATAGATATAGGTGCAGAAATAAGGACACTGAAGTTTTCTTAAATGGTACTGACTGAGGGAAGGCTTTCAGTGGGTCTTTAGTGTGCAAAGAAGTGTCACTTCCTGGAACGTGTAATGCTTCGAAAGCGAACTTATCTTGCTACTTGAAAGGCTCCCCAGCTGCCGTGATTCATCAGGTTTTTTAATTACTTTCAAATGGAAGGTATTTTGTGCTGAATGATAAAGGCTGCTATGGAATGGCACCAGGCATCACATATCTAGTCACTCTAAACGTTAGTGTTGTTTGCTGTAAGCAAGTATTGTTCTCCCTGACTTGGACAGTTAGGGAGGCACCACTGTGGCCTTCATTGAATGTTTCCAGTATACGGTTTGATTTGCTGAGCAGACTGAAAGCCATGTTGTTTCAACAAAATGTGGCCTTAACTTCAGCCCGAGAGACTTTGATCTCCAGGTTGCAAGGTCTTCAGCAGAGATACAGGCCCTGGTCCATACGTACATCCCGATCCATTTTGGAGAAATGGTACATCATATCCTTAACATGTCTGATACGAGTGGGATCGTACATGTATTGAAGCCACTAGGATCAGGTCTCCTAACCACCTTTCAGACCATCTTCAGAGTAATTCCAGCCTTGATACACTCCGTACTTGGAAGCGTTTTTGGAGGGCTTCCTTTGGTCCTGCTTTCAGTGGCGGGCATCCTGATTTTAATTCTGTTGCTTTGCAATGGACATCTCAATCCTTCAAGACATGGAGAGAACACTGCTGGAACAAAGTTGTCGTGAGCGTATGGTGTCCTACCTGACTACGCCTCTGCTGGAAGAGCTGAGTGAGCATTGGTTCCTGTCTTTCAGAACCGTCTGGCTAGACTGTGTCCTGCCTGTGTTCTCTTACCTCTTCTGCGGATTTGGCTGAGTGTTGGACCCGTGTCTGAAACTTCCTTTGGTTGCGCCACCAGACATAAAAGTGCTACTGGTGCCTTTGTAGGCCCTCGTGTGCAGTTGTCCACAGCCTATTCCCATGTTGATGACGGCAGTTCTATAGCCTCCCCAGGATGCTTCCGCTCCTGTTGGAAGGGAAATCGGCACTGCTCCAGAGGTACAGGCATCTGTATCAGGTGTGCAGGCATCAAATTCTTTCCCGGCGGCTGTTGTGGGAACCAGAGATGAACATCTTTGCTCACTCGACATGACACCAGAAGTTCTGGAGGGATTGCCACCTGCGGATACAATGTTCAGCGATGTTGAGTCTTTGGCGCAGGATTCTTAAACAATCTGGCCTCTCCTGTGCTGGGAACCGTTTGGCAACTTTTTTAACATTTTCTAAATTGAAGGTCAAAACTGACTTTGTTTTATCTTTCTTCCTTCTCTGCTCTAACTGAGTATAATGGCTTTCAAGTGCTCAGTGCAATAACAACAACATATACAAGTTTAGAAGACCTTTTTGAACGCTTTTTTAGGGGAAAATGATTTTTCTTTTATGGAAATTTTTTTAGGCTTTTAAAAGTGCTATTTAGTATTTTTTTATTGTAAATAATTTTTATACTTTTTAATGGCCTTAAGCTTTATCATTATCTAGCTGACCTTATTGACCTTTTGATGTCATGTCCTTTAGTCTAGTCCTTCATGTATACCCCTATTACATACATGTGTCCCATCCACACGACAATAATGATTCTAAACAGGTGACCTTTTACCTAGTAGCTTACTCCTGCCTCTTCGACACCAGGCTCTTCGTATTCTATCATAATCCCTGTACCTGACGTACATTAACATGTCCCCAGGCACGGCAGAATTATTCTGTATAAGGGACACCACTTTTTTCACCCTTGGCCAACAGCCAGGTGTGTTGAGAAAAACATTGGTGATTGTTTTCAAAACATTTATGATTGTTTTCAAAGAATCCATGATTGTTTTAAAAACATTGGGCACCATTTTAGGAATATGCAAGTCCGACTGTTTTTATCTGAACTGCTTATGTTCATCTTATTAGCACTATGGTAGAAATGTATCTACTATTTACTATATTGGTACTAGCAATCTCTTTTGTATGCTTCTGTCTCCTGATTGTCGCAGCACATATGTTTTACACAAGGCCGTCACTGGACTAATAAATACTTATTGAAATGGCCTAATTGCCATCCTGTGTATTTTCAGAGAGTAAGCAAGCACAAGTGCCTGAGGAATCAGGGTTGTCATGTTCAGTGGTTGCCAGAAACTACCTACACCGCTGTAAGATACAGGGGGGTGGTAGTGGCACTGTAGAGCTAGGTGGTCTAACGGCTGACATATCGTGGGGGGGTGTCCGGAAGCGGTAGGGAAACCTAGCCCTCAGTTTAGGTCATCCAAAACACGCAGGTCCTGGGGGATTCCTAGCAACTACACGAGGGGTTACTCTTCAGGAGGTCTGTTGGTGTGAGGAAGGTCTGCCAGTTTGGCTCTACAGGTCCAAGACACATCAAAGGGGACAGGGTAGGAGTATACTTCTCTGAATTTATCCTGTAACTAAGTTTTGCCCAGTCCACAGGGGGTTTGCTCTTAGACATCAGGAGATGCTGGTGGGGAGAGAGTATTTCAAAATGGGGATGGAAAGCTGGTGTCAGCAATCCAGTTTTTAATGAGACTGTGCAAGGCACTGTGGCTCCTGGGCTTGGATGCACAAGGTTTTAGGACACATTCTTTTCGCACAGGAATGGCATTAAAAGCGGGTAGCTGGGCTTGGAGTCGGGAAATTATCACGGGCCTGGGAATATGGTCATCCAACTGCTTCCAATGCTATGTTAGAGGGGGGAGGGGGTTTTGTGAGTAATTGTTCAGGTTGTCAACTTTTGTTACTCTTTTGCAGGCTCTTTTCTCGGGCCTCAGGCTGTTGGTTTGAATATCTGGATTGTGGCCCATTCCTTCATAATGTGGGGCAAGAGACACATTAAATCCAGTAGTCATATTGAAAATGTAGGCATTAATGCTGACATGTGTTCCTTTAGCTGGCATGGGAAAGGGAGCATGAGATTGAGGGAGCTTTTTCCATGTTTGAACAGGATGCTGAGAGGTGGCAAGGGTCCAAATGTATTGTGGCTGCACTTAGACATGAATGATTTAGTAGTGCAGAAGGGTTTGGTGTTGATAGCATCTATAAAGGAGGACTTGAAGGAGATTTGGAGGCAGTGGGCTGGTTGTCATGTGTTATGGACAGAGTTTGTGCCCAGGCGGGTCTGGTATGGGGCCCCTAGGCCAGCAGCTATTGCTCAACAAAGAAATGTACTCTTTTTGTAGGGAGGGTGGCTTCGGTAGATTTTAGCATTCTGACTTGCATTATGAGGATGTGGAATTTTTCCATGGGGATGGGGTACACTCGTCCTTTATGGGCATGGTATTGTACTTGCTACAGTTGAAGCTAGTGTTGCCTAAGGTCTTGATCATTTGTTAGTTATTGGTTCGAAGGTGGGTAGGGGTAGGCAAAAAAGGCACATTGTGGCACTTTTTTTCTGGGTGGCGGATGGCTGAGAAGTTTCCATGGTTTACCAGAGTTTATTGTTGACAGCTACAATTCAGAATGCCCAGAATCATAAGATGCTTGAGCCTCCTGCTTGACCCTCCTGCCAGGCCCGAGCTGGTTCCCCAGCTTCAGTCATGTAGGGCACCAAAATGGCTACTGCTAGAGTTGATCCTCAGTTCAGCCTCATTCACTCTAAAACAGGGTAGAGGTCAACCAGACAAATGGCTGACAAAATACTGTAAATACGAAAAAGAATCAGTTTCCAAGCACGTGAGCTGTGCTATTGCAAAGCCAGCATTGCAGTGCCAGCCTTTGCTTCATTGGTAAATTGCAACATCAGTTCAACTTGACTCTTGTACAGGTCAATATTAGTTGCAAAGCGCTTTATACCACTTGTGCGGTTTCTAAGCATTATGTATTCAATCTAGCAATACTCAAATTAACCGACCAGGGAAGATTTATTTGGGTTTGCCAGCATGATCCATACACATGAGACATCAATGACGAGTATTAATTCACTGAGGTATGTTGGCACCTTAGAAATACTGTTCATAGTGCCTGCTAGCTGTTTCAGTGCGCTTTGTGTTGGTTACAAGGTGGAAGCCATGCATGGCACACCCTACCACAAGGGTTGCACAGATACAGAAGAGCGCATTTATTCAGGTAGAGGGGGGCACAGGAGTGGAGCTTTATTGAGAACCAGGTCAAGTGCCAAATCATGGGTAATTAACCTGCTGGACAATTGTGTACAGGCTTTGACAACATTTTACAGTGAACGATGCAGTGATGATCAGTCACAAATCCATATTTGCACTGATAAATCAGCTAAACATAACATTTTATTTTTCTACTTTGTACCAGTGGTAGGGTCCAAATATTGGTACAAAAATTCCCAGCAAAACTACATGCCACTTGTGCAGAGCACGAGGCCTAGTCCATAGTGTTTTGCACCTGTGCCTCTGCATTCAAGACAGCCAGTAAATTGACTAAGTTGCCCCTGCTCAGGCCTGCAGCCAGTGCTTAATTTGAGCCGGTGGTTGCAGGTGCGGATATTCGGCAGGGTGGTTCCATGAGTTAAACACTCACCGCTGAGATCTGCGGGCCATTAGTGGGAACCACAGAAAGGCTAACTGAGACCTCAATCCTTCAAAGGATGGTAAATGAAATATCATTTCACAGGGTAAGAGTAACATATACTGTTTACAATACTTGGAAGCGTGGGTTGAAACTTGCTATGAAACGGGTTATTACCCTTAAAATGTGGACAATTATAAGACGGGATGTGATGAAGGCAGAGGAGAGATGAAGCCACCTGCCTAATGTTAACTTCATTTTAAGAGCCACTCACGGTTGAGAACACTGAGGGGGTCCCTTGGCACCCACCCCCACCCCTGAAAGGAAGAGTCCTGCCCGTTCTATTGACCCCCTCCCCCGTTACCCACTCAATTCTCAGCAGCCTGGATGCCCTCACAGCCTCAATTAAGACTCCTGCCCATGTGTGAATGGAGCCTTGAATAGTGAAGGGGGGCACACATAGAAGCAGTGTTTCCTTCTGCTTCGCCCGTCACCCCTCTTCGCTTATGTTCTCTCTTGCATACCTACACTTAATTCTCCTCTTCTCCATCATTGCTTCGAAGTGGCGTAATCGGCCATAAATCTCATTCCCGCCACCAACTCCATGCAGCCCTCTCCTATGCCCTTGAAGTGCTCTGAAGCGGCCAGCAGATGACTTGTACTTTTATGAGCTAGTGCATACGATGGCTCTAGAACACCGTGATGCCACGCCAAAGATCAATTTATTGTTTTATAAAACGCAAACTCCGCACAAGCAGGTCTCAGAGTGCTGTGCACAAGAGGGTGTTCGAACATAAGACAACTGTGAATTAACTGACACAACAGAGCAGAGCAGATTGTTGACAATGCAATATAGGCCCTTGATTAGCAGTGGATTCCAGAACAAGGAGTGTAAAATCCTCTGTGTAGAGGATGCTCTGGTGCAGGGAGGGCAAGCAAACGAGTTTATTTTAACAAACTGACTACAATGAACGGGGTACCTGTGCACGCTAAACTGGAAACACAGTGAATAACACAAGAGACGTGGGATTAGACAGTGCCGCCGAATCTGTGACTAGTAGAAAGGCCATGAAGAGGAAGAACACACGGCTCCTACTCTTAACAGCTGGATGATCCTCTACCTTGACAAAGCACCGTCTGAGTCACACAGCTTCCAATCCACTTATGGCAAGCGTGTCTCTGAACCAGCGAGAGGAGAGCTTAGCCTCTGGCACAACACAGGAACCTTTGCCTCAGCAAGGGTTCGGATGGGAGTTACCCCAGCCTGGACCCAAACCCATCTCTGCACAATCCAACTTCTCTTCAACTCAAAGTCACATGACTGCAGATCCGATGTCTGCATTCTGCCTTTACTTCTATTCTGTACGTCATGGCCCTAAAAAATTTACAAGATTATCTAGAAGTTAAAAAAACATTATTATATTGCTTGTTAGAAAGATTATGTTAAAGGTGCAAACTTTAAAACATCTGCCAAAAGATTATGCATAGTAAAGCACAGGCAGGAATTATACATGAAGGTCAAAAGGGTAAGTGGTCCTGTGTGAGGGTCCTTATGAATAACATTGATGTGCTTACCTCAGAGGTCTATCCAGAGGCCTTCTTTTTTGTACCAAACATGTTCATGTGTATCATTCAGGCAGGAACCCAATTCAGAAGATATTCAGGAAGAATCTGTATCTTACACTAACAGTGATCCATGACGTTTATGTCAAATAAGCATACATATCTGCAGTATTGCATTGAAAAAGGCTTTAAAGTAAGTAGGCCGGACTGGCCGTTCAAGGCATCAGGCGTTTCCCAGGCTGACTGAAAGGGTAGGGGGCCAGTTTAGTTTGTGGGGGCCGGTTTTGTACAAGTGCAGGAGTTTTAAAAACACTGCAAAGTTCTTTGTATATTCAACAGGTTTCGGTCAACAATAAAAGTGCAAAGATAACTCTGGTGATCAATGTACCTGCTAGAGAGAGATGGGAGCGTGTTTTGTCTAGTGGCTGTTTTGACTCGTCTAAGATAGTGCAGAGGGGTAATATGCCTGCTGCAAAGAACGTGTACCATGCATATCAAAGCGCAATATTGTGCAGAGTTCAGTGGGTACTGCTTTGTGTTCACATCCCGAGTGAAAAGACACTTGAATACATATGTACTATATTATAATTAGGGCTCCTGGTTTTCCGTTTAAACGGATTTTCACATATAAATACAGACGGAAAACAAGTTTTCCTTTATCTGTATTTATATATAAAAACAGGAAAATACTAGTACATTTTGTCATTGACCATCTAGTGTCTCCCCCTCCTTAGAGGGTTAAGAGGTGTCAGCCCGGGCTGAGACAGCAGGGCACCCACTCAGCTGCACCCGAGTACTTCACAGGTCTTTGAAAGACCGTTTCCTTGTTAATGAGGCGTTGATGTTCTTTCACCCTTAGCCTCTGCCGATTGCACCAGCACCCGTCTTTTCCTCGCAGACTGGGTTTTACAATATCCAAGGACTGCAGAGAAGGCTCGGCATTAGTGGCTGTTCGGGGACAGGTGGGGAACAGAGAAGGAAAAGGTCTCCATCTCTTGCTTCCTGCCCAGACAAGACAAGGAAGGTGTGCGCTTCTGCTCTGCCGCTGGCAGCTGCCCCCCTCTCTTTCTTACTCTTATACCCACTCTGTCTGTCTAACTCCTCCTCACTTACCGAAAACCATGACTCAAGAAATGGTTCTCACCCTCTTTTTCTTCCTGACGTTCATTTGTTCCCCTGTGAAATGGATGCAAAAAAGAAAACCGCTTTTGATGGAAATGCCGTTTTCACATTTTTTCTATTCCAAAGTGCAGCCATGGAAATAAAAGGTTCAAAATATGAAAAATCAATAACTAAATAAAGCAAGACGGAGTGTTCTTAAAGTGGCCGGATGGGTTTTATTCAAACCCCAAAAACATTAGTGTCACTTTTTACCGAGTTTGCCAGTGAAGCGCTGTTTTCCCCCGGTGGGGAAGTGTGCCAAACCTGGAGGTACAGCAATACCTGGTTGATGGGTGGATTGGAAAACGAAATGTGTACGGCGGCTTTGTGTTCACGAATGGGGTCTCTTTAAACAATATGTTTACGTTTTGTAAGCAAATAAGCAGTGGACATTGAAATGGGACCTTACTGGGCCCTGTAGTTTTCTGGCATAAGCACTCAGTGATTTCTGAATAGTGAGTGTAAAAGCGTTAAGTTCACCATGTTGTTCCTGCTTATATTTCATTATTTAATCTTTCATTCCCTATGAATGTTTGCTTTTTCCAGGGTGTTGTTACTATTTCCTTTAGGGAGCATATTGCTCTTGCCCAGTGCCTAATTTGAATTGAGTCGCATCCAGGTGTTTATAGCAGATCAAATTGGATTGTAGTTGACGGCAGTGTGAATTTCTCTCAGTGGGGCAGTATGGTGTTCAGTGAGGAAGTGGATGTGGCACTCTGCCTATGACAGAAACTGCAAGGCTCTGAGACAAATGGCTTGTGATAGCACTTTTAAGCATATTTGGGACATTCTGCAAATGGCAAAGTTTTCAGATGAATGTATAGTGTTGACCAATAAAAAACCGAGCGCATGTTGCATTGTCAATTTAAATAAATGTGGAAAAATACTAGCTGTAGCATCGTCTTTTGCTTGTGGCAAAAATAAATATGGATAAATACAGAAAAAATGCCCAAAACATAAATATGGATAAATACAGACGGAAATGGCAAAAAAAAAAATACCATAAAGCGGAGAGCCCTAATTATAATTGAGAAGCTAGCTGGCTGACATGAATTTGAAGGAGCATTTGTGGGTTTCCATGAGTCTAGATTCTCCTGAAGAGTCCCTTTCTCTTCTGAGCCCTGCTTAACACACAAGTGCATGAGGAGCCCTGTATTCATGTCCTCAATGTTTGAGACGAAAAATACTCATGGATTTCTGAATAATGAAAGTAAAAGCATTAAGGTAACATGTTGTTCCTGCTTATATTTTGCACGTTTTACATAATCCTGCATTCCCTATGAGTGTTTGCTTTTCCCTGAATTAAACCTCAAATAAACATGTTTATCAATTGTTTGAATTAAATAACGTTATAAGCTGTAACTGGTCAGTGAAATACTAAACGTGCTAAAAATTGGTATGTTTTGCTATTACTAGCCACACTCCTGACTCCGCCCACTGATCCAATCCTAGTTTATTCCCGCACCCTGATTCTCCACCCACAGTTCCCCTACTTTTTTTTCCCCACTTCGACCACTGATTAAGTTGTTGAGGGAGGGATATTTAGGGGTTGGGGTAGCTTAGCATATGTGATCAACTTTGTATAGTGAGGTTGCAGTTTTGGAAGGCAAAGGCCCATATTGTTTTTGTGATGTGCACCTGTGACCTGTTTCAATGAAGCAACCTTTTTCACACAAGCCTGGTGTCAGTGGTCTGTGCTGCTCCCCCTCTTCTCCAACATACAGCGCTGGTTTATGGTTCTTGCAGAGCCTCACCCTTCGCGTCTCCTGCAGTGGAAAAACAAAGCTCGGGCATACTGGGCCCTACCAGGCACTATGGGGCAATCTACAAGAAAGTGCCGCAGCATGGCACCGCAAGTCTTTTGGCTGCGCCACGCTGCGGCACTTTCAGAGCACAGGAATGCGACATATTTACAAGAATATGTCGCATTCCTGTGCTCTCCCCTGCGCTGGCGCACAAACAGCTGCCAAGCGCCGGCGCAGGCACCCTTGCACCATGGTGCAAGGATGCCTGCGCCATGGGGAGATTGTTTTTGTGCAGGAAGGGGTGCCTTCATGCACAAAAGCAATCACTAAAGTCTTTTCCCCTTTCAATGCGTGATGTAGAATGCAGCACGCATTGAAAGAGGAAAAAACGAGGAGAAATTAAAACATTTCTCCTCGTTGCGCTGCGCTGCGCTATGCCACCTCTAGGGTGGCGTAGCATTCAGACGCATCTCCAGATTTACGATTTCTCCGAAATCTGGAGATGTGTCTTGTTCCATGGGTGTTGCGTGGGATCACCCACAGCAACACCATGGAACGTCCCTTCAGCCAAAGTGCTGCGTGTGAAGGGGCCGTATTTACAAGGAGAGGAAAAGTCACCCAGGGTGGCTTTTCCTGTCCTTGTAAATATGGAGGAGCCCCCTGCGCCATCAGTACGTCACGGAAAGTGACGCACTGGTGGCGCAGGGGGCTTGTAAATCTGCCCCCAAGAACCTAGCAGCTCCTCCAGATGCTGGAAGGACCAGCAGAACTCCTTACATGGGAAGGAGCAGCTGCAAGGAGCGGACGGACCAGCAGAGCCCTCGCGTGCTGGGGAGCTGCGGGGGTCCGGGGATCTGCTGCACCCCTCCCTACGTCACCCCGTGATTAGCACTGCCGTGTAAGGAGCCGTGTGATTGTCGCAACTGATATCGATACGTGCGAAATGGCGGCCGGAGCCGGGCGCGCCAGTAAATGAAAGCGAAGACGCACATCTCATTGAAGCTTTTTGTAAGCCACTAAACCGTGACTGTTCCGTCGTGAACGCATTATCAGCTGCTCTGATAGGCTTGTTGGCGCCTGCAAAGGATGAAGAGAGATTCGGTGTCGTATCTCCGGCTTTGTCCATATCTCACTCTCTGGGGTGAATTGGGAGTTAATGACGGCTCTTTTATCATTTTTAATTTCATGCATATTATAATAATTCCCCGGCTGAGCTGGTCTCCCAGACTGAGAGGGGCTAATTAATAGCAAACTGCGAGATGGCAGCCGAGGACGGAGCGTTTGAGATTGTTGAGCGAGGGATGGGATGAAGGAGGCAGAGGCACATGGGCGGGCGGGCTTGAGGGGGCCGGAAAGAAATTACAGGAAGGGGAAAAAGGGAGAGGGAGAAATCGAGAAAAAATGACAGAGAGTAAAAGGATACAAGAGAGCAAACTAAACAGAGAGAGGGTGGAATTGGAAAAGGAAGGAGTGAGAAGAGAAAGTGAAGTTCAGCAGGGTGGAACAATATGGGGGTTGGAGGGAAGAGATGGGGTGGAAAGCTGGGACAATAACAACGAGGGAGAGGAAAACAGCGATGTGAAGAGAAAGGTACACAAGGAAAGCGTGGGAGAAAAATGAAAACGATGTAAGACGATAATGAGAAGGCAGGGAGAAGAAGAAAAGGGTGATAGAAGGGAGAGTAGGAATGAGGGGGTATACAGATGGAGGAGAAGAAAGAGACATATAGGAGGAAGAGAGAAAGAGAAATGGAAAGAGAAGCAGAACAGAAGGGGTGTCAGGACTGGTGCTGATAGTAAGGAGAGGGCAACTAGCTAGTACGAAAGATTGTTGTGCGTACATTTCTGACTGGCCCACATCCAGGATAGATACTATGAGTGAAGACATCATACAACGACCCCATGGATTAAGCCCCATTTGGGGTTGGGGAGGGTCAGCATTGGCTCAACTGAGACTTCTACTTCATGTAGGTATTTGAAGGGGTGGGATTGATATACAGAACAGAAAACGGACCAAATTCAATACATATAAATATCTAGTGGGTTACTTTAAAATGCACTATATTTAGTATTACACACTGAAAAGAACAATCACAGGGCTCCCGCCCTACCCATTCCAAAGTTCTGACCCTAAACTGGCTAGTAACAAAAGGAAGGACTGGCGGGCCTAGAGGAAATAAAGGTAAATGGTATTCCTTCTGTAGACCCAATGCAAAATGTCCACTTGTGGAGTCCTTGAATCCTGGGGCAGATCCTGCAAGGAAAGCTATGGATGCGTGTGCAAGAGTGTATGGTACCAGTTTGTGTGCGTGTCCAAGTAGATGGAGTGAGAATGCAATGAAATTGTGGTGGATCAATTGGTTCTTTGCTTATGAAAGGATTATAACTTTCAAAATATGTGACGTTCAGGACATGGTTGATCGGTCTTTTGTGAAAGTTTTCTGTTCTTATCTTACTTTGTAACATGGACATATTATGCCAGTGTGCGCTAGCACTTTATGTGTAATATTGTGTTGTTCTATGTGTTTTATTTAGACAATGGGGTTTCAATGCGTGTGTAATCAATAAAGATGTATTCTCTGGGACAGTAGTTTGAACAATGTACTATAATATTTGTGAAAATATGTTTTTCGTATGAATGTATGGTGCTGCTGTAAGTTGAAGTTAAGTGAGTTTTTCGGTTTGTGAGCTTAATAAAGGTAAGGTACTAGTTTAACTTTTGAATTTCATGTTTTTTAAGGATTTGTACTAAGTCCCGTTGAACTCTAATTTCCCTTTAACTTTAGTATTACCAGGGAATTGTTCAATAAGTTTCCTGTGAAATGTCTTAGGGCCCAGTGAGAATGGTTGAATTTGTCAACTTTAAGCACATGGCACTCTATCACCCAGTTCTTATCTGTCTGACGATAATTCAAAATATCAAGCAGAGACTGCTAATAAGACACTCCTTTCAGGAAGTCCTTAAAAAAAGAAATCCATATTTTCAATATCGTCTGAAAGGGAAGCAGGTACTTTCTTTCCTACAGAGTTAGATTTAGCATGCCCAGGCTCTGGAACCTCAAACTGCAAAAGAACGTCCTTTATACAAATTGCATTTGAACATTTGAACTAGGTGAGCCTGTTTTATTTATGCTGAAATGAGGACCTCGCAAGCTTTTTACTTACAGTGATGTAGCTAGGGCTAGGGCTTGGGCATCACAACCTGCATTACTCACAGTAGTAGGCAGTACAACATTTCCAATATCGGCTTAATGTATAGGAATACTTATTTTTTATGGTATTAAGGCCATTATGTTGCAAAATCTACAGGGTTTATGATGGTTTTCTGTGAGGCCTTCTAAAAAAAGCATTGCATTTGCCCAGTGTGGCTGAAATACGAATTAGAGCAAACCTCAAAACAGATTACTTTAAAACAACATTGTTTTATTCCTATTTCAGAATAAAACAGTGTAGGAAGTTAGCTCTTTATATAGTGCACTAAAATGAAGTACACTGTACAGAAAGTCCAGTGAGACCTAGATTGGTATACAGAGGCAAACACTCTGTTGGTGGTAGTTTGGGCAAGAAGTTAGCCTTATTGGAGGATAGTGCTAAGCATTTGTTGCACTCACAGAGGCAATAAATGATACACACCCTCAAGAAGAAATGAGAGACCAGTTTATAAAAATTACACCAATGTTTATGTAATCTTTCAGACCAAGAACTTTGTTCTACAGTAAGTACTTTTCGAGATATGAATTTTTCAAGTTCGGAAAATAAATCACTTTTGGGCACAAATTTGCACCATTGAAGTCAATTGGAGAAAATAGAAAAATGCATATAAAATCATACAGGATGTAAGTAGGTAGCAAGGCCAGGTCGATTGTTCCACCAGCGGATTCTTGGGAGCATCCCGGAATCGGCAAGGAGCAGGGTGCTAAGTTTGTTGGTTGTTGGTGTGCTACAAAGAAGAGGGCCACCTGAAAACACATTGCACAATGGGACTTAAAGGAAAGTCCGAGGGGTCCCACTCAAGGGAATAAGTTGCAAGGGCCTCAGGACCATGGGAGCACAGTTGGTTTGTCGAGACCTAGGCCGGGCGGGTTGGGTGCAGAGCAAATAGTTCAGCCGGACAGCTGGTGGCAAGACGTCCTCGGGGCAGCTTATAGAGGTGATTTCAGGACAGCTGCACCATCCTCAACATGTGCTTGCTATCTGGGCAGTTGGAGCCTGGATTGGACTCTTCATCTTGGTAAATGCTGCGAAGGGTGTGGTACCCCAGGTATTGGTGCTGCACGGCTTTGGTAGATCCGGGTGTCTCTACACTTGGAGGGGAGACAAAGTTGATCCTCCCGGGCTGGTGTACCACTTTTGGTTTGAGTTTTCCATCGGGTTCACCAGGGAGCAGCAAGTTAGGAAAGCGGGTTCTGGGTGTTTGATGCCTGTGGACTATAGGGGAGAATACCTCTAATCCAAGGGAGTTCTTTGGTGATTTATCGAAGGCAGGAGGGGCTCTGCAGTTCTTGGAGGGCTCATAGTTTCAGGACAAGACAGTACACGACGATTGTTGAGTCCTTAAGGCGGCAGGCAGGGTTTGGTGCCAAATTTTCTGCAGCAGGGCTTCAGTCTTTGGGTCAGCAGCTCTTTCTTGTCCTTAACTTATTTGTGTTCATTGAATATGAAGTTCAGGGATGGCACTTAAATACTTAATTTAGGAGCGTTAAATAGGGTGACAGATAGTAACCAATGAGCTACCTACTTCTAGGGTGTCTTCACCCTCTAAGTGAAACTTCCTGTAGGAAGGAACCCTACCCTGACACTAATTGGCTAATTCCCTCTCAAACCAAGATGGAGGGAAATGAGAAAGTGGGCTCCACATTGCCTGCCATACCTTAGGGGTGGTGCTGACTGAATTGGAAACCACCTTCTAATGTAACTAATTTTCCCGCCTGTCCTCCCACCAAATGTGGAGCAGGAAAAGGGGTTGGTATCCTCCACTATCTACAGACTCCTGGGTTGCATTTCAAAGGCGGCATTGCCTTTGAAGCTTCCCACATTGGAAAACCATCCTGCCCTGGGCGAGGTGTGAAGCACCTCCTCCCAGAGCAAGCTTTGTTCCTGGCATCTGAGAGTACCGGCTTTCACCCCATGATTTCAGAATCATGTCTGGCGGTGGTAGGCTTTCTAACACTGTTCAGATACCACACCAGTGCTTGGTAGGTTGCAGGGGACCCTCTAATGGGTCTCCAGTGGGCATTTATTAATAAATCCAACACTGGAGTCATTGAGGATTTATTAAGACAAGATGTTTGATACCAAAAATCTTAGGGTACAGAGAAGTCCTCGAGGAGCTTGTAAACTCGTAATGACAAGTATCCAGCCCATGTGTTCTCTATGGCTTCCCTCCCTGTGCACTTACAATACCCAAGAATGGACTTAGATATTATAAAGGTCATATCTGCTTATGCAGATATGACCACACATGGGGTATAGTGCACCCTGCCTTAGAGCTGTAAGGACTGCAGTAGTGGTGGCTTATCTATAACTTATGTAGTGTTTGTGGGCATGGCACACAGGGATGTGTGCCAGGTTCACTCTTCGGTTTCCTCTACACCAAAACACACAGCCTGCAATGGCAGTTTGCATGGTCCCTGGGGTGGCACAATTTGTGCTGCAGCCCTATCGGACCCTCTTCAGTCCCAATGCCCTAGGTACTAGGCTTACCATTTACTAGGGACTCATAGAGGTTGCTGACGTTGTGTCAATTGTGTTACACTTTTAGGGAAAGAACACTGGTACTGGGAACCTGGTTAGCAGGGACCCAGTACACCTCAGTCACAGCTGCATCCAAAAACCAGGCAAAACGTGGGGGGGGTACTGCAACAAGAACCCAGTTTCTCACAAACAGCCTGACAAAACTGTTCAGCTGTTGCTGAACGTTCAAAAAAGAATTAAGGACCTCACATTGGTTCTTTCCTGCGTTTGTTATTGTATTATCACAAATTAAGGGCATTTTTAGACTGTGACTACAGCTGTGCCTTTGGTGCACCAAAAGTAAGAATGAAAGTTTCGCTTTTTATAAATCAGGGTCTGAATTTGGGGCCTGATACAAAATGCTTTTTTGCATTCACAAAATGCCTGATTTGCAGAATCGGGTCATTTACGAACGCAAAAAGGAATTTTCAAATGTTCAAAACCCAAATTGCGATTCGGTAATCTGTTATGGAATCGTAATTTGGGATTGCGAATTGGTATTTGGAAGGAACATGTTTAGGGTGTCCCTTCCTAATACCAATTTGTATTGGTATGTATAAATGTTTTGTGACTGAAATGCAGTCGCAAAACATTCACATTTTACCACTCAATGTTGTAGTAAGCTATTCACAAAAGGGAAGGGGTCCCCGTGAGACCCCTTACTGTTGATATCTATATAAAACATAATTTTTTTAAGAGCAGGCAGCCTATTCTGAAGAATTGAAACAGGAAACTTTTCATTTCATTTTTTTTTTAAATGCATCACATTTTCCTTTAAGAAAAATGGGCTGCATTTTTTTAAAAAAAATTGTTTTATTTAAAAGCAATCACAGACATGGTGACCTGCTGACCCACCATTCCTGTGATTTTTGCAATTCCCAATGGGTCGCAAACTAAGACCTGCCTTGGAATCGCAGAAAGTGTAAAACATACTTTCGTACATTAGCGTTTATGATTACCAAATAGAGAATCGCAAAAATTAGCAATTTGGTAATTGTAACCACTAAGCTTCATACATCTGGCTGCTAATTCAATCCCTGGCTCCTGATTTAGCTAAGCTGTGGTGTCACCTCATAGCACCAGGTAGAGTTAGAACTTTTTTGAGTATACGTATATTCTCACTGAAACTCTAGGGGTGTCACAAAAGGGGCACAGATAGGCCTAAGTGTAAGAAGCAGCACAGCGGGTTATACTAACCCCTGCGGGACCACCTTGTCAGAATCAGAATTTCTTTATTGGGATTAAAAGTAATAAAACCATGAAGTCATAAAATACACAATAACAAATCATCACAAGCCACCAATTTAATAAAACATAATACAATTCATTACAAAATTTCAACACACATAATGCGCCCTCATGTGTGAAACATAGAGTTCCTCAATCTTACAGCATCATTTAAAAAACAAGCAACATGCCAACAAGTGTGGGTGTCATAATAATTTCAAATACATTAATTCTGGTCTAGCCTGGGTAACTTTTTGTCAAATAAGATGGGTTTTTAAAAACTCTTACCAAATACTGGTAAAGAGGACACATTAATACAGAGTGCAGAGCGTCCTGTATGGAACTGGATCCACAAAAACAGGGAGTGCAGTCCACACCACTGGTCCAACCCTTAGGAACGAACAAGTGGTGAAACAAGTTCAGCCTGAACCATGAAAGAAGAAACCAATGCATGTTGGACATTTCAAACAAAAGTTAAGGTTCTACTGACAAAGGGATTTTTATAAGGATATAAGATCTAACTGATGATTTTGAAAGGGCAAGAGACTCCCTCTTTTCTCATTTGTATGATAAGAAGGCATGCTTCACCCAGGCTTGGGTCCACCTTGACGATGCACTCAGGCTTAAAAAATAGGTCAGTATGACCTAACTTTAAAACATGTGTCTGGTCATATCTAAGCCATGGAGTCCGAGAAGCATGGTCAAGGCCCCGCCAATATTTAAGAATCAATCGAATGAGCTGCAGCCGTGGTTTTAACCAGACAGACAGCCAAAGCAACAATGGTCTAAGTCGTATAACATCTGAAACAAAACCTAACCCAATTTCCTCGACAATGAAATGGGCAGTGCTATTTAGGACACAGAGTAAACGTTTCAAAAACATAATCTCCATGATTTGGAAGGGAGAAAAGTTGGTATTACCCCAAATGTCGCTGCCGTAAGCAGCTATTGACACATACTTTGTAGATCTCAAGTATCACTGCCAGAAATTTGTGACACAACCTAGCAGAGAAGTCGAAAAATGCAGCAATGCTCTACTCAAAATCATGTCTCCTGGCCCTAATCTAAGGTGTCCAACTAACATACGAATAAAACAAGATGAACAACCACCGGCGGAAGATCCTTCTCCCACCGCGCCGCCAAGACATGGAACACCCTCCCACTGAGCCTACGACAGACCCACGACCTGCTGACCTTCAGGAGGATACTCAAGACCTGGCTGTTCGATCAGTAGGGCCCTCCACCCCCCCCCCCCCCCCAGCGCCTTGAGACCCTCGTGGGTATGTAGTGCGCTTTACAAATGATAGATTGATTGAATATGAAAATGAGTTCACCTTTCTGATGATATTGCCTCTGATAAGGCGGCTTATGCCTTTAGTGGACTTATGTCCTATAATCATGGTGGGAGACTTAACATGCTTAACTTTACCCTATCCGTGTAATTGACAAACAAATCTAACAAATGCTGTAAGTCTTGTGCAGTTCTAGATACCAAGACAGTATCTTCTGCATATAATAAGGCCAGAATAGGCTGTCCGCTCAACATGAGCAAATCTCTCTCCCACAGACACGAAAACCTGCTATAGTTTGTTGACATAAAAGACAAACAAAAAAGGAGCAGGAATGCAACCTATCTGATCCTTCATTTCAGTGAAAAATACTCTCTGGCACATGCATCAAAGCTTTCTGCGATCGCAAACGGTGAGATTTGCAAAAATTGTCCGTTTGCGATCGCAAAATTAGCTTTTGCGATGCATCAAGGGTCAAGGCCCTCACAATTTGAGAATTCGCAATTTATTGCGAGTTCTCAAATTGCGATTGCATTTAAGGAATCGCATTTTGCAATTCCTTAAATGCAATGCAAGAGCCACTTTGAAGTAGCGATTTCGATACTAGGGGCGCAAATTACCATGAAGTTGAACTTCATGGTAATTACCCGCAATTAAGGACTCGCAAAATCCTAGCTCGATGCATGTGCCTGTTAGTTCATTCGCCGTGATCACTGTACTTGACTGTAGCAGACAAATACAAGTGTAAGTCCTGCAGAAAATAGACAATGTTCCTGTCAACCCCCCTCTCCTGCATGATGGCTCAGAGCTTGTCCCTGTTCACCCTGTCGAAATCAGAACTCAGGTTCATAAATGCTAGATGTAATGTTACTGATTGGGCCATAGGGTACTTGTTGATCAAGAGGTACACATTTAGATATTGGTCCACTGTCCCTCTGCCAGGACAAAAACCATACTGAAAATCAGAAAGAACTTGATGCTCATTAGCCCATGTCCTCAGCCTAGAACAGACAATTTCCCCCATCACCTTTACAGCCGAATAGAGCAACAAGATGGTGCGATAGTAGCTAGGGTGATCATAAGCACCTCTTTTGAAAACAGGTATAATTACCGACTTAGACCAAGAAGATGGAAAATTATGTTTAGGACTCCATCTTAAAGGTTTCAAGGAAGGTTACCGAGTGACAGCCAAAGAAGACTTAACAAACTTACTGATAACATTAAAATAGCTAATAATAAGCTCATCAGTGAAACCATCATCAAGACAAATATCCAGGGCATCGGGACAAGCTCGAACCATGTTAAAATAAAAGCTATCCGTGTTAATACTCTTCCATCTGAGTCTCCGGCCCTGGTCAACAATTGACTTCAACCCGTGTGACAAGTACTGTGAAGACGCTGTAGTAAGGGCCTGTTGGATATGGCTCTTTTTAGGGGGATTTTCCTAAAACATTTTGCTTTTTGTCCTCCTGGTTTTTGCCAATTTGCCTTTCCTGACCTTGGGACTCTGGGCACTTTCCCATTGTATAGCAGTAGGAGAGTGCATGCGCCGTTCCTGCACATGTCAGGAAAGAATGCTTACTTGATCGAGTTAGGTGTCATACCTGTGAGTGTCCTGTAGAAAGGTACACCACATAACCCAGGGTGGGTGCAACACTGGCTAATAAGGGGATGCCGCACTGATTGTCCCACCCACCTGAATATCCTGTCAAAATGTCTCTTACTCAGGTTGGCCAGTCTCACTCAGTAGCCAAACCTGCGGGGGCCTTTCACTGCCACCAACCCGGGTTGGGTGAGCAGCCAGGTAGGTACATCTGTGTGTGCCCTGCCAAGGTAAGGATTAGCCCCCATGTGGGCTTTCCCTATCTAGGGGGTCGGCTCTCCCTATGACACTTCCTGGGTGTGGACGATTCTCATGTTAGGGCCTTGGGCACTTTCCCACTGTAAGCGCAGGGTGAAAGTGCGCGCGCCCTCCCTACACACGTGAGGAAGTGGTGCTCATCTGAGAGTTCTGAAAAGACCTGGGTCCAGCCTGCAATCACAGATTGGTGTGCGCACTCGCACTGATGGTGTTCCTAAATTCGTGTCCAGCCTGCCATTGCAGCCTGGGGTGCGCTGTTGCACCAATGGTGCTCTTAAATATGTGTCCAGTCTGCCATTGCAGGCTGGGGTGCAGTTTACACCGATGGTGCTCTTAAATACGTGTCCTACCTGCCATTGCTGACTGGTGTGCACGTTACACTGGTGGTGCCCTTAAATACGTGTCCAGCCTTCCATCGCAGGCTGATGTATGTAATTGTGTGTTTACTCAGACTGGCCTGTCTAGGTCACTAGCCATCACGAGAGGACCTTTCACTTCCACCGCATACCACAAGGGTATGTCTTAAGGGGAGAATTGACTGGTAGTTGAAAGTCAGGGCAGGTACACATTTGTGTCTTCTACCCAGTCAGTGAGGAATACCCATGCGTGTTTTCACTACCCATGAGGTTTGCTCTTCTCATAGGCTAACATGGGTAAAGGGTTTAATCAGTTCAGTCTGCTAAAGTGGATTGCAGTGGAGCAGCCTCATGATGTTTCCTGTCATTGGATTTGCATCGACAACCCCTTGCCAGTGGTGAAGGTGGCTGTGTATTAATTCACCTAGATTTGCCACTACTCGAAAGTGGTCATTTCTGTGCTCTAAACTCTTTGTGTGCCTTGGTGCTTGGCACATCTGGGCATCCCCCAGCAAAAGCTATAAAAAACTGGGCATGCAACTGGAAGACAGACCTCTGCCATTTGTGGTCCAGCTGGAGAGATTGGAGGAAAAGTTTTTGACACTTGGTCTATGGAGTCAGAACCTGGCCCCACTAAAGATAAACATCTGCATTCCATGGCCCCATGGCAGGCAGGACTGAAATTTAAGGGAGGCATCTGTGGTTGAAAGAGTGACCCTTTGAACCACCCCCAACTTCAAAGGCTCACTCTAGTATAAAAACGGTTTGCTACAAAGTGAGAGGGGAGGGCAACGGTGGCACTCTGATTGATTTGACACTTGTCCCCAAAATAAATAACAGGACTAAACCCTCCTGTCCTGTGTTCGTTACAAAATACACTGACTGTTTTCGAGGTCTTTGAAAGTAATAAGTATAAACTCAATAAATGAGTATTAGTTGAATATGAATTTTATTCTCAAATGATGGAATATTCTGGGTTAAGGCTAACATGTGTTTCAGGACAACAAGTCCATAGGACATGTTTCATATAAAAATGCATGTTTATATTTAATTGGGACATTATGAATAAAGATAAAGCAGTGTTGTAAATAGATGCTGGGTTCTTCTGTAAATAATCCCCCAGATGCCATTAGCTATCAGCCATCATACCGACAAAATGGTTTGAATACCACCTTTTGTAAGAATAAAAGAATTATATCAACAACAAACACTGGATCTGCAGTATTCTTGAAACTTAAAAAGAACCCAGCATCTATTTACTACATTGCTTTACCTTTGTGCAATATTGGCCCAATAAATTATAAACATGCATTTGTAAATGGAACATATCCTATGGAACTGATGTAACGACTTGTTGTCGTGAATCACGTGTTGGCTTCACCATGAATATTCAATGATTTGAGAATAAAACTCATATTCTACTAATACTCATTTCTTAGTTTATACTTATTACTTTCAAAGACTTTAAAAACAGTCAGTGCCTTTTACACTCCAGTACAACTACTGGTGCCATCCTTCAGCATGAGATGAGATACACTTGTGAGGACGTGTGACCGGATAACCCGGAACGCTGTGGTGCACATTGCCAGAGGACTCTTGTGCACAAGCAGGATTACTACCATTGAAAGTGACCCTGTGCCCATCCTGAATAGTGGCTGTCCTGGGCTGACTACTTGCTACTGTGTGGCACCCTGAAGTGTGCTCTCCAAGGGCTTGTTGAGCTTGCCCCCTGTTTTTTCGGAGGTCTAAGGGACATCAAGGACCTCCTAAGAGGGACCCACACCATCTACCTGTGACATCTGAAGCGCGGTGCCCTCTCAAGTGCCCACATCATCTGCTGGATTCCTATTGGGTAGGGCGGCATGGAACTTAGAATTGTGCCTGGAGACCGGATTGCCTTGTGCAGAGCCCCAAACTCTGGCCAGCATCTAAGGTGAGTGACACACGCATTGTGGGGACCTTGGCACTCATAAGCATCTCAGTGGTGAGCGGATTCACCAGTTACGGGACCCATTATAGCCCGCTTCATCAATTGTGCCTCATCCCTCTCATGCAACTCGGCAACTGCATGCTTATTGCATGCGTTGTCTGATTCAGAGGTTGGGACCCTCTGAGGTGGGAGGGCGTAACCGTAGCAGTGCCTCATTTTACCTTTGGAGGCATTGCTGAACTTGCACCTGTGTGTGTGACCGGAACTGTCTGGTACAACAAATATCGATGTGCACTGTACATTGTTCTTCATTTCCTAGGAGGTATGGATTTTATAACTCTTCTTTGTGTGTGACCAGAGCAGTCAGGTGCAGACAAAATCGACATGCACCGGATGTTGTGCCTCATTTCCCAGGAGTTATGAATTTTGTAACTCTTCTTTGTGTGTGACCTGAACAGTCTGGTGTGACAGTATCATTGTGCACCTGACGTTGTGCCCGGGCCAGGGTGCAACTCTAATCAACTTGTACCTTGTGCCTCCTCCTTCTGAGAGCCCCACCCCAATTCATTCTCCATTCATCAACTGTTCTTGTACTTGGCCCTCATCGCCGTGGACCAACTGCCATCCCCTCACCCGGCCCTACCCAACGGCACTGTGTTGCCAGGTAGTATTGCCCGGCTTGGACCTGGGTGGTGAGAGTGACTGGGTGGAGGAACGCTTCTCAGAACTATCAGAAGCGGGTCAAGAGACTGCATGACCCCACCTGTGCTTTGCAGAACTGGGCTGGTGCTGGAAGGGCTGTGGGAAACCCTTTGGGTAACTGTCTGTTGCCCTCTGCACATGTCTGCTCTGCATTCTGTGAGTGAACTTATCGAGTGGTTGCCAAACACCCTTAGCCACTGCCTCCTAATTGACCTTACTGCCTACCCCCACCTGCTTTTCTGGGACCCTGATTAAGAGTGATTTCAGCCACGTGCGACCTTGTGCATCTCCAAGGTGTCTTTAGGGTGTCTCCAGTCCATGGGTGTAGGATAGTTGGGGTGAATTGGGTGGTGGGGGGAGGCTTGTGCCCACCTGGTCTGCAGTGTGTAACCTATTGACCTGCTGGGTATCAGTTGCACCACATTAGGGTGCAGAGTGTGTATGTGTGCGAGCGCTTCTGTACGGACTTGTCTGATTTCCTTTGCACCACATAGCAGTGCGCAGTGAGTGTGTGTCGGAGTGACAGTGGGAAACAGTCTGTGATTGATTACACTGGCGATTTGTTGCTTCTATGAGTGCTGCCTTCTGCAGCACACATAGAAGTAGGAAAATGTAATTATTTAATGATTGTTTTTGTTCAGGAAGTGACACTTTCCTGCACATAAACAATCATTAATGATGTTTTGTTCTTTCAATGGTTGTGGTAGAATGCAGCACACATAGAAAAACAAAACACGAGGCGAAATAAAAGTATTTCTCCTTGTTGCGCCATGCTTTTGAATGGCTCAGTTTTTGGCGCTGACTCAGATTTACACATCCTTGGAAATCTGGGGCAGAGTCAAAATGCATTGGGTGCTGCGGGGGAACGTGCACAGCAACACCCATTGCACTTCCCTTTCACGCAGATACCTGCGTGAAAGGGCACCATACTTGCAAAGTGGCATTAAGCCACAAAAAAGCGGCTTAACCCGACTTTGTAAATATGGTGCAGGGAATTGTGCCACTGGGACGATGGTAAAAGTGATGTTCCGGTGGTGCAATCGTCTTTCAAATATGCCCCATAATCAGCCAAAGGGACGTTATTTAGGCTAACATGACCCTGACTTCCAACAGGTCCCTTACCAGTCACTTAACCCTTCGCTTTGCTTGTCATTTTCCTCATGACAATATTACCAAAAACAGAGGGATCATTTGAATGATGCACTTAGCATCCATAAAGTGGGTGTTAACCGAGTGCTGCACATCAGACACAGTAGCAACTGTGGTGTTAGTGTGCTTTACAGGTGAAGTTAACATAAAAAGATCATGAGGGGGCCAGATGGACTAACATTGGGAATACCGATTTCTTAATTGTGATTCTCTCTGAATTGCAATTAGGAAATCGATATTCCTAATGTATGAAACTCTTATGAGTTTCATTAGCAATTCCTAGCAGGTCGCAAATTGACCTACCTCATGAATAATATTGAAGCAGGTCACAATTTGCGACCCATTAGGAATCGCAACCATCACAGGGATGGTGGCCTGCTGGGGTCACCAGGCCAGCATGTCAATTGCTTTTTAATAAAGCAATTGTTTTTTTGTTTAAATGCACCTGTTTTCCTTAACCCCTTCAGTGCCCATGACGAGCTGGACTCGTCATGGGCCGCGGTGGCGCTGTGCCCATGACGAGTCCAGCTCGTCATAGACCCCGCCCGCTAATTCAACGGCCGGCACAGGGCGGGGAAAGGGGCGGGCACTGAAGGGGTTAAGGTAAAACAGGATGCGTTTATAAAGTAAAAACAAAACTTTGCAGTTTCATTTTTTAAGAGTAGGCACTGGTTTGGGGGACCCCTTATTATTTGCAAAAGGGTTACCATCTCCTTCAAGGAGTCCGTAAAATATGAACGCTTTGCGACCGTAATTTGGTTGAAAAACATTCATACATCCCGTCCAGATTCGGTATTTGGAAGTGGCGCACTAAACACGACCCTCCCAAATACCGAATCGCAAATACAAATTGCCACTCGGTGACCTGTTACCTGTGTTATGTACACATGTAATAACACTTTTGCGGTCGGAAACAGCCCTATCGACCGTTTCCGACCGCACAAATGCTTCGTAGATGTGGCTCTTTAGTGGTACAAACCTAGCATGACAGAATTCGTAATGCCTGCAGCCTTAAGTCAGCCTTGCAAAGCCTAAGAAGGAAGCGGTGACTGGTTGTTATTTTCTGTCATGCTGTGCATTCCCTCAACTTCCAGGCGACACATACTTAAACAGCCTGTTAATCTATTCAAATCCTCGCCCCCTGCCCCCTCTTCAGGCTGTTTGTATTGACGTCAGGCCAGCGCCGCAGCCCGCTCCGGCGCTGTTCTTGGTGCTGAAAGTTTTATAGTCAGGTTCAATGGGGTGTAACGGCGGTGATTAAATATGCTCCTTCGTGACCCTCGCAGTCCAGGTAATTGTTTACCAATAATTCTACCAGCGCAAACCGGGCGGCCGCTCCGGAGCTCGCGGCTTACCATCAACTGCCACACATGGGTCGACAATTACAATACAGTGTAATGTGGAAAGGTAGGAGAGAGTTGTAGAGGAGGGTCAGTGTGTTCGGTGAGAAAGAAAAGTTGTCTATTCCTCTCGGCTGACAGAGATGGGAAAACAACTCCTTTGTAGAGCTTGGGGTTTTCCATTATGGTGGGTGGGGGGGCATGAGGGTTTTCCAGCAAGGGCTTTTGAGAGACAGCCCCACACCCTTGGCTACCCCTAACCTAGCACATATACCCCTGGCTGACATCACGCCCTAGCGTTTTACAGAATGACAACACACAAAGATCAAAATCCCTGCAATGGAGTAAAGGTGCGGCATGAAGCCTCACCCCCGGGTACAGAAGAAAGGAAATATCTTTATGTGGCAAGCTGTCACCAGCTAGACAGTCTTCAATGCCAAGTGAGGGGAGAATCCCTGGAGAACAAAAAGGGGGCACTTTGGGTGTTGGGGTCTTCTAGGGAGTAGTAGAGCAGAAAGGCGTCATGAAGCTTTGGGGTTGTTGGGGAGTGGGGGGTCAATTGTCAGTTCTGAGCAATATAAAACATTTAAATGGTTCTTTTTAGCTCTTTTGATTTTGATCAGAGTATGTTGGTCTCCAATCAGAAGCAAATAGGTACAACTGCCAGAGGACAGTAAGGGTTCGGGGACCAAATGGAACAAGAGAACATGGAAGGAAGGAGGGCTAAGAGATGGAAAGATGGATGGCAAGAGCCATAAGGAATGGAGGGATAGCAGGCTGGATGAACAGAAGGGTAGATGGATGAATTTAAAGAGGTAAGGAGGGACAGATGGGTGGGGAACATGATGGATGGATGGATGGATGGATGGACAAGGAAAAGGAAGGCAGTATAGGATGAGAGAAAGATGGATGGATACAGGAAGGAAGAGAAAAGAAGATAGAAAGATGGAAAGAAAGCTGTAAATAATGATTGAGAAAAGTAAGGACATAAGGGATAAAAATATAGGAAAGGAAAGAAATTTCAGGATTGCCATGGGAACGGCAGTCTGCTAAATGACAGCTAGGCGCACTCCCCTAAACTGCTTTCTAATTGCTAACTGGGATGTAGTTCAAAGTGGGGGTTATTTTATTTAATGGCTCCTCCTTTGGCAGCTGTGTTATCTCTGGAGGATCAGAGAGCAGTGTTTAAAATGCTGAGCAGGAGAACTTTCAGGTACAAGATAAATATTGCCGAGTGGGACTGCCTGGGTAGTGGGAAAGTGCATCTTCGTCCCATCCTGTCCTGACTCAACTTTCAAGCTCTTCTTGATCTATCTATTTGGACTCCTTCAAATCTTCCTGGCTCTCCATCTAAGTGTGCAATTGGTCACATCCTTCCCTGGATTATCTTCCAGGTGGCACTGGAAAGCGCACCATGGTTCTCCTCCTGGTGCAGGCGGGTATCATTGGCTAGTACCTTTATTTATCCACTATGTTCCAGGTTACACATTCTGCAGCTTTCATTTGGACTGAATAGCCAAGATCCTCTCAGGGTCCTTGTTTCACCAGAGATAGCTGTGATTGAGCAGTCACGGCTTACTGTGGTTAGGGGTTTTGGTTAAGACATGGTATTAGACAGTGATTATCACTAATAAAAAGATAAACCTTTACTCAAAGCGAGGTTGCTAAAGTGCTTCCTTAATATGCGATTAAAAATTGAGCAAGTTAGATGGATCTGATAAAGGAAAACCAAAGTGACAGCCACTTGTAAAGTTCGACCTTAAATGAGCCACTGCTTTTTAGGTCGAGGACCGTCCGGTCTGCCGAAGGCAGAACCGGAAGTCGGAGATTTAATGTTTTGGAGAAGAGGGGCTTGCACCCGCCCCTCTTCTCCCCTCTTCTCCATTGGCTGGCCTCTTGAATGCTGGCCAGCCATTGGAGAAGAGCTTCGTCACTCCGAACAGGCCCCGTCCTTTTCGGATTCGGGGGCGTGTTTTTTTCAACTTTTCTGATTATCTCCTCCAGCCAATGGCAAGAGGAGAACACGCCCCCGAATCTGAAAGCGCCACTGCCTTTCTCCGAGGCATTTCTGCTTCGCCTCGGAGAAAGGCAGTGGTGTGCTTGTTAACAATACGGGCCGTGCGATCGTGGGGGGACTCGCAGACAAAGTGCAGAGGAACCATAAGCCTACCTTCAGGTGCTCCTACTTCAGTTTAACACGCCTGGTGCATTTGCAGTAGCTGATTCTCCGTGTATATGTTTGTTGGTGTAAAGAGTGATGTCACGTCCGTGTGCTCTACGCATGAGCTCGGAGCTTGTTTCTCTGTCGCTGTAGCGCCTCATCTCGTGTTTCTCATCTTATGTCGGCGAGAGAAGTCCGCGGGCACTGCTGAACCAAGAAGTGGTTATTCTCGGTGTACCGCCCATATTAATATCTCTCCCACGGTCTCCTTGTAAAGACTTTTCCTACGGAAACCCCCAATTAAATACCCCTCTCAGTGTTTTACCCGCGGGCCGTGTGCCTGCTTATGTACACTGACTTCCCCCCTCAGGCTGTGTGCCTGTACTCTGACTTATCTTGCAGTGCTTAATTTGTAAAACTATGAGTGTTTCTGGTCTAAATGTCGGGGCGCAGAATACTAAACGACATCGTCTGAACCCCCCTCCCCCCACCAGGCCTCTTTAATTCATCCCCAGACCCTCCCTGCCATGTTGTTTCTCTTGTTGGTCCTGCTTTCCCCGTCTGTGACGGGTTTTCTCTCTTTCTCTTCCTTCCTGTCTCCGCTTTGTTTGTTCCTCTTTTGTTACCGATAAATGTCTGATGCAGTAAACCAGGTGTTAGAACCCTTAAGTATCGGTGGCCCCCAACGATGCAAATAAAGCACAGCCTCTTTGCGGGGGGGTGTGTGGGGGGGAGAGAGTCTGACTATTCTTGTCGTGATGTGTATACTGTCACGTTGTCAAAATGCAGGGTGCGCGTGCATTAACAGCGTTCCATAATCCTCGTTTCCGTGTCTGGGTGTGGATTGTCGGTGTTGCATAAAGTGTGTGTCTGTTTTGTATCGCATTGTGTGGTTATTGCTATAGAAATAGCGCTCTCTGGCATTCTTAAGAGGCCTAAGGCGCGTTTTGCACTGTTGAGAACCTCCTCCAGATGTCTCGTGAATATAGCGCCTCGTAGCTCCGGAAGATAACCTGAACAATCCGACTTCAGGAAATGCTTAAGCGCACGGGGTGCATCTTTGAAGGACGTTAGACAGAGCTTTAACTGGGCCGGGTCCTGCCAGTGCTCAGCACCAGCAGTCCCAAAAAGCAGGTGCTGAGACGGGTCAATATCGAACTCTCCATTTTTGCCCTCTCCCTCAGGGTGAAAGTAAAATCTTAACTCTGCAACAGTACCACCCTTCACTGCCTTTAATGTAACTTTAAAGAGACTCGTTATAGTTGTTTCACAGTCTCACAATCTCATCACTGAAGCATTTCCAATATTATTCTATTATAAAGCCGTTGCTTATTTATCTTATGCAACTAACAATCAAAGGCAAAGCCAATAGTCCTGTTTTTTGTAGGTGTAATGTTACTTGTATTATATATCTGGATGCAATGACAGAAGCAGCAAAATACCATTTGGGCTACACAATATGCTAAGCACAGATTTTTAGCTTGCGTGTTTTAGTGTTTTAAGCCACGCCCTACTTACATCGGGGTTGGGACACCCACAGTTTTTTTTGTCCTACTTAAAGCCCTGGCATTAGATGTACTCAAACGTGTATAGAAAAGGTGGATGAAATGCATGCAGCGTCTAGAAGTGTTGAACGAGCTTCTTGGCACATCAACATAAATGTTGTGCAGTCCTATAAGGATAGACACATCCACGCACGAGCTGTTGGTGGGGTTTGTGTTGCACAGCTTGAGCCATTAGTCGGTAGTGCAGGGATGCGCTAGTAAGAGGAAGACTACCCACTGATTGTGGTCTCTCAGGGTCTTGTCACAGGAACCCACCGTCACACGGAGGTCTGACCAGTAGTTGGTGGAACCGTGCAGTCCGGAGTGACACTATCTCACCACGCTTGTGCTGCTGGTTCAGGGAGCATCCTTAACTCACTGTATGCAAAGCCAGGAGTGTAGCATGGTGAAGTTTATGGGAGAAGAATTGTTTTTATTGTTTAAGTTCTAGGTGGTTGTTGCTGGTTCATATTTTCTTAGGGAGGGTTATGACATTTTACAACTTTGTAAAATTTTGTGTGTTCGCATATATTGTCTTTTATAATCTTCTTGTATGTGGGTGTGCATGCGTTATCGGTGTCTCGTGTGTGCGTGTGCACGATTGCCAGGGTGTCATCATTTTTTTACTGTCTGTGCATTGCCAGTGTCTCTAGTCTTGTATGTGTGTGAGTGCATGGGTGGGGTCATGCATCCAACATCTCCAAATGCTTGTGTGCGCTCTTGTGCGTTGTCAATGTCTCTTAATCCTTCTGGGTGTGATGTCGGTGTTTTACGATTCCCTCATAGTGTGTGTGTGTCTGCCTGATGTCAGTTACTCAAATATGGCTCCTCGAAAACACCATCTGTTATCAGCAATGTAACTTACCCTCGATGTGAAACCGGCCTTGAGGCCTGCAGATTCCTTCCTTCCTCCTCCTCATTTCTCTTTGTGTGCCTGGTGAATGTGTCAACAAGAAGGAAGCGCTATCACTGTGCACTATCAGCGCCAGGGCTCTGTGTATGTGTAAACCCTCAGGACGCTTCCTCACAGCCCGTACGCTATGTGCAACGTCGTCTTACAATAGAGCTTCTCTGTAGCACTTGACCCAGATGCTCCCGGTTCTAGATGTTCCACAGACTCCTATGCTGCAGACTAGGCGTCTCCAGTCTTGGTGCACAAGGCTGCAGACCTGCCATCTTTTCACGACACCCTGGTGGTGCGTAAATATTTCGCGTTTAAACTAACTGTGCATACATGTATCTTGTTTGAATAGCCTGAATGTTTGGCATGACTTTGCCCTTGTGGACAAATGTTGGGCACCCCTATGCGAGAGATCTTCGGAGACTAAAGAGTTACGGTGCATGGAAGCGACTTTTCTTGCTTTCTTTCTGCTCGCCGCAGGGACGTTCTCTTCACTCATAAACTGCTTATCTGGATCTCCTCACGTATGCTCCCTTCCCCGACCGCCATGGTCTGCATTTAGTCACGGCGCTTCCTTTAACACTTCACTGCCCGTGGCCACGAACACGGCATACAGCCTCTCTAGTACCCAAACGAGAAGGGCTGCGTGGAGGAGGGGCGTGCGCTGTGCAGCAGACCCAACTTCTCTCGTGTTTTTGTGCTTCAATCCTTTTTGAACGTGTGTGAGCTATTCGTTTGCGAGGTTTGAGTTAACTTTAAGTGCATGGAAGCGACTTTTCTTGCTTTCTTTCTGCTCGCCGCAGGGACGTTCTCTTCACTCATTAACTGCTTATCGGTTCCTTGAAACCGGCCTCGGGGCTTCCAGGCACCCTTTGGGTTGAAGCTCTGCTGCCACATCACTGGGAAGCCATGTGAGCTGTTTACCGCTCTGTCTACCCGCCTGTATGGAGATACTCGGTAACGTGTCATTTAGTGGGGGTTGCAACTGGTCAGCCCAGATGTTTGACAGCGCCAGCAAGGGAGATGGAAATAACTTGTATTTTCCCCCAGTACTTGATACCTAACGACAGCGTTTCGACTCGCTGTAACTAAGCATGTTTCTCCCTCAACTTTGTTGTTACCTAAGCTTCTCAGCTACCCCGCCCCATCATTTTACGAAAGATTTCAGGAAGGATGTGGTAGGTTCTAGGGCTGTGCGAGTCAAGCCCTCTAAAAATACGGGCTTGACTAAAAAGCATAGACAAAGCTTAATGTTATTGAAAGCAGTGTGTCCGGAACTCACTACATCACTCACTCTTTATCTCTCTACCTCACTCTTTCTATCTCACTAACTCACTTTCACTGTCTCTTTCACTATCTCTCTCTATCTCACTACATCACAACACCACTCTGCTTACATCTCACTAACTCACAACATCCCTCTCCCTCACTACTTCGCTGTTTCACTACCTCACTTTCTCTCACTACATAACTCTCTCTACCTCACTACTCCACTCTATCTCACTACCTCACTATCTCACAACTTCTCTCTCTCAAAACATCACTACCTCACTCTCTAGCTCACAACCTCACAACTTCACTCTCTCACTCACTAACTCAATCACCTCTATCTCACTACCTCACTCTTTCTATCTCACTAACTCACTTTCACTCTCTTTTCACTACCTCTCTCTATCTCACTACATCACAACATCACTCTATGCTTATATATCACTACCTCACAACATCCCTCTCCCTCACTACCTCACTCTTTCACTACCTCACTCTCTCTATCTCATTACCTCACTCTCTATCTACCTCACTCTCTATCTCACTACCTCACTCTCTATCTACGTCACTCTCTCCCACTACCTCACTCTCTATTTCAATCCCTCACTCTCTCTCTCTATCTCACTACCTCACTCTCTCTCTGCTAATGCAATAGGTATCACATATGCAAAAAAAAAAGCTAATGCCAATAGAAATGACAATGCCATTTATTTAGGGATACAAAAATGATAAAAAAATAATGAGCAATACCAATAGCTCTACCTATAATATTGCCAAGACCATTGCATTGTAAATGCTTGTTCTATACTGCCAAAGTCACAGAGTCGGTGTGTTTGTGGTTGGCTAATTTAAGAACATTCAACAGAAGCTCAGGCGCTTGGGTTACTACTGTGTTGTGATTTCAATCTCAATTAAAAAAAATATATAGATAGATAGATAGATAGATAGATAGATAGATAGATAGATGATAGATAGATAGATAGATAGATAGATAGATAGATAGATAGATAGATAGATAGATAGATAGATAGATAGATAGATAGATAGATAGATAGATAGATAGATAGATAGATAGATAGATAGATAGATAGATAGATAGATAGATAGATAGATAGATAGATAGATAGATAGAGCGGTAGGAGCCTGCTATTCGTCATAGTATAGTAAGATAAGGTTCTTACTCTGAATATTACCAAAATGCGCGGCTGGGTCCTCTGTGCAGAAAGCCACTGAAGGTTTGGGGACTGGGGATTTTTTTATTGATTGGTAAGCCTGTGTTCTTTCAGAAAGTGTCAGTGTTCTATGCAACCTCCTTTCACTCTCAATAATGATAATGACAAACTGGAAATATTCAGGGGACCATGCCGTAAGGTTGGTTGGTTAATGTTTGTTTCTGTTGGTCCCAGGATTCTGGGGGACTTATTCAGAAGCCCCTTGCACCACCGGTGCATCACTTTTTGTGATGCACCGGTGGCACATCCTGCTGCCCCATATTTACAAGGAAAGGTAAAGCCAACCTGTGCAGCAATTTGTGTCCTTGTAAATATTGCCCCTTTACACTCAACACTTTGCATGAAAAGGGCGTGCAATGGGTGTTGCTGTGGTGTTCCCATGCAACACCCATGGCTTCTGCTGCATTTCTAGCTGTACGAGAAATTGTAAATCTGGAAATACGTCAGAGTGCTACGCCTCCAGGAGTAGGGAGGCGCAACGAGAGAAATAGTTTCATTTCTCCTCGTTTTCTTTCTATGCGTACTGCATCCTGCAGCACACATAAGAAGAGGAAATCACCTCTTGTGATTGTTTTTGTGCAGGAAAGTGTTCCAAGTCCGTAGGAGGGCCGAGTAGGTTTACAGAGGGCTGGTGACCTTGGAGTAAGTGTGACTATAGGTCCAGCCTCCCACCCGGACTCATGTAGTGAAATTGATTCGAACATCACAACTAAAGCTCTCAGAAATTCCTGAAGGGTTACCTTATTTTGACCGTAAGTCTCAAGCGGTTCTAGACCCCACAGGTTAGGGTACGCCTTAGCGCGCGTATACCGCCGTGGTGGCACACTAGGTCCTGAAGAATGCTTCATGTAATAACGCCAGAAGCAGAAACATGTCGACCATTTTGATCACTTTGCACCAGATTTAGGACGTAGCTGGCCCAATTATCACCAGTTTTCTAACGTCCACCATATTGTTTTTAATTGTGTCCGGTTTACCACAATTAAAATTACTTATTGGTTCAAACTGTGACATATTTTAACCTACACTATCACCATTTGCACTGCATCCACACACAAAAAACCAGCTCCGCTGTACTTCAGGCGTCGCAGCACACCGGGGAGACATTCGGTCTCTCCGGTGGGAACCCAATGATGAAGCATGTCACCAACTAGGTTGGTGAGTGAGGGTTCTTTTAAAACATAGTGATTCACGTTTTTTACATCTTTCAGCACTTGTTCATACCTGATGGACACACTCTTCCATTGTTGATTTATACCAGCCCTGGGGGACTAAGAGTGGCTCCAAAAAACTCCCTCCCTCTCTTGTTGTTAATTCACATCTCTTGTCAGACTGCCAGTATATCTGCCAGGGTCTTGGCATCCTTTTCCGTCCTGCCCCCGACTCACTTGTCAGACTACCAGGGTCTGTGCATCATTTTCCATCTCGTCCCTGACTCATCTGTCAGACTGCCAGGATTTGTGCATCATTTTCCGTGCCTCACCTGATACACCGGTCAGACTGCCAGGGTCTGTACTAGGGGTGGGCGGAATTTGCGTAATCGCGTTACGGAAATCTCCGCGAAACGGTAAAAAATCTCTGCGAACACGCAGAAATTTTGCGAACACGCGGAATTGCTTGTTCGCGATGCTTTTTTCCTGTTCACAATCGCTGTTTGCGTGCTCGGGGAGAAATATCTCGCAAACACGCATTTTGAGAACGCGAACAAGCAAAAAATTTCGCGAAGTCGCGGAAAGCAGAATTTTGGGCAATTTTGCGTTCTCCGCGGAACGCGAAATTACCCAAATTCCGCGAGCGGAACGGAATTTACCACCCAGGCCTAGTCTGTACATCATATTCCGTCCCGCCCTGGACTCATCTGTCATATTGCCAGGGTCTGTGCATCATTTTGCGTCCCTTCCTGGACTCACCTGTCAGACTGCCAGGGTCTGTGCGTCATTTTGCATCCCATCCTGGACTCACCTGTCAGACTGCCAGGGTCTGTGCATAATTTTCCACCCTGTCCCCGACTCACCTGTCAGACTGCCAGGGTCTGTGCATCATTTTCCATCCTGTCCCCGACTCACGTGTCAGACTGCCAGGGTCTGTGCATCATTTTCCGCCCCGTCCCCCACTTACATGTCAAACTGCCAGGGTCTGTGCATTATATTGCATCCTGCCCCGACTCCCCTTTCAGACTTCCAGGGTCTGTGCATCATTTTTCACCCTGTCCACGACTCACCTGTCAGACTGCCAGGGTCTGTGTATAATTATTCATCCCGTCTCATACTCACCTGTCAGACTGCCAGGGTCTGTGTATAATTATTCATCCCGTCTCAGACTCACCTGTCAGATTGCCAGGGTCTGTGCATCATTTTCCATCCTGTCCCCGACTCACCTGTCAGACTGCCAGGGTCTGTGTATAATTATTCATCCCGTCTCAGACTCACCTGTCAGACTGCCAGGGTCTGTGCATCCGTTTCTTTCCCGCCCCTAGCTTACCTTTCAGACTGCCAGGGTCAGTACATAAATTTCCGTCCCATCCCGGACTCACCTGTCAGACTGGTGGGGTTAGTGCATCATTTTCCGCCCCGTCCCCCACTTACATGTCAAACTGCCAGGGTCTGTGCATTATATTGCATCCTGCCCCGACTCCCCTTTCAAACTTCCAGGGTATGTGCATCATTTTCCGTCCCACCCAGACTCACCTGTCAGACTGTCCGGGCCTGGGCATAATTTTCTGTCTCGCTCCCCGGATCACCTGTCAAATTGCTGGGGTCTGGGCATCGTTTTCCGTCCAACCCTGTACTCACCTGTCAGACTGCCAGGGTCTGGGCATCATTTTCCATCCCACCCAATTCACCTGTCAGACTGCAAGGGCCTGGACATCATTTTCCCTCCTGCCCGATTAACCTGTCAGACTGCCAGGGTGTGTGCATCATTTTCCATCCTGCCCCTGGCTCACCTTTCAAACTGATAGGGTCTGTGCATCTTTTTCTTTCCTTCCCCTGGCTCATCTGTCAGGGTGCCAGGGTCAGTACATACATTTCCGTCCCACCCCGGACTCACCTGTCAGACTGCCAGGGTGTGTGCATCATTTTCCAGCCTGCCCCTGGCTCACCTGTCAACTGCCAGGGTCTGTGCATCTTGTTTTCATCCTGCCCCTGACTCACCAGTCAGAGTGACGGAGTGTGTGCATCCTTTTCCATCCCACCGACTCACCTTTCAAACTGACAGGGTCTGTGCATCTTTGTCTTTCCTTCCCCTGGCTCACCTGTCAGGCTGCCAGTGTCGGTGCATCTTGTTCCCATCCCGCCCCCAACTCACCTGTCAGACTGCCAGGGTGTGTGCATCATTTTCCATCTTGCTCGAGACTCACCTGTCAGACTGCCTGGCTCTGTGCATCATTTTACATCCTACGCCCAGCTCACCTGTCAGACTGACAGGGTATGTGCATTCTTTTAAATCCTGCCCCTGGCTCACCTGTCAAACTGACAGGCTCTGTGCATCATTTTACAACCTGCGCCCAGCTAGCTCACCTGTCAGACTGACAGGGTCTGTGCATCCTTTTCCATCCTGCTCCAGACTCACCTTTTTTATTTTTGGACTCGAGGGTGGGTCTCGTAGAGCTAGTCTTCTACTTCTTCTAAGGCTCTGCTAACAGTAGGAGCTCTGTGTGCAGCTGCAGACATTATCTGTAGTTGGGCCTCTCCATCTGCTTCTGTTTAGCCTCTTACACTTAGTTTGCGGATGATGTTTGGCCGCATCCTGGACTCGGAGTTAGCTTAACTTGAGTTCATTGCCATTCAGACGTCGCCAGCCTCGCCTGGGCACGTCCAGCTCCAGTGATGTTTTCCCGCTGCCGGCTCTTTCCACGTTTGTCTGTGTTCGCTGGAACAGATGCCCCGAGGCCCCGGAGCCCCCGCTCTGTGCAGAGTTAGCAGAGTGTGGTGACCTTCAGATACTTTATGTCTGCGGTGCTGTGGGACCTGGGGGCGCGCAAGAGTTGTCGATGTGCAGCAAGGGATGAATGCATGCCCCCAGCCATGAGTCAGTAACTGACTTCCAACCCCAGTGAGTTAATGCCGCATAACAAGTGACTCGAGAGAAAAACACATCACATATTCCACATATTGTTCACATACAGTGCTCCCCTCAGCCAATCAATACTTAATTTATAAAAGTATATTAAACAATATGGATTTTTCTCTCTGTATTCCTCACGTTTGTCACACGCTACTGGCCCGTGTGGAATCGAATGAAAGAGGCGGGAAGCAGCGTGGTTATTACCTCGCAGCGGAGGCTAGGGAGGAGTAAATGGGGAACAGCCGGGCCTGGAAGGAAGTGTTCTTCCCTTGGCAGCGGGGCTCGCAGTGGAGAGGCGCATTTGCCAGATAGTCCTTCTGCTCTTTCCACAGCTCCGCTTCCGTTGGAACCATCGGAAGAGAGGAGGCTTATAATGGAACTGGAGAAACACCCAGGGAGGCCACGGGGCGCAATGGACACTCGTCTAATGGGCTTAAACTGCCAGTTAATGAGTATAAATCAGTGTCTTAGCAGACTCCCGCCAGTCACCATTACTGGGGTAGGGAAGAGCAGCCAGGAACGTCTGTGCCCGTAATGAGCAAAGAAAGCGCAAATAGGCATTGCTATTGCGCAGCTCAATGGCTCTTCATGCATTGCCATGAGAAGGATTAACGGCTGAACCAGCATCCCCGAGATGTGCACCTATGATCTCCAGGTTAGCTGCGGATCGCAGCAGGAGGTGCACTAATACACGCCTTCAAGCGGATTTGTGGACGAAGCAAGGGAACTTGTATTCTATATTCAAAGAGAATGAAGCTCAAGGCCTTGGGGTGGTATTTGATGACAGGCGAGCCCCTGGAAGAAGCGCTCTGGAATCGAGTGGTATACTACCTGAACCCCGACTCAGAATGTTGGATACGTAATCATATGACTGCATGACTAACGGGGAGCTCGTCCTTCTAGCTCCTCGTTCTCGAGCCAAGTGACCCTTACCCAGGGATTTAAGTGGGGACAAAACAGGGGGTGCTCGAAAGGGGGCGTGGCAAACCTCCTTTAAGGGGTGTGGCCTATCAAATGAGGGGCGTGGTCTAAATAACGTGTAAACACATTGCCAAATTCAATAGCTCTAGCATATGCAGGAGCTATTGGCTTTGCCAATGCTTGATTGTTATACCACCATGTGTTTTGGACTATGCTCGTGTTCATAGTGAGCTTGCATGCTTATTTTAGATTCCTTCTTGGAAGGTATGGTAGTAATCTGGGAGTTCAGCCAAATGGCACATGTTCCTGTATTCCTGGAAATGATTGACATGTGTTTGACAGGCGTCCTCTCTGCTCTCATCTACGTGAACGTTTCAATTAGTAACCAGGTGTATTGCTGATAGGCAGGTTTGTCAAACAAACTTTGTAAGTGTAGTATAAGTGCGAGGCCCACAGATTTCTTCCAAATATTTGGGGAATGTGATAGTAGCGGCAATGTTTTGTTACTGTGCTTTCCCACTTCCAGAATGTCTGCACATTCCACAATCCTGAGACTTCGCTGGCAGTATAGTGCCATTAGTTCACACATGTGTAAGTAGACTTGTGAAGCACTGACCTAGTTACAGAGCAGAGGAGTGTTGGCCATGGGCAGGGTCCTGGGTGTGAGCTCCTTCAGAATGAGGGTAGGCGCTAGGTGTTAGTGGGCTGAGTGCTATAGTACACTAGTAAGAAGTGAGCAAAATGAGCATACGCACATCGATGTGCATGCTCTTAAAAAATTGACTGCCTGTGCTAGGCCATAAAACCGAGCCCGATAGAGACCCGTTTTGAGACCCCCTTTTAAAAACTGCCAGTGCTCAGCACAGGCAGGACCCGGCCCACTGAAAGCTCTGCCGTTACCCTTTATTCATCCTGTTTCCTGTCTCCACCCCAAGGATACAGTGACCAATCTAGGAGGATCACTCTGACGTCCCCAGGGACCTGGTGTCCCTCGCATATATTGTAATAAGGATATGACCCCCCCCTCTTGAATGAGTTTTTGCAGTCAAAATGACTGCTAGAGTTCCTGCTTTTCCTGTACTTGCTCTAAGAGTCTCACAGGTGCTCTTTTGCTTCTTGTTGAGTGTCCGACTGCCAGACTACTTCTTTCTTGTTTTCCAAACTTATGGTGAGGGGGTTTTGGTTGTTGTAGCTCCCTCATCGTCAGATGATTTAAATTTGTTTTGGTGTGTCGAGGCTTGAGAAGTTGGCCTGCTTGATCGCTGATACTTCTTGAAGTGATAGATGAGTCTGGTTATGTACGTCTCCCCATGTGACAGTTAATTCCTTGACCCTTTTTATCTTTCAGTCAGCATATTCCTCCATCTTGTCTTTCGGTCGCTAATCTTGCCAGCACAGCTCGCTTCGGTCTTCTCCTAGATCCTTCTGTGGTACTTTCTCAGTGACCCAGCTTGCTATCTGGGTGCGTACTTTGAGTCACATCATGAGTGTAGACAGACACTTTTCTGTGCTGATGTGCAGATTTTTCTTCTGGGCAGTTGCGACTGGCATGACTCGCGGGTGGGAGGACGGGGGTTCAGACGGGGGGTTAATTTTATAATAATAATAAATTAAAAAAACTAAACTTACCTTTCCACCGGCCGGGTCCTGTGTCTTTTCTGCTCATGTTCTCCTGCCTCCAGCAGGAACAGGAAGCAGGCAGCCAGTCTCCCTCCCCTAAGCCACTTGTGTTTGTTTACTCTCCATGTCACTTCATGAAGCGTGAGGTCAGCTCGCACTGCATCAATGATTTTGTTGATGGAGAAAGACGGAGGTGATGCTTGCCCCATCTAAGAGTTGAGGTACTCCTCTAAGAGAGAGGGTTTTACTTTTGTAGATGTCAGTGGAGGTCGAGAGATGTAGTCTGGTAGGTTTTGGTCTTTTCCAGGCTTGTGCTATATGTCATCAGTATATTGTCAATAGATTGCCCAGAGTTCAATCCAAGGCTTCATCTTTGCTTTGAAATTTCCAAATATTGTTAGTAATTCGTAGTGGGCAGTTCTATTTGTGAACTGTCTGTCACAGATGAACAGGTCATAGTTTGCATGCCCACATGATCGCCTAGCTCTCTCTTTCCAGTATCAAGTAGACTTTTTCTTTGTCCATAGACTTCTGTTTGAATAGGATATAATCAGGTGTTTTTCATCCCCTTGTTCATGCAGAGTGAGGAAGGAACCTAAGCTGAAGGACAAATGTCACGCCTGATTTCTGTGCACAGTTATGGATTAAAGTATGCCATGTAGTCGGCTCCGCTGGTCCTCTCTTTTTGTTGACTGATAGACTCTGTAACATTCAGCATTTGAAAATTCCTTCTTTTTTTATGAGTTCTCTTAAAGGTGCACTGAAAATAGTGTAATCCTTGCAATATCTCGCAGTAGGTGGCATTCCTAAAAAGATTGGATTTCAAAGTCATTGCAGGGCACTGCAGTGTTGTTTAATGCCTTGATCGTATCTAGATCAGGTCTCACATACTTGTTAGAGAATGTGTGTCCATACATCTTCAAATGGCCTCTATGAAATTCGCACCTCTCTGCATTCAGAGTTAGATTGGCCTTAACGTGGAAGACACACCTCATGTTCAAGTCATGTTCGACCCTTGTTTCTCGGAAGACCAAACTGCCATTTGCTATAAGTGAAGAAATTTGATAGTGTGCCTGATGTCCTGTTGAATGGCTTCCTGAAAGATCTCTGCAGCTAATGATTACCCAAAAATGGAGTGTTTTGTATCGAAATATTCTGAGATGCTCGCTGAAGATGGGTGATGTATTGAGAGTCCTTGTGAAGTTTGAGTTTATGGTAGCCCTTGTTGAGGTCTAACTTTGACAAGATCTTGGTCCCATTGAGCAGCATGATCATGTCATTGATATGAGTGCTGGGATGTCTTTCTCGATTGTAGTGTTGGGTTGACTCTTGCCAACACACAGTCACACTTTGCTCTCTGAGTTCTGCTTGGATATTACTAATAGCGGGAATACCCGTGGAGTTGCTCCTTTCGATTCTTCGATTATGTCAATTTCAAGGAGATCTTGAAATTCTTCTTGAACCACCATTTGTAGACAGAACAGAATTGTGCGGTGATACTGAACAACTGGTCTGATGTGTTCATTAATGGAGTTTCACTTGGTAAAATTCATCTTTCCCAGTCAAGTGAACAGTGCTGTATATTCTTGGGCAAGTGATGGCTTATCTTGGATGGTGTGCAGGATGGTGACTCATTTTAGTTCTTACGCTGTGCGGAAAATGAGTAACCACTCATGCTGTAGCATGCCCATCCATGGCATGTATATCCATTTCTATCATTCTGTTTTTGTAAGTGAGCGTTGTTCTGAATTTTTCCAGTCATGATAGCGGGTGTGAGTCATCCCTGAAGACTCTCACATATGTTTCTCATAACATCAGTCTGGTATTCATCTTCTGATATTTAGAAATTCTTATGTAATTTATAGAGTATTTATTTATTTATTTTTAAAGTTTTATATTGCGCGAACATGACCCTTGCGGGTATCCGAGTGCTTCACAATTTTTCAGAAACAAATAACATTAATAATATCACAGTCAAGAAAAATACAGGATAATGGTGCAGCAAAGGCTAATTAATGGTTGATCGGCTAGGCTTTCTTGAACCAGTGGCGTAGCGAGCACCCCACCAGATTCAAGCTAATCTGGCTGATATGGGGTGATACTTTTTGCCATTTTATTCGTATGACACGGTAAGGTAAAGCAGAAGATGGAGTCCCACTGAGGCTAAATTGGCCAGCACCCTTGCGACTCCACTATAAATTGTGCAGTCTGACCAGTAACAGAATATATGCCGTCATGCTCTCAAAGGGGGTCACAGATTGAATATAAAATGAAACTGCTCCCACTTAATGTATTCAGCATATCTTTATTGTCTAGTCAATGCACTACTATTAAACAGTACTATTTCAACTCTTGTTTGATTCTTATGAGACTCCCTCACTTGACATTTTATCATTATTCCCTTTAGCACGTAAGCAATTAATTTCTGTTATTTAACCAAGTACATTATTCAGTTTTAAGTTATTGCCTTCAGAGATTAGTACTTTTCCTTGCTCTATCAATGGTTAATGTTGACTTTGTCACCTATTTCCAGATCACTCACTGGACACTTTGTTTTCTGGTCCTGTCGCTAGGTGGCCATGAACACACATTTTTGCTGTTTGCCACACTGACAACATGTATGTCCCATTGCTGGACATTTGCCTACTTCTGGATATGATTGCCCACATCAGTAGCATTCTTTCCTTTCTTTGAAGTGGTGTTTCTTGCTTGTGGTCTTCAATCTGTGTTCCTGGGAGTACCATTCTTGAGTTCTTGGCCTTCTTTTCCGCTATTGGTGCATTTTCCTTAATACTCGTTCCTGGAAATTGAAGTCTTGCTCCCTTTCTTCCACTTTGCCAGCCTCAATCTTTTTTGCTGGAGTCTCATCTTGGTCACTGATGCAAGTAATTTCTTGTATTTGTTCTAATGTGTAATTTTTTCGTAATAGTTTCCATCACAGGGTTTTAGATAAACATCCTTCTAAGATGCACAGATAAAAAGCATTTCCGTCAGTGAATTTGATGAATTTTCAAAATTGAACTAATTGATGGAGGCAAGATTGAAATTGTATGTCTCATCGTCTACATTTTTCTGCAGAAGAAACCTAGTACTGAGCGCTTCACACACACTGTTCTAGTTTGCTGATTTTTCAACAGGGTGGTTCTTGATTATCTTGCAGACATTCTTACCCCCTAGATTCTTCATGATGAGTAGCAATTGTGCTTCGTCCTTTACTTCTTTTGCTTGTTTGCTTGTAGACGTTGTCTCTGTCATCTAACCATTCTCTTCATTTGGATCTAAGATTGCTTTTATCATAAATAGTCCTGTTCTCATTGGTCAGCCGGGTCTGGTGGCTCAGTGGACTAATGCATCCACTTCTGGGACATGTGTTCAACCTCATGGTCACAGGTTCAAATCCCAGTGAGTCCACTCAGTCTTTCATCCAAATGAAGTTGATAAAATGAGTATTGTTGAGTTGGGTAATAATAAACATCTTTTATTCAGTGCCAAGATACCCTGTTAGGGGTGAATGTGTGTTTTACAAATACACATGTTGAGTAACCCCGGGCGTAGTACTCCGCTTCGCCCACAGAGTGTACGTAGCGCTGCCTGCTTTGCGGTTTACGAAGTAGGCGTAGCAGGCAGCGCTACACACACGCCAGGGCAAAGCAGAGCTGCCCACCTAACGTTCGCCCTCCTTTTAAAATAAGTTAAACTATGATAAAAAATAAGATAAAATGCCTTAACTGCAGTGCGGCGTCATGGGGCTCCCTCTTCCTCATTGACGGCAACTTCTTTTCACAAATGCGCATGCGCGGACGCCCGTAAGGCATTTTATCTTATTTTTTATCATAGTTTAACTTATTTTAAAAGGAGGGCGGGCGAGAGGCGGGCGGCGCGTCGTGGGGCTACGCGTAGCGCGCTAGTGTGCGTAGATTTGGCCACACTACGCGATGCTCCACGTAGCCCCACTACGCCCACTACGCCCAGGGTTAATGTTGAGCCTTTTGCTTTCTTGCGGTCTGTAGACATACTTGGTTTTTATGTGCAGCCTTTAACCCTTTAGCTCCTACGCTGCTTCCCCCTAGAATGCTAAGCCCTTTTTTGGCTATTTGGGGTAGTTCCCGGTTAGGCCTTCATAACTTTTTTCCACATAAGTTAACCGCACCAACTTTGTGTCCTTTTTTCCAACATCTCGGGCATTTTAAAGGTACACAGGGCTAGTGGATTCTCCTGGAGGGGACTGAGAAAATATGGAAAATATAGCAACATTTGTGGTTTTTTGGGAAAAATGGGGACAAAATGTTTTGCAAAAAATATTCTTTTCCTAAAAACAACATCAACAAAACGTTTACTGTACTAAAATCACAATTTCCCAGCTTTCAGGAACACACAGACCTGTATCAAAACACATTTGTTTTGCCACAGTCTGGCATTTTACTAAGAGGTAGCCACTTTTTTCTAATATTTGTTCTTTCAACCTACTTCCATTTTGTGATTGAGACGCGTGGGAAACCCATGGATGATGCCAGAAGGCTATATATTTCTGAAAATGATAAAAAAATCATAATTCAGCAGGGGGTGGTTTGTGGAGATTCCTCAAGGTTTCCCAAAGAAACTGTTTTCATCTGTAACTTCTTGTCACAATGTCCGATATACAAAATTTAATTTACTGTTACTTCTGCTAGACCCTTCTAGCTGTGGGGATATATAAGGTTTGTAGGTTCTCCAAGAACCCAAGGTACCTAGAAGCAACAACTGAGCTGCACCTTACATTGGTTTCTCATTGTGTACAGAGTGTAGAGTCATTCATATGGTAAAATATAGAAAGTGAATAATGGGTATGAATGAAACCGCTGTATTTTGAAAAAGTTACACCACATGCTGAGTTTAAGAGCAGTAGTTATTTGTATATCTCTGAATTTGTGGGTACACATACTAACATGTCATTTAGAAGGCATTTAGCAAAATGTCTTCTTTCTTACTCATAGGCTTACAGTTGGAAGCCAGAAATCCAGTTGATAATAACAAATGTTCTACTATTCTGTGTTTATCCAACGTGGGTAGCTGTGGATATTCGGCCATAGCTCTGCCGACACCTAGGGAAAGGTAGCAAACCTGCACATTTTGAAATACTAGACACCTGGGGGAATCCAGGGTAGCATGACTTACATGGTTCTCACTAACGGCCAGATGTATGACCATTTTTTGCAGTCGCAAACGGGAAATACGTCCGTTTGCGACCGCAAAATTGGTCTGCCCCATGTACAAACCCTATTTTGCGAGTTGGTAACCTATTACCGACTCGCAAAATAGGGTTTGCAACTCACTATTAGGAATGGGTGTGACAAGGGTGTCCGTTCTTAAAAGCGACTCGCAATTCAATGTATGATTGTTTTGCGACTGCAATTGCGGTCGCAAAACACTTGCCACTCGCAAATGGAATTAAAATATTTTTTAAAGAGTCACAGACATTGTTGTCTGCTGACCCCAGCAGGCCACCATCCTTAGGGGTGCTAGCCATTCCCAATGGGGTTGCAAATTACACCTGCCTCATGAATATTGAGGCATGCAATTTGAGACCCCATTAGGAATCGCAATGTCTGAGACACTGTTGTAAATTACATTTTGCGAGTCACAAATTGCGAGTCGCTAAACAATGCAATTTGCCACTCGCAAATTGTAAGGGTTGTACATCTGGCCTCAGCTGTTTTACTCAGAAGCTCTTGCAAACCTCAAACGTTGGCTAAAAGCACACATTTCTATGAGGAAAACTGCTGAAATCTGCAGGAAGCCACACATTTCCTATCACCCAGCATTTCCCCAAGCCTCACAATACAAATGGCACTTTCCTTGTGTGGGTAGGTTCAGTGCCTTTGACAGGAAAGGGCCCAAAAGATAACCTGGCCACATCACATTTTTCCACCGAAAACTGACCCTTTTTTCCCAACGTGGGTAGCTGTGGAGTTTGGGATCTAGTAAGCTGGCACCTAGAAAAACCTAGCAAACCTTTACATTTTTTAAACTAGACACCTGTGGAGTCCATGGTGGTGTGACTTTTATGGCTCTCACCAGGTGCTTTAACCAGAAATCCTGACAAAGACATGGCTTGGCAGTCCGGGCTGGACCGTTCCCATGAGGCACAGGGTCAGACTGATTTGCATATGGCCATGTCTGAATTGGGGTGGTGGAGTGAACTAATGATGATGGATTAAACCCAGATCAGTTGACTGGGGTGAGTGTTTGATTTGCTCAAACGCTCCATCCATCATCCCCTTTGGAATCGCTTTGTTCGCCCTAAATTGGCAGGGTATGCCCAGACGTGGGTCCCTTGCTCACTTTGCCACTGGATTCAAGATAGCCTGGCTGATGAGGGTTATGAACCCGAAATTGGTCCCAGGATACTTGTTTCTGGTCCAGGGAAGACATGGCTTGGCAGTTCGGGCTGGACTGTTCCCATGAGGAACAGGGTCAGACTGGTTTGCATATGGCCATGTCTGAACTGGTGTGGTGGAATGAGCTAATATATGATGATGGATTAAACCCAGATCAGTTGACTGGCGGTGAGTGTTTGATTTGCTCAAACGCTCCTTCCATCATCCCCTTTGGTATCGCTTTGTTCGCCCTAAATTGGCAGGGTATGCCCATATGTGGGTCCCTTGCTCACTTTGCACTGGATTAAGATAGCCTGGCTGATGAGGGTTATGAACCCGAAACCGGTCCCAGGATGCTTGTTTCCGGTCCAGGGAAGACATGGCTTGGCAGTTCAGGCTGGACTGTTCCTATGAGGCACAGGGTCAGACTGATTTGCATATGGCCATGTCTGAACTGGGGTGGTGAAGTGAGCTAAAGTATGATGATGGATTAAACCCAGATCAGTTGATTGGGGGTGAGTGTTTGATTTGCTCAAACGCTTCGTTCATCATCCCCTTTAGTACCGCTTTACTCCTCAGGGGGGCAGAAAGACTATTGCCCATTCTGGGGTAGGGTATTGACTTGATGCCGGTCTCCCTAGCATTTGTTTTGTTTTGGCACCATGTTGAAATCCCCGATGTCTAGTTCCTTTAGTTCCTTTGTGTCCTGTATGGGGCAAATTTTGGGTAAATACCCTCAATCCACCACTATGGGGCAGAAAGACTGATGCACTTGTTCTGGGAAGGGAGCACAGAATGATTCCTGTGGGGATGGATTGGCTGTGTTTATCCAAAATCTTCCCCCAGGAGAGAGAAAGGCTACGAGACACCAGGAGAAAAACATTCTTAAAACTAAAACAAATGTGGTGGGGTGGGTCACCCTGGCATTATGTCGCGCTCCTACGTCGGAACAGGTGCACCTGTCTTTCTATCTTCCTGGGGGTGGATTTAGGGTGTTAACCCAAAATCTGTCCCCTGGGGACAGAAAGTCCACTAGACACCAGGGGGAAAAAAGTTCTCAAAAATAAGGGGGTGGGGCATCTCACCCAAGAATCATGCCGTGTTCCCACCCCAGAACAGGTGCATCAGTCTTTCTGCCCCCGAGGATAGATTGAGGATGTTTGCATAAAATTTGCCCTGGGACACAGAAATGCCACTAGATATAAGAGGGAAAAAAAGGCCCAAAAAATAAAAAAGGGGATGAGGGACTCTCATCCTTGCATCGCACTTTGACCCTAGGTCAGAACCATTTTTCTGACCCCCCTGCCCCCAATCCCCGGGGCAGACTCTGGGTAAGCACCTATCACCCACTGTTTTATATGGCACATAAAAACTCCTTGCTGTCTAGCGGGCTTTCTGGCCCTTGGGTGGGCAGATTGGAGGTAAAGACCTCTTATCTGCCCCTGAGAGGCAAAAAGACTGTTAGTGTCACTTTGGGGGTAGGTGCTTGGTCTGGTGTCTTGGCGGGCTGCACCCATCCCTTGAAGCAATAACAAAAAATTGCCCAGGCACAATTAAAACTCCCTGGTGTCTAGTGTCCTTTCTACCACTCCCACAGGGGGCAGCCCAAAGACTGTTTGTGTCATGTTGTGGGGGGGGGGGCTCAGACTGTTATATGGGTGGGCTACCCCTACCACTCAAAATATGGCAACAAATAAAAATCACTTGGCCTTGTGGGCTTCTTGCCTCCCTGGGACAGAGTTGGGGGTAACCTCCAAGGCACCCCTAGGGGGTTGAAAAGATTGTTAATGTATTTGTTGGGGGTGGGGGACCACCCCCAAAACCTCAATGTATAATAAATAATCTTCTTCTCTGGGGTCTATCGAGCTTTCTCCCATCCTGGGGGCAGAGTGGGGAGTAAAGTCCCCCAAGATTCGTGCCCAGGGGGATACAAAGACTTTTGTCATTTTTGTGGGGTGGGGGATCAGCCTGATACATGTGGGAGGGCTGCCCACCTCATTAAATTGCATACAAAAATCTTCCCTTGGGTCTAGTGGTCTTTGTGCCCCCATGGGGGCAGATTGGAGGGTAAAACCTCTCGAATGTGCCCACAGGGGGGAGAAAAACTGGTTTGCAATATGCTTGGGGCGTGAGGCTAGACCTGACATGTGGAAGGACCATCACCACCCCTCAATGTATGTCACATATCTTCACTGGGATCTAGTGGTATTTCTGCACAATTGGAGTAAATGGAGGGTGGGGGGGTAAAATTACCTAAATACGCCCACAGGGAGGCAGAAAGACTGTTTTGAGATTTTTCTTTGGGGTGGGGGCTTGTCCTGTTGTGTGAGAGAACCATCCCCACCCCTCAAAATCTGCCAAACTATTGGCAGATTGGAAGGTAAAACCCCTCAAATATGCCCCCATGGGGGAAGAAAGACTGTTTTGCCATATTTTTGGGGTGTGAGGCCAGGCTTATATGTGGGAAGGCTATCCCCACACCTCAATTTATGGTGCGTATGTTATCTAGGGTCTGGTGGGATTTCTGCCCCGGTGGGGGGGTAGATTGGAGGCTAAAACTACCCCTACACGGAGGCTGGAAGACTGTTGTGAGATTTTCTTGGAGTGGGGGCTCAGCCTATTGTGTGAGAGCACTGTCCCTACCCCTCAAAACCTGCCAAACTTTTATTTCCTTGGGGCCGAGCGGCTTTCTGCCCCCCCTTCGGGCAGATTGAGTGATAGAACGATCCACATTCACCCATAGGGGAGGGCAGAAAGACTGTTGTATTTTCTAGGGTGAGAGCCTGATCAGATATGTCAGAGCGTTTCCCCACCCCTCCATTTATGCCAAAGAATGGCATCCCTGGGGTTTAGTGGGCTTTGTGCTCCCCAGGGGTAAGATTGGGGTCAAGGCCTGCTATCTGCCATCAGGAAGGCAGAAAGTTTGTTGTGTTGGGGTGCGGGGGGGGTAGCGACCACTAGCCCATTGAACATACCGGGCAAGTTTAACAGGTCCATGCTTGATGTGCCATTCCAGTCCAGTTTTTTTAATTTGAATTCTGGGACTTGCAGTCCTGTTTTATAATGGAATAAATAAGACTAGAAAGAAAAAACCTGGACTGAAGCAGCACATCACGCATGGACCTGGGAAACTTTGCAAGGCTGATTACCATGGGGGTCACTCCCCCCATCCCCTTGAAGGTGTGCCTGCTGCCTAGTGGGTGCTGCTTAGGTACTGCCCTCCTCTGGTGACCATCAAGCAGAGATCCACTGGGGAAAGATAACATGTGAATAGGGAGATTTCCCCTTTTCCAATGATACCTCTCCCATCCAAATTGGTGCCTGGAAGCTGACCTATGCTTCTGAACACCGATGTAAGTGAAAGTAAATGAGCCAATCGGCTCATTTTGCTTTCACTTTCTCTGTAAGGAAGTGATTATTACCCAGCTGTAGGCTAAATAATAAATAATATTTGCTATTTATCCAGAGACCTGCCAAATAGTACATAATCTCTGCTGTTTATCCATCCAAAGACTGAAAAGTAGGGATGATGTACAAGTTGATGGGCGGCCAGATAAATGGCGTGAAGGAGCTCTTTATTTAGCCTACTTGTGATGGGGATGCAAAATGTGTCGGGCATTTGAAAGTAAGTGCATATTCAAATGTACAATATTTGTACAAAGTTAAATGCATGAATTAAGCTAAGCTATTTACAGATGAAAAACCAGTAAAATCAATACTGACCTAAAATATGCTATTTTAATATTCAGATATAAAATGTAGGAATCAAACTTCTATTTCAGGAGCTTCAAGATATGTCACACAGATATTTTGCTATGCAGTCTAGGAGCATTTGCCTTTCTGCAAATAATAAAGAGAATGGGTTCAAAGCATGTTACATACATGTTTTGTTCACTCATGAGAATGCATTGTTTTTTTAAAAAATATTCATAATCCTCCTTTTAATGATTTTGAGGGCTGGGCTCTTGGGCTTCTTGGGGGGGGGGTATCCTTGGCTATTCATACAAATCTGGCAGCACAGCAGCAGTCAAAAAGCAGCAGCAAACAGGTAATGCAGACAGCTAGAACTGTCTAGCTAGGTGGATCTGGAAGCCAGAGGGAGGTAACTTGAGTAAGACAAAGTAATGGGGCTTCTGTATTATAGGGTAGATAAAGCAGGAGACTGGTAAGTAATGCATCTGGGTAATTCAAAGAAGAAGTTAGCTATGCTGCCTGTGAATAAACATAGGTTTTCATACGGTTCACCCAGCAGAGTGGGTTTTAGGCATAGATACTTATTGGTCCCATAAGTGACCCCCTTCAGCCACACTGATGTTTTTGTTGCCTGCACAATATATCTTGGGAATGGTAGTTTAGATTTTAACATACTAATCCATTTTTCAGTGGGCAAGGTCCTGTCTCTATTGAGCCCTCATTTCTGTCCTTGACAGTGCTGTCTTAGCAAAAGATAACTGGAAGCTAAAAATAAAAAGCAATCTGAGTGACAGGCTTGGAGGCTGTACCTGACTAAAGTAATTGTGGAGGGGGTGGAGAAGGAAGGAATAGGACCAGTAGGCGCAGGATGATGATAAGTAAGGAAAAAAGGGTCAAGAGTTGGACAATGAGGAGGACTAGGATGACCAGAGCCACCAAGACTAGGACTTGAAGACCCAGGCCACGGAGACCTATTCAACGAGGACCAGGGTGGCCAATGCCAAAGTGAGGGACAGGGCAAGGACAAAGGGGACTACACGTACTGGGACCAGGGTGAGAAGTATCAAGAGGGCCAGGAGGATGGGGAACAAGGGGATCTGGACCCAGTGGACAAGGGCCTGGAGGATCATAAGGACCTGGAGTGGAAGGAACAGAAGACCCTGGACCAAAATGACGAGGGGAGACTATGATGGCCCGAGTGCACCAACCAGGACCAGAGGGATGAGGATGACCAGAGCCAGGAATAGCAGACCCAGATAGACAGATTAAGGATGACCAGTATAAGGAGACCAATGGAAAGAAAGACCAGAGACAGAAGACAGAATGGCCAAGATCAGATAAATCCCTTCAGAAAATGGCTTGAAACAAGGTTGCTTGTTAGCACCGTTGCTATTTTCTTTATTTATAGCAGATTTACCCGATGGCTTCTCTCAGTCAGAGGGAGATGTACCAAAGATAAGTAGCCGGCCCTTTGCATGTCTCCTATATGCAGATGATATAGTAGTGATGGACCTAACCCCTATCGGGCTGAATAGAAAGCTGATATCACTACAGAATTACACGGTGGCCCATTTCCTGAAGGTAAACGTATAAGTAAAATCCTGATCATGAAATGTAACAAAGTAGAAAATCAGGTCATTTTAAGCGGCAAATTGGTCCTGAAAAGCTGGAGGTGGTAGATTCATACCTCTCTTTAGGGAAACTAATAGCGGGTAGTACGAAGAACAAACTTCATATTGTACATAGTTCCTGTGAAGCTGTATCCCACGCTAATGGTTTGCGTATTTTCTACAGTGCCATGGACAGAAGGCATTTTTTACATCTATTAATGGTTTTCAAAGCAAAAGTCTCTCCAGCCCTGCTCTATGCCATTGAATCAATCCCTGTTAAGTACTGGAGCTTTTTACATAGGGTTGAAGGTCAGATTTTACGTAAACTATGTAATTTTAACACGTTAGTTCAATCAGCTGCTATTAAATTGGAAATTGGCTTGATTAGCTCCTATATCCAGGGTTAATCCAGTGTTTTACGTTGGGGATATCAGTTAAAAAACAGCGATCCTGATTCGTTAAGAGGTTTCCTGTGTCAAGAAATCTTTGGCGATATGGCTGGGAACTACTCCTTCTATTGTGATTTCTCATTGGCACTAAAAAATGTTTGTGTACAAGAAGAATCAGTGATCACTCCTCCGCCATTAGAACTTACATCTTTTTTAAAAACCTTAAGTGGTAAGATTAGCTATAATAGAGATATTATATTTTGTAAGTCTAAAGAGAGACTAAAGATAATAGCCAGGACAAACTCACCGAGAATCTCACAGAAATATCTATTCTGGAACTTAGAACCTGGAACTTGACGACTGCTCATTCTATGTCGTATGAATCTTTTATCTTTAAACAATTTGATAGCAAACTGGTCCCATAATTTCAAAAATGGAAAAATTTGTAATTTCTGCAAGCTGAGCATTCAGACCCTGGATCATGTCTTGTTTGTCTGTACAGCATTGGTTATGAGTCGTCGTCGCTGGCTTCGGCCAATGTTTTTACAAAATTGTGTTAAAAATGTAGCTTCAGCCCGTGACTTTCTCTTTTTTTTCCCGAAGAATGAAGCAGTCTGTGTAAAACTATTTATCTGTTTAACTATTTAGGTGCCGATTCCGATCCGGGAAAAAAAAATTGCGTACGACTCGTATCCGTATATTTTCACAAGCAGTTGACCCAGTTGTAAGGGGACAATCCTCAGATGTTGACCTCAGTCCTGTACAAGTCCAGCCTCAGGTGGCTGCTGTTCTGCCATTCATCAATGGATCTCATGCAACAGGTGCTTGTCAAGGAGTGACCGGTTTTCAATGGCACACCCAGAGACAAAGGATGCACAATCCCCAAAGATGACTGACACCGGATCATGAAACTGAAGGCCAAGCTGCGCACAGGAAACACACCCCAGAAGGTGTTGACGGCCCGTTGTGGGGACCAACATACCAAAACACATACACAGCCATGGACGTCATGCACAATAGAGAATCAAATACATGTAGAACAGCATGCAGGTTGCTAATCTACACATAGACTCATATGCACAATCCTTGGCAACCATGCCAGAGATGGCGCATGCACAGTGGCAAGAGACCTGCATTGACAGAGATGAGGCACCTTGGAGGCTGAGGAACACCTTTATTACTCAGGCTCACACCTATGGAAATGCATCAATATTAACAGACTCACATGGTCTTTTGGATTAACATGTGGGACCTACACTGGACACCCCCTTCGCACCACAGATGCTGTCAATCCATGGGAGTGGCACACAAGTGAAGGGGGTGAGCCAAACATCCCCAGCTGCACACGGAGAGGCTGCAATTCCCCATTGAGGCTCTCATGGGGATGTCCCGCAATATGTCCACCCGTAGCCTCCATTATGTTTCCGAGGGAAGTTGTACACACAAAGATGCCTTCATCAAAATCCACAATCCCATAACAGATGACTGTCACGAAGTGTGACTATCAATTCATGTGAGTCATGCTACATGTTATGTGCCCCATGGTGAGTCGACATGTATGCATAGTAACAATACCTGCACAGGAGCAGTGCCCACACATTACAAACAGCTACCACACCCAAAAAGCCTTGCTGCAATCCTTACCCAAAGGAGACTTCTCACCATGTCCGTGCATGTAACGCTGATTCAGCACACGTTGCATTACTCATGAGGAATAGCAGGAGCACAACGATGCCACGAGCAGACAGCATGCGCAAATACCTGGGGATGAGAGACACACAAGAAGTCAGGAAAAACATAGTCATCCGCATGCATGGTCATGTACTCTACATGAATAAGGTTGACACCATGCTAGTTGTCAATTGAGTGTGTCAGCTAAAATGTGTGGAATGACATCAGCACTCGAGTGACACATCAGCACACACCTCAAAGTCACTTCGCATACAGTCAGCTGGACACACACATTGCAACACATGCCACACAAGGCTCCAAGCGTGCACACTCAGACCCAGGGACTCACCATTATGAGAAGAAGTTGCGTATGAGCTGACTCCGGATGTCCTCCTCCTCCTCCTCCTCCTCACTTGCCTCGTGACCAAGGCCGTCATCCTCCACGGGTGGATGTTCCTGCTCATCGGGATCCAGGATGAGTGGCACAGCTTTCTCCACTGCCATGTTGTGCAGCATGCAGCACACGAGGAAGATTTTGCAGACCTTCACCGGTGCATATGGGAGGGACCCGCCGGTCTTGTGGAGGCAACGGAATCGGCTCTTCAGGAGGCCAAACGTCCTCTCAATCACTCGCCTGGTCTGCCCATGGGCGTTGTTGTAACGGTGATCTGCAGCTGTTCTCGGGTTGCGGAGAGGCGTCACCAGCCATGGCATGTTGGGATAGCCAGAGTCCCCTACATGGAAACATCATGTAAAGAAGTGGGTCAGGAGATGCCGTCACATACTAAGATACCGCTGAATACTGGACAAACAGAGTCTACCCACCAACAAGACATGCTCATTCGTTGTGCAGCTGCAGCATCATTTCTGGCACCCTGCTACGCCTCATGATGTAGGCATCATGTGCTGACCCTGGAAAACGTGCACAGACATGGGAAATCACCATGTTAGCAAGACACACCACAAGGGCATTAATGGAGTGGGAATGTTTACGGTTACGAAAGGCTACCTCCTGTGCCTGTGGTGGTACCAAAGCCACATGTGTCCCATCAATGGACCCAATTACATGGGGCATCCCTCCCAGGGCATAGAACTCACCCTTGATACCTGTCAACTGCTCAGGAGTTGGAAAATGGATGAATTCATCCAGGTGCTCCAACATGGCTTCTAAAACATCATGCAGGACACGGCTGGACATGCCACCCACATCAGCTATGGTCAATTGAAATGTACCGGTGGCAAAGAAATGTAGGGCTGACATCACCGTCATCTTGGGGGTCAGCGCAGTCTGATAACTGTGTTGCGGTTGGAGGTGTGGGGCCAGCCTGTTTGTCAGGTCCACAATTAACTGTTGGGGGAATCTGTAGCGGCGTATGCAGTCACGTTCCCTCATGGCAGCCAAGTCTGGCATTGGTTGGGGGAGAGGCGGTGCCCTGCAGAAATTTGGAAGGAAGAACGAAGATTGAGTACATTTCTACACCAATGTCAATGAACTGAGCACATGTTCAACAGCTAATACACATATGCTACATACAGAGTCTGGTCTGTGCAATACATCCTGCACACGTATGCCAGCCAGGTGATACTCCTACCAAGAGCCAGCTACAAACATGGATTGTCAAGGTCTACATGACATGCCATGAAAGTGGCTGTGGGCCAGTGTGAGTGAACAGCCAGACACATTACAGGAGTGACATACATCCACATATGTGCATTTGAAGGATGTTATCTCATACAGACAGCTGCCGGCAAGCTAGACGCACAGGTCACATGTCATGGAAAAAGGACAGACCACACACCTTGCCATGAAGGGGTACATGTCAAAAATGATCACACAGACTTTGAGACTATGCTGATATGTTCTAAGCTCGCAAGTCCCTGTTCGATGCATACAGACACACGTTACGTGTTATTCCACATGTGTCCTGGTGTGCGTAATAGTGTGACATGGGCATCTACACACAGACACATGTTGGATGCAGCTACAGCAGATGCCGTTGACGGAACACCAACAGCAAGATCATGGAAACACATGACACACACATGACATAGTCACATCGGGGCACGCTGGTAGTGAGATGTCAGGTGTCATCATCCGTGTACCTGGCATCAGGGGACAGGTGCAGGTGTTGGTGACTGTGCCCTGCCAGTGATGCAGTGCTTGACAAGTTTGAACTACATGCACACATGTAAAAGGTGTGAAGGGAAAGTGCGCCACATAGTGCCCCATCACACATGACATGTGTACACAGGTCATTACACAACTATTGGGTTAAAACATGAGGAGACATGTGCCAGCTCACTGCCTGACACACCTAGGCCCTACACATGAAGCACTGCACTGACAATGACTTGATGTCCATCCTTGTGCGAGTCAGACACTTCCATTCCTTTCCTGTGCGCCTCCTATCACCAGTGTAAGCTGTGAAACGCACCGTACACACGCTCTGAGGGCGTGTGTACGGTCGAATCACTATATGGGGTTTGGGTAGGAGTACGCGTGTGTGTACGGACCGTACACACGTACGTGTACACACTGGTCCTATCCCTATGGGAGTGTCGCCGTAGGCATACACCATAGAGATACAACTCGTACACGCGTGTGTAGCGCCCGTAGCACTATGGTAGTGTTGCCGAAGGCGTACGCCATAGTGCTATGGGCCGTACACACGTGTGTGTACGGCCCGTAGCACGATGGCGTACGCCTACACCAACACTACCATAGTGCTACGGGCCGTACCCGCGTGTGTACGGCCCGTAGCACGATGGCGTACGCCTACACCAACACTACCATAGTGCTACGGGCTGTACCCGCGTGTGTGTTCAGCATAGTTTTCCCTCTGTGGCATTGTTACCTGGCCTCATTTGTATTTATCTAAAGTGTGCTACATGTGCCCATTGTACAGGCTGACCCCATTTTGCTTCTGCATCCTCACACTGGCCAGTGCCTGTGTGTCTATGTCCAACAATCTGTTGAGGTTTTGTGTCACAAATATGTGTTGGCAGCCTCACAAGGTGATGTGGAGTACATTTAGGATTTCCTGATGCACTTTTTAGTAAACCCAGATTGAGAGGTGTCACTTTTTGAGCTGTCTCAATCACATTGTCTCAGGTATGGGTTGTTTTTCCGGGCAAGGACTACATGTCCATACCTATTGTCTCCTTGCCAGGTCTGAACAGTGTGTGATGATTGTCTGGACAGGCACTCAACGTGCAGTGACCCAGGCATGTGTGCAGGGTGTCATGTTTGTGCTTTGCAGCATGTGTCACAAGTTAAAAAACAAGTTTCCTGCTCATCCATTATTGGCACGGGTGTGTGCTCCAGATGCTATGTGGTTTGGTCTGTGCGTGCCAACATCTGTGTGGACATTCTTCGTTCACATCAGGGTGTCTCCTCAGTGCAGGTGCTCCTTATTACAACACAATTTCAGGGCCATTTGCTAATGCATTGTCCTGTGTCTGGACATGTGTGCCACTCCACATGACAGGTAGTGTGTCAGATGTGTTGCCAACTGTGTCATCATGGTACGGATGGCCATGTGACAGGTGGCATGTTTTAAGTTGTTATTCAAGAAGGCATGTGCCCTGGCACTCACTACACTTGTCAACATGTCCCAATAGTTTATATGCTTCACTTTGATTTTTGTGAAGGACAATGACGTGCCTGCATGACAGAGGTCTCCCAAGGGAGTGCACAAGTACCACTTTTACACTTTTGTGGTACACGCTGGCACAAATAGAACATGGGCACATTTCAGGCCAAAAGTTGTTTAGGATTTATACATATCCATGTTCCCACAGTGTGTTAGCATTTGGGTTAGTCCTTGGTTGTTGCTGAAGGCAACTTACCAGTGTCAAGTCATCCCGACCACCGTGGTGCCATGTATGTGTACTTCCTGATACCACATTTATTCTTAACATTGGCTTCTTGCCATTATGCGGGCAGCTCATACTATGACTGTGTAAATGTAGTTTTGTGTGCACCTCCTTGTGTGACTTCTGATATTCATGTGTGTACTGTTCCACAGGTGGGACATTCACACATTCCTAATATGTCAATTGTGTGAAGTTTTGTGCTTCCCAATGGATCAGATAGTATTACATTTGCTTTTCTACAGTACTCACAGGTCTATGAGTGTGGGGACCCCTTCAGCATTGGCGTCTGTTATTTGGCATTGGGTGCACCAATACTATTTCGTTCACAGTGACCAGGAGGTGGCATGCCGTCATGGTCTGCCTGTGCTCCACTGTTCACAGACACTAGCTTCTTTGTATAATTGGATATCCAGTTATTTGCTGTGGTGTCCTGATTTTCATTATTTCAGGGGGCATGTTGGGTGAACCAACTGGGGAGTGCAGGGCTTACATATGTGCTGGGTATTCTAGATGTTACTCATGATGCTTTTCATGATATGCACTGTGACCTATTTAGTTTGGACTCATGTGTGAGATGTACACAGGTGACTGATTATTTCCTGTCTCTTCACCTTGCCCACAGCATCATCGGGGACACCGAGGGAGACACCTGCACGGACGTGGAGGAGGGATCCAGCACCAGTGCCACCACACCTGGCGAGTCGGCAGCATCAAGTGGCATGGAGGGTGAGGGGAGTGCGGCAGAGGACCTGGGTAGTACCACCACCGACTACGACGCAGACAGGTCCTAGGCTGAACTCCCTGAGGGGGCGGAGGCTGCTCCAACAGCTGGCAGCAGCACTGCAACTGTCACCGCCCCCTCCATTCCCATCACCGCCCTCCCACTTGCTCGGGTCCCTTCTGTCCGTGTAGGGCAACAACGTGTCTCCTTCGTGCCAGGCACCACACCCCCTGCCACTGTCTCCCCTGCTGCCCTCACTGCCGAGTCTGTGGACATTCAGCGGCAGTTGCAGGTTCGGCAGACATCGATCCTGACACCTTCCCAGGCAGGCACCACACCAGACACAGGCAGCACACCAACAGGGAAGGGCAAGCGCACAGCTCCTGTCACGCACACTCAGGGGGAAGAAGGCACACCCACTGGGTCTAGGGCACACAGGCGGACACGCAGCCACAGTAGGAGTCCGCATGCCTCACTCCCCAGTCCCTCCGATGTCACTCCCCTCGGCTCCCCTGCCCCACAGTCTGAGAAGGAGACCTACTTGGCTGTGCTGGGCCTCAGCCCCACTGTTTCACCTGCGAGCAAACGGGCAAGGCACTCCACGGGCAGGGGAGTAGAGTCCCCCCCCTGTCCACCACCTCCCCCAGTAGCGTTGCAACCCATCCCTCCAACCCCCCCCCTCCTTGGGGCCTGTGGTTCCTTCGGGTGCAGGGGAGACGCTGCAAGATCTTGCGGACGTGTGCAGCGCAGTACTGACCTCCATCTTTGGCGCTGCCCCACCCCCTGTGGTGGAGTCATCCGTCCCTGCACCCCCAACACCTGCCCTACCCTCTCCTGTCCCTGCGGTGCCTGGTCCTTCCCCACATGATGCCCCCACCCCATTCGATCAACCAGAGGTAACTGATGTGCAGGCAAGCTAGGGGAGACGCATGGCCATGTCCCCCCCCCCCCCCCCCAGGACTTCGTTTCTGGACTGGCCTATGGCCTTTGTAAATAGTGTCCTTTTCTACTTTTTGTTTTCATGCTGAATAAAGCATTTTGTTTTACTTTGCACACAATTGCTTTTCAGGTATTGATGTTGGTGCTGATGCTCCATGAGTTGGGGTGGTGATCATATGTTGGGTATCTGGGAAATGTAGTGGTCTGCTGCTCATGGGGTGGACCCTGGTATCTGCGTGGCATCACTAGGTCTCTGCAATGATTCTTTGGTCATGTATGCTCTTTGTGTTTTGAGACATTGTCCCAAGGAGTGTTCCTTCCTCTGTGGCACCTGACATCTTCCCTGCAGGGAGTTGCACCATTGTTGTGCTGACCTGTGTCTACATTCCCTTGGTGGCTGATGGATCCATTCAACTATGTCCATGCCTGCTCAGCAATGTGTCCGGCTGCATCGTCTGTGCCATCCTTGGTAGTCACTGTACTTGTGTATAGAGTATGTTGCCATGCCTCCATGGGGAAATGGTCCCTTTTCCACACTATGCATGTGTGTACTCCCAGCCTAGCACACATATGGTACTTGTTCTGCAGGGTATTTGGTCACCTGACTGACAATTGTGGGCATTGTATCTGTGGGTGGTCTACCCTATTCCTTCCATGGGAGACAACAACTTGGTGGCTGTGCCAGCACCTGTACATTCCTATCAGTCCTGGAATGTGCGTGACAGTGTGTGTTCCCTTTGGCTCTCTTAGTTTAGTGGGTTTCACATGACTATACAGTCTTGTGACATGATCTCAGTGTGTGTATTGTGCAGCCTCCGCAAGGGGTGGTTATGCATGTGTCATTTGTCATCGCACCCACATGTGGTTTGTCATGCAGTGGGGGAATGACATCCATCCTCATGGGAGTGGGACACTGCTGTCAGTGATGTGTTAATATGGCACTCTCAACATAGTCGCACATTGGGGATGCGTTCATGGACCCATGGAGTTGTGGTCATCTGAGGATGATGCACCCACCCATCATATGTCTGGGCACTGCTGGGAGTGACATGCACCCACCCCTCATATGTCTGGGCACTGCTGGGAGTGACATGCACCCACCCCTCATATGTCTGGGCACTAATGGGAGGCCTCTGCACCCACCCCTCATATGACTGGGCACTGCTGGGAGTGACATGCACCCACCCCTCATATGCCTGGGCACTGCTGGGAGTGATATGCACCCACCCCTCATATGTCTGGGCACTGCTGGGAGGCCTCTGCACCCACCCCTCATATGTCTGGGCACTGCTGGGAGGCCTCTGCACCCACCCATCATATGTCTGGGCACTGCTGGGAGTCCTCTGCACCCACCTCTCATATGTCTGGGCACTGCTGGGAGGCCTCTGCACCCACCCCTCATATGTCTGGGCACTGCTGGGATGCCTCTGCACCCACCCCTCATATGTCTGGGCACTGCTGGGAGTCCTCTGCACCCACCCCTCATATGTCTGGGCACTGCTGGGAGTGGCATGCACCCACCCCTCATATGTCTGGGCACTGCTGGGAGTGATATGCACCCACCCCTCATATGTCTGGGCACTGCTGGGAGTCCTCTGCACCCACCCCTCATATGTCTGGGCACTGCTGGGAGTGACATGCACCCACCCCTCATATGTCTGGGCACTGCTGGGAGTGATATGCACCCACCCCTCACATGTCTGGGCACTGCTGGGAGGCCTCTGCACCCACCCCTCATATGTCTGGGCACTGCTGGGAGTCCTCTGCACCCACCCCTCATATGTCTGGGCACTGCTGGGAGTGAAATGCACCCACCCCTCATATGTCTGGGCACTGCTGGGAGTGATATGCACCCACCCCTCATATGTCTGGGCACTGCTGGGAGGCCTCTGCACCCACCCCCCATATGTCTGGGCACTGCTGGGAGGCCTCTGCACCCACCCCTCATATGTCTGGGCACTGCTGGGAGGCCTCTGCACCCACCCCTCATATGTCTGGGCACTGCTGGTAGGCCTCTTCACCCACCCATCATATGTCTGGGCACTGCTGGGAGTCCTCTGCACCCACCCCTCATATGTCTGGGCACTGCTGGGAGTGACATGCACCCACCCCTCATATGTCTGGGCACTGCTGGGAGTGATATGCACCCACCCCTCATATGTCTGGGCACTGCTGGGAGTGATATGCACCCACCCCTCATATGTAGGCCTGGGCAAAAATTTCGTTCCGTTCGCGGAAATTGCGATAATTTGACATTTTCGCATTCCGCGGAGAGCGCGAAAATGTCAAAAATTCCGGTTTCCGCAGCTTGGCGATAATTTGTTTCTTGCTCGCGCTGTAAAATAATACATTCTCGCGCGCGCGCGATCGCCTTACCTGAATCCCTGCGTTCGCCGACAAGTTTTCTTGATCCGGTCGCGTTCTCCATGAGATGTTGTATTGTTTTTAGCCATTTGCGCTGTCTCGCGACAGTTCGCGCCCGCAGTGACGTCATGCGTCGCGCGATCACGTCTTTCTTCTCGCGATCATGCACCGCGAGAACAACTCAAAACAAGATGGCCGCGCCCGCAAGCAACCACATGGGTAAGTTGGCGACCCGCAACCATGCAGAAAATCTCGCAAACATGCCGGAAAAAAACTTCCGCATCTTCGCGATATTTCTGCTTCTTTGCGATAATTTTAAACATTTTCGCGATAATTTGCGAAGGTTAATTCCGCAAATTCCGCCCACCCCTACTCATATGTCTGGGCACTGCTGGGAGGCCTCTGCACCCACCCCTCATATGTCTGGGCACTGCTGGGAGTCCTCTGCACCCACCCCTCATATGTCTGGGCACTGCTGGGAGTGAAATGCACCCACCCCTCATATGTCTGGGCACTGCTGGGAGTGATATGCACCCACCCCTCATATGTCTGGGCACTGCTGGGAGGCCTCTGCACCCACCCCTCATATGTCTGGGCACTGCTGGGAGGCCTCTGCACCCACCCCTCATATGTCTGGGCACTGCTGGTAGGCCTCTGCACCCACCCATCATATGTCTGGGCACTGCTGGGAGTCCTCTGCACCCACCCCTCATTTGTCTGGGCACTGCTGGGAGTGACATGCACCCACCCCTCATATGTCTGGGCACTGCTGGGAGTGATATGCACCCACCCCTCATATGTCTGGGCGCTGCTGGGAGTGCTCTGCACCCACCCCTCATATGTCTGGGCACTGCTGGAAGTGATATGCACCCACCCCTCATATGTCTGGGCACTGCTGGGAGTCCTCTGCACCCACCCTCATATGTCTGGGCACTTCTGGGAGGCCTCTGCACCCACCCCTCATATGTCTGGGCACTGCTGGGAGTCCTCTGCACCCACCCCTCATATGTCTGGGCACTGCTGGGAGTGACATGCACCCACCCCTCATATGTCTGGGCACTGCTGGGAGTGACATGCACCCACCCCTCATATGTCTGGGCACTGCTGGGAGTGATATGCACCCACCCCTCATATGTGTGGGCACTGCTGGGAGTGAGATGCACCCACCCCTCATATGTCTGGGCACTGCTGGGAGGCCTCTGCAGCCACCCCTCATATGTCTGGGCACTGCTGGGAGTCCTCTGCACCCACCCCTCATATGTCTGGGCACTGCTGGGAGTGAAACGCACCCATCCCTCATATGTCTGGGCACTGCTGGGAGTGCTATGCACCCACCCCTCATATGTCTGGGCACTGCTGGGAGGCCTCTGCACCCACCCCTCATATGTCTGGGCACTGCTGGGAGTCCTCTGCACCCACCCCTCATATGTCTGGGCACTGCTGGGAGTGATATGCACCCACCCCTCATATGTCTGGGCACTGCTGGGATGCCTCTGCACCCACCCCTCATATGTCTGGGCACTGCTGGGAGTGATATGCACCCACCCCTCATATGTCTGGGCACTGCTGGGAGTGATATGCACCCTCCCCCATGTCTCTGTCCACTGCTGGGAGTCCTCTGCAGCCACCCACCCACCAACCCACCCGCCCCCTTGGTGCAGTGCACTGCTGTCCTGTGCGTACACACACACTTATATGCTTATATGCTACAACAGGCCCTATGCCAACATTCGTGGCGTGTGTACGCCTTGTATCCATTCTGTACTGGTGCTGTAGGGGTACAGGTGGGACGAACCCTAACCCCGCATTCATAGGGTGTACGCGCCGTACCCACGCTGTGGGGGCGTGAGTACGGGCCGTACCACCAGTGGAGTGGTGATGGAGGGGTACGCGCCGTACCCACGCTGTGAGGGCGAGGGTACGGCGCGTACCCCTTCATCACCACTCCACTGGTGGTACGGGCCATACCCACACCCCCACAGCGTGGGTACGGCGTATAAACCTCCATCACCACCACAATGGTGGTACGGCCCGTACCCACGCCCCCACAGCGTGGGTACGGCGCATACACCTCCATCACCACTACAATGGTGGTACCGGCCATACCCACGCTCAGGGGGGCGTGGGTACGGCCCATACCACCAGTGGAGTGGTGATTGAGGGGTACGCGCTGTACCCACGCTGTGGGACGTGGGTACAGCGCGTACCCCTCCATCACCACTCCACTGGTGGTACGGGCCGTACCCACACCCCCACAGCGTGGGTACGGCGCGTACCCCTCCATCACCACCCCAATGGTGGTACGGCCCGTACCCATGCCCCCACAGCGTGGGTACGACGCATACACCTCCATCACCACTACAATGGTGGTACGGCCCGTACCCTCACCCCCCAGAGCCTGGGTACGGGCCGTACCACCATTGTAGTGGTGACGGGTACGCGTCCACGTCTACTTCTGTTGTGGCGGTACGTGGGATTGGTGGACACGCCCCCCAAAGTGACCAGACCATGGGGGTAAGTTATGTGCAGGATATATATGTTTTAACTTAGGGGGAGTTATGTTTCCTGCCCCTCGCCCCTCGTCCCCCCCCCCTTTGCCCCTGGGTGTTGTTCTGACCTTCTGCGGCGTCTGCGGCGGTTTCGGTGCACCAGGTCGTAGGCTAGGAGGGCCGGGATGACACGTAGGATGGGGTCCATGGCTGTCCGTCGCGTACCGGTGCTCCTTGTTCACGTCGTCCTCAATTTCCCGGCAGTTTTTGGCTCCCGTATAAAATGCTACATCCGGAGTGACGTAGGCACGAGTCGTACTTGCTGGTCTGTAAAACGCTGCCTGACTCTGTCCGGACGTCACGTACGCGATGTCCTGGATCGGAATTGTGGGTATTATTTCGCCGCACGTAGTTTTGTACGAATCGTACGGAAATGGTATTTCTGTACGAATCGTACCTGCTGCTTTGTAAGGTGGATTTCCCGGGTACGAGTCGTATGGAGAATACGCTCCGTACGACCATTCATACCCGGGTTTTACAGGATCGGAATCGGCACCTTAGTGCCTAACAAAAAATGAATGTGTGTCCTCATGTACGTAACTGGTGCTATGTAAAGTGCTCTGATACCTTATTGGATTCGGGTCAAGTTCACGCTATATAAAACTCTGCAAAAAAAAAAAAAGGCAACCAAGTGGGGCCAGCACCAGAAGACCCGATATATGTGGACCAGGCAAATATGTACCAGAACTAAGAAGAGGTCTATGTGGACCAGGAGATCCAGGATGCAAAGGGCTAGGTGCAGGAGTACATACTAATGACAACCAGATAAACTAGGAAGTACAGGGCCAGGAAGCTCCAGGGTTAGCATGAAACGGATGTCATGGAACATCAGAACTAGGAAAGGCTGTGATGATCTTTGGCGGGCCAGGACAAATTATTGTAGAATCATGGGGGAAAGGAACAGGAGGTCTAGGGCCAGAAGCGCCAGTACCACATTGAAAAGGACTACAAAGATGAGGACCTGGAGGACAATTGCCAGTAGTTCCAGGAAACCAGGATAAGCAGGACAGGGACTAGGAAGACCAAGTTGACCATTAGCAAGGGAACCCAGAAGACCCGACCAAGAAGGACTATGTCAACTAAAAGGATCATGACAAGAGGTCAGAAAGCAAGGCAAAGAGGGCCATGAAGATCAGGAACTAGGGGACCAAGTCTCAGATTACTAAGTGGGGCAGGACAAGGAGACTGGGCATTGGTGGTCAACCATACGCGGACCGGTAGATCAATGTTTTTGTGCCTTTCAGATGATATTTGCATGGTGGCCATAAAGACATAATCTCAAGCCTTGGTGCTTCAATGAAAAGTGGAGACGGGTTTCCGCCTGACATTTCTGAGGCATTTTCATCTCTTTGGAATTTTGACTCTTATTGTGTGAGTTTTCTTATTGTTTATACACCCAATTATTTGGAGTGTAACTTTTGTCATCATAGCCCAACCCTGAACCATATTTGTTGTAGTTCCAAACTGTTACAACTGTAGTAACCCTGATTAACTTTTTGAAAAAACTCTCTCTCCCCTCCCTGGATGGTTCCATTTTCATCCATCCCTTCTGAGCCCTGAAGAAGGTTGACCTCCGAGAGGTGTCCACACCGAAATGCGCGTCGGCTCTATTTTAAAACCCATCTAGACCAGGATATGTATTTATTTTGAGGACCATTGGATGTAGAAGCTATCATGGGCTTTCTGAATACTCAGAACATGTTGAATAAGGATATGTTATTGCTTAATTGATTTCCTCCCCTGGTCTTGAAATTAGTCCCTCTCGTTGTTTTTTAAAAAAACTTTATGTATTGAGTTTTTAAAGAGGAAAAACCAGAAGAGAGACAATTGTTACAGAAGTATGTATGCGAAATCAGGAAGCAAAAGCATGTATCACAGATGTACCATATCCGACATTTTGTAGACCTTTACATTATCAATATACATATATGAGCATGATACTGAATAATAGCAATGAGTCGGAATGTGCAACATGACTACCCTATTAACAGGCCTCGGCAATACAGGTTCTTGTTTATAACAAACATGTCAGATTTTTACATCTATGGCCCGTTTATCAAGCCATTCCCAAGGGGTAAAAATGACTCCATTAAGTGTATATCTAACTCAGAACGCTTGCAAGTTTGTGCAATATTTTCACTTTCATTATTATTTCGTGCTTTCGGCAGTGATTTCTACTGGGTGGGGTAATAGGTATGCTTTTAAAGGTCCCCAAATGTCTTTGGGCCGTGATGTCGAAGGAAGCAAGTCGGCATAGGTGAGCATCTATTCTTGGCAGAATATCAAGTCCCTAACCCATTCCTTCAACTTGGGAGCTCTACCTCACCCCATCTACATGCAATCCTGCGCTTAGCCATTAATAGTGCAAGAGCGACATATCTGCGAGAAGGATTGTCAATGTGTTCAGTGTTTCCCATTAAGGCTAGTAACGGAGATGGTTCCAGTGCCAGTGACTTCATCTGTTCCAGTGCTTCAAAGATCTGTTGCCAGTATTCGTGATCACTAGAGCAGCTTCACGCCAGATGGAAGAAGTCTGCGCCTTCCATGCTACACCTATCGCACCAATCATTATCTCTTAGTTTATACTTCTACATTTTGGCTGGCATATAATACAGACGGTGCAAGAATTTGAAATGGAAAATACGCAATCGGCTGCTAGCCGACACTTGCTCTGTTGGTAAGCAGCAATAATTCCACTGATTGTCCGATAGTTCACATCCTAAGTCCCTATCCGAGTGTGCTTGGGCGGGGCAATGACCCATATGATGCTGTGTGTGATTTGCATGGTATAGCGCAGAGACAGCGTGTTCAGATGACGTGGACTGTAGTATTGTGTGAAGTGGGACCAGAGTTGTGGGTTCTAATGGTTATGCTGGAGTATTGTCTTTAATACCCTGTCTCAGCCTCACGTATAGAAAAACATCTAGGGGCGTTGGCGTGATGGCACTTAACATCTGTTCTAGGGTGCGGAATTTCCCATTTTAATATAGGTCACCCCAACACGTTATATTCGCCCTTGCCATGACTTTCCTAAACACAGTTTCCTGTAACGCTTGTGTGCATGGGTGATACATCAGTGGAAGCAGCATAGAGTACATCATGGCAGCCTGTAGTAATTTGGCAATACGTTGCCAAGCATTCACCGTGCATGTGACCATCGTATTGTCTTTCTCGCTGGATTTGGGGGTGATAAATATCATACCTGCTAAAGGAATTGGATGTGCGAGCCATTGTTCCACTGCTATTTGTGGCATATATCTGGGTGGGTGAAACCAATTCTGTGCGTAGTGAGCTTGGGCACATATGTAATATAGTTCAAGATTTGGGACATCAAACCCACCATGAGAATACGGTCTGGTAACGATATCCCATTGCAGTCTTGGTTGTTTACTTCCCCATGTCAATCTAATCAGTTTGGATGGTAAGACTGTGAAGAAATATCTGCCCGGGTAATATGGTATGTTCATAAATAAGTACAGCAATTGCAGTAGAACCACCATTTTAATAAGAGAGGTTCATCCTGCCAGAGATAGGGGTAGAGCTAGCCAACTTGTGACACAACTCGTAATATTCTCTAACGCCCTGCCATAATTAAGGCGCATTAGTTCCTCATGATCTTCAGTAATGCGAATACTCAGATATTTTACTTCAGAATCACACCATTCTATTGGAAAATCAAGTGAGAACTGTAGAGCAGCAGATGTCAGCGGTAATATTTATGATTTCCCCCTGTTAATGTAAATTCCTGAGAGTCACCCAAAAACTATAAATTCCCAAAAGATAGGATTTACGTTCTCCTGTGGGTCTCTGATGTACACAGTGACGTCATCTGCATAAGGGAGATGAGTATCTGACGCATGGGACATCTTAATGTTTTTTCCTGATGATGTTGCCGCAATTTAGCCGCAAGAGGTTCGATGGCTAGCACAAAAAGCAAAGGGGATAGTGGATATCCCTGCCTAGTACCTCTTGTAATTGGGAAGGCTAATGACATCTGCCCACTAATCAGTACCTTAGCAGTCGGAGATTTATACAAAGGCCTATCCATGATAAAAACCCCACTGGCATTCCCATGCGTTGTAGTATTCCCAGCAAGTAGTCCCACTCATCTGAATCAAACGCTATTGTGGCATCTAAAAAGACCACCAAAAGTGCCTGTTTGGGGTCCACATTCTGTAATATCGAAAAAAAGGTTCAAAGATTGTGGGAGGTTGCTCGTCCTGGGATAAACCCCGCCTGGTCGGGAAGGACCAATTTTTCCATCATCAGGGTTAACCTACTCAACAATATTTTAGCCTGAATTTTAGCATTATTATTGATGAGGGATAACGGCCTATGTGAGTCGCATTGGTCTGTAGATTTTCCTGGCTTTAACAGGGAGGTGAGAAGCGCTCCCCTCATCGAGACTGGAAGGATACCATTAGTTTGGGCCACTTCATAGACAATTTTCTGTATGGGGTGTGAGTTGGTCAATATATGCTTTATAAAAGTCTATTTGAAGCCCATCTAGGCCTGGGGATTTTCCAGATTTCATAAGCATGATGGCAGCACGAATCCCGTCCTCTTCAAAAGGGGCCACTAGGAATTCTCTCTGTGAGTCTCCCAGCCATCCCAGGCCCACATCTTCCAGGTATCCAGCCAAGTCAAATGGACCTTGCCTACTAGTAGAATGTAATGTAGTGTAATGAGTGGTGAATGCAGTGAGTATGTCAGCATTATCTCTGTATCTGATACTGTCGTCCTCTGTGATTTCTAGTACATAGCTAGAAAAACGAGGTTTGCGAATTTATTCCCCAATGGCTCTGCCTGTTCGCTCTCCCTCCCCATATCTACGGGCCAAATAGTATTTACCTCGGAATCGGACCTCCCGCTCTGCCGTTTCTTTATATTCCGAGAGTTTCTCCCTGAAATACCATCTGCGCCAGCTGCAATCTCGGCTTCCAACCTTTTCAGTTCCCCCTCTAATTTCTGCAGGGTGCCTCCAATGTTGAAAAGAACTCCCAAACATTTAGAGATGCAAAAACCGTGAATTGTGACCACGTAGGCCTCCCAAACCGTTGTGACACAGTCAACTGATCCTAAATTTTGTTGAAAGAAGTCATTGATTTCCTGCCCTAATTCGCTACGAAACACTGTGTCCAAAGCCTAAGCCTCCAGCTCCTTAGGGATATACCTAGTCCTGGAGGGGTTAATATCAGTCGGACCGGTGAGTGATCGGAGTATGTTCTCGCTAGATGTTCTGTTGTGTCGATACATGGGCCCAAGCCTCTAGAAGATACCAAGCAATTGTCCAGTCTAGCCGATGATGCGTGCATTACTGTATAATTTGTGCCTTCAGTCTTATTCGTGTGAACGTGTCACCAAGCATCTAAAAGTCAGTTATCAGACACTATATCCCGCAGTAGTTTATGTGATCTTGTGTAATGCTGTGGGAGAGGATTAGATCTATAAATCATTGGGTTCAGAGTTGTGTTAAAGTTCCCTCCCCAAATTATATGAGTAGATCCTATCTCCAGAATCTTGCTTCATAATGTGGCAAAGAATTCGGGGTTATCCAAGTTAGGTCCATAGCAGCAGACCAGCGTGGTAGACGCCGAGCCTAATCTGCCCCACATCAAGCACTAGCGCCCTAGCTGAGCTTGCGTCAGGCCACATGGGGTGAATGGAGTATGTGCCTTTATAAGTATCGCTGTCCCTCTGGAATATGAGGAGTATGAGGAAAATACGCTATGTTCCGCCCACTTACGTGTGAATGAGGGGGAATGGCGAGGGCCCAAATGAGTTTCCTGAAGCAATGAATTTGGACCTGGTGATGATATGTTTGCGTGGGTCGCCTAGTCCTCTGACATTCCACATTAAGAAATGTAATTTCTGATCACTTTCAGAGCGAGCCATAAAAGCAATTGCAGTCTATTGTCAAAAGTGATACAAGATCTACCTCTACAAATCTGGTGTGGTGCATACTGTAAAGGTTCCTTATATGTATTTTTATATTGTGTCTCATTCCCCAATAACGAAACCATCCCACCCCAACCCACTGTAGCATCCCAATCATGACAGAATGATCATTCCCTCCCCCACCCATATTACCCGAAACAACAAAAATACCTTGCATTTTCATCCACAGTAAAGGGGATCGCCCTTAGGGGGGTCTACTAGGGTCATGCATGGTTCCATCCTTTCCTCCGAGTTGTGAAGTATATAAAGAGAACTCGTTAGGGAGAGGGGTGCTCGGTACAACTTGTCAAACAGTCCCAGGGAGACACTTATCTGTTCATGGTGTCTCAGCAGATTCCTAACAAAACCACAAAAGAGGGACCCTGAATTAATTAGATAGGTGAGGAAGTAATTAGGGAAACAACAATATCAGAAAACAACAACATTTTCCTCACACTGATACTTCAGATATTGGCAATATGTCCATATAATTAGAAGCACCCACAGACCAAGAGTGTAGTTATAAAAGATTTATTTGTTTCATTTATTTATCAAAAATGTATATTTTTTCCCCATGATGATTATGTATCCATCTTTTTCTTTCATTTTATTATATGATACAAAACATAACATAACAATAATAATGAAACAAAATCTAAGCCCAGCAAACACAATAATTAGGGAATCAATAGGTTAGAATACATGAAAGGACCTAAATCAATACATAAAAAAAGCTACAATCAACCTAACAAAGAAAACCCAACACAACATTAAATGACAGAATACAATACAACATACAAATAGGAAAAATAATGAACAGAGAAGAGAAAAAGCGCCGACGTGCGTTGAGGAGATCCCATGCAACTCAGCGAGCTCCTTCTTCAGGGCGCAATACGTTAATTTAGTTTGAGACAAACCATGGGCTTAATTTCTGACCATAATATTCAGAACAGTGCCGGCTTCATTCACATTAAAACTGTTGGTTTGAAAAAAGTCCAATACAGGGATTATGTCCCTGGACAGGTACAGCCAATAGTTCTCCTCTATGGGATAATCACAGAATAAACCAGCTGGTTTGCTGCCGTGGGGCCCCGTACAGCTGAAGCTTGGATGGTGGCAACTCTACCACTTTTATAAATACCGAGTACTTACTAGGAGTTGTGACCCGCGGTCCATAAATTTATGTAAAATTCCTGACGTGATCGTCATTCAATCCTGAACGGTTGCATGTGTTAGAGCCGCCATCCACCTGTGATTGACCTTTCAATTTTACATTTTAATTCCTCTGTTTTTATCCCATCTATTTTGGTTCTTCCATCGTACTGCACATACAGCCTGCTACATACACTTATTCTGTGATTATCCCATAGAGGAGAACTATTGGCTGCTCGGCCCCAGCCTACCCACAACAGCACGGGGGGAAGCTGGCTTCTCAGGGATTCATCCAGCTCGCTACTGCCGACTCAGCCCACAAGTGCCGCAAGTCTCACTAGCATCAGACGTGCAGCCTAGGCACCACGTGGGCGCCGCAGCGATCGTGTATCACTCCCAGCCTGATCCGGCTCTGGCAGGCCTGGGCAGCGACCATGGCACTCCTTTGAGATCGCTTCTGCGGTGGTAAACTGCAGCTTCAAGTACCGGAATTAGCACCACCGGGTGAAGGGTTCATGCGCTCCACACCGTCACTGAGGATCGCTGTCCATTAACTCCTGGGTAGGATAAAAGATTGGATATTCGAGTTGCAGGAGCCTCACAGCAGCACGGCCATCTTGCTCGTGCACCACCTAGCGCCCCCCCTCCTGGTTGTTTTTATCTAATTGTGATTTTGATGTTTGAATGGCCGAAATGTGGGATCGACTCAGTATGATTGTTTCTCTCTGAGTGTGAGTTTTGAATGAATGCAGGTTGGGGGTTGTAGATGTTCGTTTGGGTTTTTTAGAGATCTCTCTATTCATCTATGTAGATATTCTGGATGCCTTTTTCTATTGTATTTATTGTCTGAAAAGGAAATCTTTTTTCCATGTGATTGATAACAATGAATAAATACAAAATACTTACTCTTATCAGAATAATTGTATTATGAGATCCATGGGGATTTGTATTGTGTGGTTTGTACTGTGACTAGTTGCTTATTTTATTCTATACTTTGTTTATATTTGATTACAAGGCAGGGTTTGCTATGTTCGTATAAGGATATTATTCCCCTGAACATGATGGTATATCTGTTTGAAGGGCCCTCTTTTCTTTGCTATAGATTGGTAGCCAGGAGGACCAGGACTAAAATGACCAGAATCAGAGGGACAGAACAAAGCAAGTTGAACATGGATGAAGAGGACCAAGATCAATTGCTGCAGTACCAGTAGGTCAAACAGGACAGCGCACTAATCCAGGAGGACCAGGACAACCCAAACCAGATGGATAAAGACTAAGGGGCCAATTCCGATCTGGGTCGGAAGGGCACTGAACGCGATCTGGCCAAAAAAACTAAACGCCGTACGTGTGTTTTCCGCCCGACTCGTACAGCTGTATGAGCGAGCAAGTACGATGCAAGCTACATGACATTCACCGACCGACTCGTTTCCGGGTCCGAACCGCTCTGTACGTCTCGGTCGGAAGCTAACCATGGCATGCAATGGATGCGATTCACGACCGAGCCAGTACGATGCACACGTCGGACAGCCTGTGCAAGCCGGAGTGTCCGGCTCGCAAATTGTCTGGGTAGGTGCCTTTGGGAGTCCACGTCGGACCCCCTGTCACCTGCAGCCCTACGACTCGGACACACCAACACAGGCATGTACGTTGCGGATGGCACCGATGCGTACTCACTGTAGGGGGCGCACTTGTCCGCGATGTACCCATTCAGTCAATGAGAGCCCATGTACGCGTCGTACGACCGGCTCCCATTGACTTCTATGGAAGTCCAACCGAACCGAGTCCGACAGCATATGGCCGCATCGTACTCCCTCAGTCGGACTGCAGGACTCCGGCTCGGTCAGAAAACACTCCAGATCCGGCTCGGTCGGAGTGCTTTCCGACTAGGGGTGGGCGGAATTTGCGAAATCCACTTTCGCAAATTATCGCGAAAATGTTAAAAATTATCGCAAACACGCGGATATATCGCGAAGATGCGGAAGTTTTTTTCCCGCATGTTTGCGAGATTTTCTGCATGGTTGCGGCTCGCCAACTTACCAATGTGGTTGCTCGCGGGCGCGGCCATCTTGTTTTCAGTTGTGTCGCGGTGCATGATCGCGAGAAGAAAGACGTGATCGCGCGACGCATGACGTCACTGAGGGCGCGAACTGTCGCGAGACAGCGCAAATGGCTAAAAACAATACAACATCTCATGGAGAACGCGACCGGATCAAGAAAACTTGTCGGCGAACGCAGGGATTCAGGTAAGGCGATCGCGCGCGCGCGAGAATGTATTATTTTACAGCGCGAGCAAGAGACAAATTATCGCCAAGCTGCGGAATGCGGAAAGTTTGCCATTTTCGCACTTTCCGCGGAACGCGAAAATGTCAAATTATCTCAATTTCCGCGAACGGAACGAAATTTTAGCCCAGGCCTATTTCCGACCCGGATCGGAATCGACCCCTAAGTGGGACAGGACACGAGATGACAGATGAACCAGGACCTGTGGTACTAGGGTTAGGAGGTTTACAGTGAGAAGTACCAGCACAAGGTAACAAGGGCCATGTGGACCAGAAAGGAACAGAGGCAGATTGGTCATGACTGAAGTAACTAAGAAGGCCCAGGATGGCCAAAAAGCTAAACTTATAATAAAAAGTACAAGAGGACAAGAAGGACCACAACTAGAAGGATCAAGGAGACAAAGATTAGGATGGCTGATGGACCAGGTTAATGATAACTAGGCCCGGGAGAAATCAAACTATAAGGACCAGGACCAAAAGAATGAGTGCCAATGGGCACATAATCTTGAGAAGGACAAGGACAATGAAAAGCAAAAACAGCATGACCATAGCCATGTGTGCCACAGTGGTGAGACTAGGGACACAGGGAACCAGACCCAGAATGAAAAGTTCTCAGAGGACCAGAAAACGAAGGTCAAGAGGGACCAGGGCAAAGAGGATCAGGACCTCAATTACCAGGACCAGGAGACCCAGAGTGAAGTAAGAAAAGGAGGAGCAGACCAGGGACATCAGGACCGGGAAGACCACACTATGGACTTCCAGGCCACCAGGCTAGGAAGAAGATGGCCAAGACTTTGAGGAACTGTGTGGCCAGGCCCAGGGCAACCAGAGCAAGGAGGACTATGCTCTGTTGGTATAGAAGCATGAGAACAAGGAGCAGGCAAACAAGGACTAGATCCTGAAAGACTAGGAAGATTAGGAGCATGAGAATACTGGCCAACAGACATGAATAAGCAAGCAACATGAGGAGGGCAGTACCAGGAGGAACAGAGCCAGGGGGACTAGGACCAGAGCAAGGATGATTTGAAGGATCAGCTCCAAGAGGACAGGAACATGCCTAGGACTCCCAGGGGTACCATGATCATAGAATCAGGGCCCAGAGTGCTACATGGAACAGAAATACCAGGACCTGGGGGGCAGTAGGACCAAGGTGAGGATGACTAGGAGGGCCAGAACAGCCAGAGCCAGAAAGACTCGGGGGACTGGACCAGATCAAGGGGACAAGGGTTAAGAGTATCAGGAAGGAAGAGGAAGAGCTAGGAGAAGGGGGAGGGGAGGTTGGAAGGATTAGGATGTCCAGGAGGACCATAACCAAGAAGATTAAGCATACAAGGACTCAAACAAGGAGGACCAGAAATAAAAGGATCAAGTCTAGTAGGCAAAACACCAGGAAGAGAACACAGATTGTGAGAATTGGCAAGAAAGACCAGTGCCCAGCAAGCCAGACTGAGAATGAGGAAGACTCAAAAAACAGGACCTTGAGAATCAGAAGGAAATGTCCAGACAACCAGAGCCAGCAGAACAAGAGATAAGAGAAGTAGGGCAAGGAGGACCAGTAGGACCAGAACCAAGGGGAACAGGAAGATCAAGTTACAGAGCCCAGGACTAGGATGAGGAAGAAAAGGAGGACCAGGGCAGTGACAGGATGACAGGAGCCAGGATGACCAAGCCGAGAGGCTCAGAACAAGATGACCCGAACAAGGAGTATCAAGACTAAGTGGACAAGTTAGTGCAGAAACAGATTGACAAGAAGCAGTAGGACAAGTGCCAAGTGTATTGTAAACAGTTGGAGGAGGACCAGGACAACTATTCATGGCAGGAGTAGATGTACGAAAGCCAATAAGACCAGAAACCAGATGGGGAGGATTTGGTGGACTAGAAGGATCAGAATAAGCAGGACAAGGTGCAGGGCTAGGAGGATCAGATGGTTCACAACCAAGGAGACCATGGCCTGGTTCACTGACAGAAAATCGATGTAAAAATATAGAAGTAAAAAATATTGATGAAAAAATATAGGATGTTAAAATATCGACTCCCTATATTTAAACAGGTAAGTACAAAAATATCAGGAAAAAAATATCGATGTAAAAAATATAGGTGCTGATTCCGATCGGGTAAAATAATTTCTCGTACGACTCGTATCCGTATATTTTTACGCCCGAATCGTACAAGTCCCGTCCCACCGGTGAAGTACGATTCGTACGTGAAAAATACATATGAATCGCTTCGGGAAAAGGTCTACGAGACGTACCCGGACAGTTTTACATACAAATCGTAAAACTGAAGTCCAAGCGCACAAGTATGATCCGTATCGCCCTTCCGCATATACAAGCGTATGTAAAACGTCCTGTATGGAGCGAACTCGGTACCACTCATATCCTGGGTAAACTTGTGCCCAGGATACGAGTCGTACAGCCCCTCCCACCCCCCCGCGTATGTCCGCATGTCCCCCCGTATGTCAGCACCGTACCCCCCCATATCCGCACCGTACCCCAGCCCCGTACTTGTACACACCGTACCCCAGCACCGTACTTGTACACACCGTACCCCAGCACCTTACTTGGACGCACTGTACCCCAGCACCGTACCCCAGCCCCGTACTTGGACGCACCGTACTCCAGCACCATACCCCAGCACTGTACCCCAGCCCCGTACTTGGACGCACCGTACCCCAGCACTGCACTTGTAAGCACCGTACCCCAGCCCCGTAGTTGGACGCACCCTACCCCAGCACCGTACCCCAGCCCCTTACTTGGACGCACCGTACCCAAGCCCCATACATGTACGCACCATACCCCAGCCCCGTACTTGGACGCACCGTACCCAAGCCCCATACTTGTATGCACTGTACCCCAGCACCGTACCCCAGCCCCGTACTTGGATGCACCGTACCCCAGCACCGTACCCCAGCCCCGTACTTGGACGCACCGTACCCCAGCACCGTACTTGTATGCACCGTACCCCAGCACCGTCCCCCAGCCCCGTACTTGGGCGCACCGTACCCCAGCACCATACTTGTACGCACCGTACCCCAGCACCGTCCCCCAGCATCGCGTATGTACGGACCTTACAACAACATTGTGTATGCGAGCACGGTACAACAACGTCGCGTATGGACGCACCTTACATACGCGAAAACGACTCGTACTGAACCCGGACACTGTAAAACAGCACAAGGAGGGTCAATTTGACTTGCACAACACCACAAAACACGTCTACAGTACAAAAAACATCAAAATGACTGACCTGGCACATCCAAACAGGTGAACAGAGGCCCAAACTCACAACCACCTCTTATAACACACCCACCAAAAATTCATACTCAGGCCCACCCACAAATGGACCAATAGAAAGGGCCCACACACACAAACCATGAGCCTTTGCAACAGACTCACTGCAGCTACAGAGCACACCCCAACAATTGCACCCATACACCTTAACATATACACCTTCACACACACTCCTTCACACAAACCCCCTCTCCACATTCCCACACACACCTTCACATTCACACCCACAACCATCCACACCCTCACCCCACACCATGCCCACAGACAAGAATCCAAAGTTCACAAGGGAGGAGCTGGACATTCTTGTCAACGAAGTCATCAGAGTCGAGCCACAGCTCTTTGGAACATTGGTCAGACAGACCAGCATAGCCAAAAAATCACGCCTGTGGCGGAGGATCGTCGATAGGGTGAATGCTGTTGCACCCATCAGAAGGACCAGGAATGAATGCCAAGCCAGGTGGTACAATCTGCGGAGGGCAGTCAAGCGCAAAATGAATGAGGACTACGCCCAGAGCAACACCACTGGAGGTGGGCTGCCCCGCAGACAGGTACATTACCATCCCTGGGAGGAGAAGGTGATGGCCCTGCTTCCGCCGGTGGGAGTACACGGAGTCGAAGGAGTTGCAGAGCCTGGTGAGTACACAAACAACTTACGTAACATGGGGGTAATGGCATCCACACCCCAACTACACCAAATGCACGCAACTACCCCCAAGCCCTCACCGGACACCACCACACTCAAAAAGAACGCTCATACCACTAACATGTGTATGCCCCATCCACAAAGCAAGGCCATGCCATGTCCCAGGCTACACGAAGCACAAACCCAAGACTGGATGTCCGGGGTGCTGGGAGGGTGGGGCTCACAAAACACATTGTTCAACTCTGAATCAGACACCATTGCCCTCAGCCTATATGGCCCAGGTACATACCCATGCACCATGCTCAATGCACAGGGACTGGCAAAGTACTGACAAGGTAGCTGACACTTGGCCCTGCTGTAGCCAGCACAAGGCCCTCCTGTGACCACTGTAAACTCAAACACCAACACCACAAGCTCAGATATCTAGGACAGGAACTCACACTCACTGTCATGCCAGCATGCACCATGAGGGTGTGGAAATATGGATTTATCTGGTCAGTTATGTCCCCTATCTTGGACCCCAACGGTTCTATGTGCATGTTACAAGTACATGTATGTTCCCTCCAGTTCTAGTTATGAAGACGCAAATACATGTGCGTCCATCGTTAACATGTCCTCTTTCAGATCCGCCATGAATGGGCCGGATATTCCATTCCTAAGTACAAAAGGCCACCGCCTTTATATGGTTCATTTATGCCATTTTACAGTCCAGGCAAGTAGGCCCTGATTCTGTCATCAAGCTTTTCTTGCTTTCTGTCTCTGAAGCTCCAGTCCGAGCCTGCATCTGTGACCATGAACTTTGTCTCATTCCCTGCGCGGCTCACGATGCCTGACATCAGCTTGCTGCCTGCCAAGAACTGTATTTCACCTTCGAAAATTATCTGCTCCGCTCCCTGCCCAATGCATTCCTGTCTAGTAGTTTGAGTAGGCATTCTGCCAGCTACCGAGCAAAGGCCCGGCTTCTCTGTCTTTATACAAGTAATTCATAGTCCTGTTACTATGGAAGATTCCTGCCCTCGCATCTAGTGTAGACACTTAGACGCTTGTACACGCACTAACAGTCAGTATAGTCAGTATAGAATAAGATTCTACTCCAAGAAGGCCTCTCTTTTGGATAACATAGTTCTTTAAACATAGGATGTTAGATATGATTTGGGATTAGGTTGACTTGACCCTCTAGACATCTGTCGCCACATGTAGAGCTAAATGTCAAGTCCCCTTCACCCCCTAGCTGCACGTCAATCACACGTCATGCTGCTGCGCGCGCATTTCTGCCAAGTATTTCTGCTGACATTGCGAAATTATTTCATGGAATCACCCCATTATGACATCATGCCTGATGACGTTCCTTTGTTACGCCCAATCACGCTCATTTTTGATTACGCATGAATAATGTTATCTTCCTTATCAATTGTTACGCCTCTCGCATTTGCTCCACTGTAATGCCTATTGTATAAAAGTGAATAATTATCAATAATGTATGTACTTCACTTCCTGAACCTCCGTGGTGATGGAACTTGGAGGCCACGATTTCGAAATCGTCCATTAGAATAAAGCCCATTCTGAACCTCTAATACCACGGATTCTGCCTCTTATTTACTGAGCTATTTTTATTATGTTCTGTATCAAATTAAGTCCCGGTAATTAAATTATTTACCACAAGGGGACAGATACATCACCTGGGAGACCCACAGCCAAATCACACTACACCCACCAGCAGGCCCTGTCACACACACCCCTTACACAAGCACACAGCCCCAGGGCAGGCAATGGATTTACCCACTCTCACAATGGACATGTGACACAACAAGATCACTCCATAGCCAAAGAAGCATCCAAGCCAAAAATCTACATGTCAAACACTCAGGAGAACATATCAATCTGTCCCCCACAACATACCCATCCACAAGTGAACAGTGAGGGGAATGCTAGGCACATACAACTACCTGGAGGAACTGTGCCAACTTGAATATGTATGAAACATGGATGTCGCATAAAACAGCATTAACATTGCCTCTCTCTCACACACAGGGCAATGTCATGGATCTCCCCCCAACAATGGGGGGGAAGAATCACAGTCCCAGGCTCGGGAGGAACCTGATCCCACCGGCAGCACTCCGCGGATGACCCCAACCCACCTGGACCCTCTGGTGTCCAAGCCCCTGCAGCACCTGCCTCAGGTACATCTGTGCCAACCACCACCCCCATTCCTGCCACATCCCAGGAGACACCCAGGAGCCCTGCCCGCACTGAACAACTGAGCCAGTCTGACCTGGAGGGACAAGGTTCGCCGGGCACCCAGGAGGAGGCAGGCAACCCTGCAACTGCCATCCCTCAGGGGTCCCGTAGACCTGATGTGCCCACAACGGCAGGCCAGGCTCATGTGGGCAGGGGTGGTGGGAGTGGAGGCAGGCGGAGGCAAGAACCTGACCAGCCAGCTGAAGGGACCGGTATGTCACACATACGTAACATCATGGACGCATACCGGAGTGACACCAGGGCCATCAGCCAGGTAGTGGAGACCCTCACAGAGATTAAGAACCAGCAGGCCGAGCAACACGCCAGTCAACAACAACACCAAGGACGGATGGAGGCAAGACTTGCTGAGCTCCTGGCGGTGCAAACGGACATAAGCCGTTCACTCCGTCGGATCGCCGACAACATGGGCAACCCTCCCTGTGCCACCAGGCGAAGACCAACACCAGCCACAGGGAGGGAGGAGGAGGAGGATTCGTCCGACGGAGCGTCCCAAACATCGTCAAGGCCTGCATCTGAGGGTCCGGCGAGGAAGGTGGGTCGTCCACGGAAAAGATCGTGAGAGGCAGCGGACCATCTACATCTCCCAGGTCACCTGGCCTGGCACCTGGCCTTCATGCGCAACAGCAGCACCTCATCCACAGACATTCTCTGCCACATGGACTTGCTGGTCACAGTCTGACCAATGATGACAAACACTGTGTTCTGGACTCTGATGACTTCAAATGCAAAGGATCCCATCTCCCCCTGTGAACTTTTCTAGGCACACTGTATAGCACCTATTTTCTCCCACAATAGACGCCCCCCACCGAGAATAAAACTAAATTTCTTTAATTAGATGTTGTAGTCATTTTGCATGAGTCCACAACATATGTGTGGGGAAATGTCAAACTATGCCTGAGTGTTGAACTAACTCCAGCCATCCATACCCTGGGATCTGAGTCCGGTACAGGACACACATGGGTCACAATGTATCATCCAATACAGACATGGAGCACAATACTCACCCGTGATGGCCTCAAGCTGCTGAGGGGGGGCTTGCAATACTGTGCGGACAGAACAATTTGGAAGAGCATCATTAAGGTGTAGAGGTCATGGAGGTGCCCAGGGAGGGAGTCCCAGGTATGTGTAGCCAGGTGGGAGAACTATGTCCTGCATGCTGGAGTTCGGTGGATGTGAAGAATGTTGGCCAGGGCAAGGTTGGATGCACGGAGTTGGCCCAACGGGGTCTTGGATGACTGACATCCAAGGTTGGTTTGGGGTCTGGGGTTGTGGACTGCCTCCTGAGTGTGGGTGAGGAGTGTGAGGGTCATCCTGCAGCAGACAGTGGTCCATTGCAGCTATCTCAGGTGGACGGTGATGTGGCTGGGGCACAGGATGTTGAAGCTGAGGTGTGCAGATGCACCCTGGAAGGGGCACAAGTTTTCAGCGAGTTTGGCAGTACTTGCTCCGTAGAGGGCGGGGCTGTAGTTGACACGGCTGGTGTCGTGGGCCTGGGGGACGGTCTGTCTTGCCTTGGAGTGGATCTATCTGTGGGTCACGTGCATCATGCTGAGGGTGTTGCAGCATGAGGTACAGATGCTGGTGAGTTGCATGGCAATCTTGAGCGATGAGTCCATGATGCACACCATCTTGTGTGCGTGGCCACTGGGTGCTGGTGCAGTGCCCTGGTGGGTGGGACACAAGGAGTTGACCCAGCTGTAAGGTGACAATCCTCAGATGATTACCTCAGTCCTGTACAAGTCCAGCCTTAGGTGGCTGATGTTCAGCCATTCATCAACGGACCTCATGTCGTCTTGAAGGTTGGAACTGGCAATGGCTGTGTCTTTGGTGAGGGTGAGGAGCAGCTGGCTGTCAATGGCATACAAGATGATGATGAGGTTGTGTGCGCATGTGATGGTGGAGAGGGGGGTCATGGACACATTGAAGATTGACACGCTGAGAGATGAGCCCTGGGCCATGTGCCTGATGACGCCACTGTACTACATGCTGAAGGCTTGAGTCCCACTCCCATGGCCTTGCTGGTGAGCTACTTGGTGATTTCATCCTGGTCCATCCCCTGGATACCAGTGTTGGAGATGTGTGAGCTGACAGTGTGTGAGCACATCATGCATAATGCTGTGGAGAGGTCAAGGGGGGTGGCCTCACCATTGTTGATCAGGGCAAAGTTGTCGGTGTTGGTGGCAATGATGACGGTTGCAGTGGGGTGATTACTGTGGAAGACGGTCTTGTGCAGGTTGCCTGGAGCTCTTTGCATGGAGGAAGTTTGTCAGTTGCTCATTGACTGTCTTCCTGATGACATTTGCTGGCTAGGGAAGCACGTTGAGGTTCCTTGAGAGCCAGCGTTCCTGCTGTCCATTGTCTAAGAAGGGCCTGGGTCACTGCATGCCTCTATCTACCATGGAATGTGGCTAACTCCAAAGATACATACATGACAGGCTGGACGGGGGCTGCAAGGATGGGGAATGATGTGGTTGAGATGTTGTGTGGGAAGGGTCCTGATGGAGATCCCCAGGGGATGTTGCACATGAGCCGGGTGTTGTATCTGCTGATGATGGAAGTCCAAAACCTGAGGGTGGTTGGTCACGTGTATAATAGTGCGTTCTGCCTCTGTGTGCCAAGGTGTGCGTGTATGTCCATGAGCTTGCAGTGGTAGAAAGTTGCCAGGGATTGGCTCAGCCTTGCAAGGGTGGGGTGTCTTTTGGATGGAGAGCTGATGTCAGTGCAATCACGATGCTGATGAGCTCCTTGATGTCGTGCTGTTTTTTGTCCCCGTCCCCATCTGAAGGATCTCCAATTGTCCTTGCTGATGATATGGTGATGGCTGTGTGTGCCGTTTTCCAGGGTTGTAAGGCCACTGATGGTTATTTGTGTTGCAAGCTGTGCACAAGAGTCCTGCTAGACGTATATGAGTCCAGTAGGTCTGCCTTGTCCCAGGTGGCTTAATTGTTGATATGCGTCACAGGAAAGTCCGTCAACGTGGCTAGATTGTTGGATCAGTTGCTGATCCAGTGTGTGAGGTTGCAGGGTGTGGCGGTGGTGTTGGTTACAGTGTCCCACACAGCATGTCTGTGTTGACTTACATCAAGCATCTTTGGGGGATTGGTAGCGGGGTGTGTGGCAGTGTGTTGCCCGTCGAAGACGTGGATGCTAATGTGGATGGACCAATGATGGATGCTGGTGTTGTTCTCATCCAGCCAGAAGTTCCTGGCCCACAGCCGCATGTATCCTGTGGATGTGAGGGCGTGCGTGATGATGGACGTGTTGATGGCTTGCGGAATTGTGGATGTAGGCCTGCAGATCTGTAGATGAGTGTTACTCTGATGGTTTGCAGGGGGTTTGTGCCAAACCAGATTTGTGACCCTGAGTGCGTACTTGGGAATAGATATCAATTCATCCTCCGGGATTGTTAGTGCCGTCCCTGCGGGTGCTCTTGTATCCGTCTGAGATGGCAATGAAGAAATTGTGTGCTGAGGATGCTTTCATCCAGGTCACTGTCATGATGGTGATGTGTGGGCCTGTTGTGTTGAGGAGGTAACAGAGTCCAATGACGTGCTGTCGGACGGAGCCAGTGTGGAGTAGGAGTGATGTGACCTGGTTGGTTTGACAGGGCCTGGAATGCGGGGCAGCGCTGTGTAGGCAGTTGGAGTTGCACACTCAGTATGCAAAGGTGTGGTGTGTGCGCTTAGGGTATGCCTGAGAGCAGGTGGTTGATTTTCGCTTGGACATTGCTTGGAGGGTGGTTGCAACATGAGACTGTTGTGTGATGTGGGTCATGCAAGGACATGAGGGTCGTGCAATGTGGACGTTGCATGCGCTGACGGTCCTGCCTTTGGCACCGCCTGGCCGCAACAGTGGCACAGACAAGCTGATGACAGCCTAATGAATGGGTGGAGGGAGGATGGGAGGAGCATCTTGGAGGCGTGTGGGTTGCAGAATCGGGGAACTTGGTGGGCCCTTGCCGCAGTGCCCGCAGCAGCAGGCGGCATGTACTGGAAACTAGGCCAAAAGTAGCACACAAAGACAAGGATGTCAGAAAGGACAACTGCAACAGGTGCATGTAAAGGAAGGAGTGTCAGGTTACTCATGGCTCACCCAGAGAAAATGGATGAACAATCACCAAAGATGACTGACACAGGATCAGAAAACAGAAGGCCGAGCTGCGCACAGGAGACACACCCTCAGCAGGCGTTGACGGCCTGTTGGTGGGAGCAACCTGCCCATATACATACACAACCATGGACTTCATGCACAATAGAGATTATTATCCATGAAGAACTGCATGCATTTTGCAGAACTACACATACACTCATATGCACAATCTTTGACAACTATGCCAGAGATGACGCATGCAAAGTGGCAAGAGTCCTGCATTGACAGAGATGAGGCACTTCGGAGGGTGAGGAACACCTTTATTACTCAAGCTCACACTGAGGGAAATGCATCAATATGAACAGACTCACAGGTCATTTGACTGAACATGTGGGACATACGCTGGACACCCCCTTCACAACACGGATGTTGTAAATCCAAATGAACTGGCACACAAGTTAAGGGGATGAGCCAAACACCTCCTGCTGCACACGGAGAGGCTGCAATTCCCCATTGAGCCCGTCCTGGGGATGTTCCACACTATGTCCACCCGTAGCATCCCGTATGTTTCAGAGGGAATTTTTACACATATTGATGCCTTCATCAGAATCCAAAAACCATTACAGATGACTGTCACGAAGGGTGACTGTCAAATCATGGGAGTCATGCTACATGTTATGTGCCCCATGGTGAGACGACATGTATGCATGGTAACACAACATGCACAGAAGCAGTCCCCACACATTCCAAACACGTACCACCCCCAAAATGCCTTGCTGCAATCCTTACCCAAAATGAAATTTCCCCATGTCTGTGCATGGAACGCTGATTCAGCACACGTTGCAATACTCATGACGAATAGCAGGAGGACAACGATGACACGAGCAGACAACATGCGCAAGAACCTGTGAATGACAGACAGACAAGAAGTCAGCTAAAAGATTTTTCTCCACATTCATGGTCATTTACTGAACAGGAACAATGTTGTCCCCATGCAAATTTAAAAGAAGGTGTCCCTGCTAAAATGTGCGGAATGACATCATCACTCGAGTGACACATCAGAACACACATCTAAGTCACTTAGCATACAGTCAGCTGGACACACACATTGCAACACATGCCACCCAAGGCTACAAGCGTGCACACTCAGACCCAGGGACTCACCATTATGAGAAGAATTTGTGTATGAGCTGACTCCGGATATCCTCCTCCTCCTCCTCACTTGCCTCGTGACCAAGCCCTTCATCCTCCACGGGTGGATGTTCCTGCTCATCCTGCTCCAGGATGAGTGGCACTGCCTTCTCCACTGCCATGTTGTGCAGCATGCATCACACGAGGAAGATTTTGCAGACCTTCGCCGGTGCATATGGGAGGGACCCGCCTGTCTTGTGAAGGCACCAGAATCGGCTCTTCAGGAGGCCAAACGTCCTCTCAATCACTCGCCTGGTCTGCCCGTGTGCATTGTTGTACCGGTGATCTGCAGCTGATCTTGGGTTGCGGAGAGGCGTCATCAGCCATGGCATGTTGGGATAGCCAGAGTCCCCTACATGGAAACATCATGTAAATAAGTGGGTCAGGAGATGCCGTAAGAGCCAGAGATACCGCAACACACAGGACAAACAGAGTATACCCACCAACAAGACATGCTCGTTCGTTGTGCAGCCGCAGCATCATTTGTGGCACCCTGCTACGCCTCATGATGTAGGCATTGTGTGCTGACCCCGGAAAACGTGCACAGACATGGGAAATCAGCATGTTAGCATGACACACCACAAGGGCATTTATAGAGTGGTAATGTTTACGGTTGTGATAGGCTACCTCCTGTGCCTGTGGTGGTACCAAAGCCACATGTGTCCCATCAATGGACCCAATGACATGGGGCATCCCTCCCAGGGCATAGAAATCACCCTTGACACCTGTCAACTCCACAGGAGTCGGAAAATGGATGAATTCATCAAGGTGCTCCAATATGGCTGCCAAAACATCACGCAGGACATGGCTGAACATTGTCTGTGACATGCCACCAACATCAGCTATGGTGAATTGAAACGTACCTGTGGAAAAAAAATGTAGGGCTGCCATCACCTTCATCTTGGGGGTCAGCGCAGTGGGATACCTGTGTCGCGGTTGGAGGTGTGGTGCCACCTTGGCGGTCAAGTCCTCAATCAACTGTTGAGTGAATCTGTAACGTCGGATGCAGACACGTTCCCTCATGGCACCCAAGTCTGGCATTGGTCGGGGGACAGTCGGTGCCCTGAAGAAAATTGTAATGAATGACAAAGATTGAGAGCATAACAACATCAATGTCAATGAACAGAGCACATGCTCAACTGCTACTACACATCTGCTAAATACAGAGTCTGGTGTGTGCAATACATCCAGGACACGTATGCTAGCTTGGTGATACTCCTACGAAAAGCCAGATACACCTGTTGATTGGCAAGTCTACATGACATGCCCTAAAACGAGCTGGGGGCCAGTCTGAGTGAACAGCCAGAGACATCACAGGAGTGACATACATCCACATAGCTGCATTTAAAGGATGTCATCTCATACAGACAGCTGACGGCAAGCTAGACGCACAGGTCACATGGAATGTCAAATGTACAGATCACACACATTGCGATGAAGGGGTACACGTGAAAACAGAAAACACAGACATTGAGATGACGCAGATATGTCCTGATGTGAAAATATCATGTCCGATGCATACAGACCCTGCTTACGTGGGAATCCACATGTGGTATGGTGTGCGTAGATGTGTGCCATGCCCATCTCCACACAGACACATGTTGGATGCAGCAACAGCAGATGTAGTTGACGGAACAGTAACAGCAAGCTCATGGGAACACATGACACACACATGACATAGTCACATCGGGACATGCTGATTGTGAAATGTCAGTTGTTAGTGCCCCTGTCCCTGGCATCAGGGGACAGTTGCGGGTGGTGGTGACTGTGCCATACCAGTGATGCTGTGCTTGACACGTTTGTACTACAGGCACACATGTGCAAAGTGTGAAGGGGAAGCATGCCACATAGTGCCCCATCACACATGACATGTGTACACAGGTCATCACACATCAATTGTGCAACTACATGAGGAGACATGTGCAATATCACTGCCTGACACACCTTGGCCCTGCACATGAAAGTCTGTAATGACAATGACTTGATGTACAGCCTTGTGCGAGTCGGAGACCTCCATTCCTTTCGTGTGCTCCTCCTATCACCAGTGTAAGCGTGTGAAACGCACCATACACACGCTCTGAGAGCGTATGTACGGTCCGTATCACTATTGTAGTGGTGCCGTAGGAGTACGCGTGGTACGGACCGTACACACGTCGTGTGTACGGTCCGTATCACTATAGTAGTGGTGCCGTAGGAGTACGCGTGGTACGGACCGTACACACATCGTGTGTACGGTCCGTATCACTATAGTAGTGGTGCCGTAGGAGTACGCGTGGTACGGACCGTACACACGCTCTCGGAGCGTATGTACGGTCTGTATCACTATAGTAGTGGTACCGTAGGAGTACGTGTGGTACGGACCGTACACACGCTCTCAGAGCGTATGTACGGTCTGTATCACTATAGTAGTGGTGCCGTAGGTGTACGCGTGGTACGGACCGTACACACGCTCTCAGAGCATATGTACGGTCCATATCACTATAGTAGTGGTGCCGTAGGAGTATGCGTGTTACGGACCATATACCCACGTGTACTCCTACGGCACCACTACTATAGTGATACGGACCGTACACAGGCTCTTAGAGCGTGTGTACGGTCCGTATCACTATAATAGTGGTGCCGTAGGAGTACGCGTGGTATGGACCGTACACACACGCGTACTCCTACGGCACCACTACTATAGTGATACGGACCGTACACAGGCTCTCAGAGCGTGTGTACGGTCCGCATCACTATTGTAGTGGTGCCGTACGTTTACGGGTACATGTGAAACACACAGTACATGTTTTTTTGAATCAAAAAGGACATAGGAGACAAGTATTAGGCCCAAAATGCATGCTGGTTGTCATGGATACAGAGATTTCAGTTGCAATGTGGCCATCATGTGGGCTTGAAAAGTCAGTTGGCCCAAAAATTACAATGTTGCAAAGTGGTGTTTGCCTTGCTATGATGCTCAAAATTTGAACCATGCAAATTTGTGTCATTGGTGTATGTTTAAAGGGATTGGAGGAAACGTAGGATGCAAATGAGTCTGACTAATCACTCTGTACTCCTGTAAATGAAAGCCCCCAGCAAGACAGATATAAGTCAGCCAGAACCCATGAGAGGGCGCTTGCCTGCACACCTTTCCTGTCGACCACACTGCTGCTGTCTGTGCTTCCTCTGGCACCATGTTGCGGACTGTGGAGAGGGCCCAGCCATTCACACTTGAGGAGAATGAGGCCTTGCTGAATGTCCTCCTCCCACAGTACCCCAGCCTGTATGGAAGACCAGGGGAGCAGGTGAGTGCTGACCCCACTACCTTTGAAAGTGCACCTGTTTCGTGGCTGTCACTTCTGGCATTGTGTCCAGGTGTGACAGACATGCAATGAGGTTTAGAGTGGGTCCCAGGGGGGGAAAGGCTTATGTCTGTCATGCAGAGCATGAAGTAATTCCTGTGTGCACTCCTCACTTGCATTGTGCTTATTGTGACATTCACTGCATAGTGCATGACACATTCAGCCTGGCAAATCCTTGGTGGCATTTTTTGGCTATTGTCCTGAGGTGATTCAGTGGTCCCCCCGGTGTGACAGGTGACTGTACCCACAGATGTGTATGAGTTGAGGGGAGCTGTGGTGAGAGTGTCCAAGTGATGTGTACGCCCTCCTGGACATTGATGTGTGTGAAGGTTCCTTGTCATGTGGGTGAGTATCTATGTGAAGTGTTGCACCACAACTGAATGGAGGAGGCAACAGCTCTACCCATCTGATGTGAGGAGTAAGCCGTGCTGTGTGTCTAACTTGCTGAGCTAGCCCGACACCTATGACACCCCACAGGCAAGTGGCACATGTGCAGAGTGAGGTATGTATCTGCTGTTGTCAATGGCAGGTGATTGATCTGTGCTTGTGTGTGTCTGTGTACTCTGCTGAGGTTGTGTCAGTGGGCTGGGGCATGTAACTGCTTTGAGGTGCTGTCCATCAGCCTGGTGTTGCATATGATGCACAGTGTGTGCCATGATCAGGGAGTGTGTCGCACCACTCCTGCCACCTGTGTAGTTTCAATGCCATGTAGTGCATTGGGGCTTCCACAGAGGCCAATGTCGATATGAGTAAGATGGGATAACTTGGCAGCATCCTATGCCCTGTTCAACATATCATCGATGTTCAAATGTGTGTCTCTGTGACATGGAGCAGGTGTAGTGATGTTGTCTCACTTTGTCATCCTCACAGGTAACTGCCTACGAGAAGGGGGGGATCTGGAAGCGGATCGTCAGGGCCGTGAGAGTGGCGGGGGGTCGCAGTCGGCGCCTAGCCCAAGTCAGAAAACGGTGGCAGGACATCCTGTGCTGGACACGGTGGATCGCCCAGGTCCAGCTGGGGCTCTCACCTCCACGCCCCCACAGCGGGCACCGACGCCTGACCACCCACATGATGCGTGTCCTGGCGGTGGTGTTCCCTGACCTGGATAGGCAGTTACAGGAGGGACAGCAGCAAGGAGGGGTAGGTACCTGTCTGTTTGTTGTGTTGTGTGTCCCCAGCTTTTGGAAGTGCTCTGTAGCCTGGATACACTGCCAGGGTTTATATGTGCAGTGCATATTCAGTTCCCCAAAGTCTACCGGTGCTCTTATTCGTGCCTTCCCCTGCTTGACTTGTGTCCCCTGGTCTGTGTGTAACCACAATTGCACATGGTCATCTAGCCTGCCAGTTGATCCAAGTGCACATTGCTTTCAGCATCATGTGGGAGGGTGGTCTGTGACATGTGTTGTTACCTTGCCTGTGCCCTGTCCTGTTCACTCTGTTGGGGGTCCATATTTGTTGGCACTGATGATGAGTCTCAACATGTGAGTGTGAGGTTTCAAACAAACACCCTTGCAGCATGCATGACCAATGTTGTGAACTCAGACATGATGTGCATGAGTGGGAGATATGCATAGTGCCAGGACGGTTGCTCATGTTACAGTCAGATCATTCCAGGAACAAGGAGCAGTGTGCCCACTACAGTCTCCTGAGACACCCTTGCCTCGTAATCATGTGTGTCATCCAACACTGTGTCCATTCTCAGTGTGTTCAGCATATGATTGTCTCTGTGGCATTGTTCCCTGGCCTCATTTGTATTTATCCAAAGTTTGCTACATGTGTCCACTGGACAGGGAGACCCCATTTGGCTTGTGCATACTCACAAGGGGCAGTGCCTGTGTGTCTATTCACAACTATCTGTCGATGGTTGTTAGTCACGAATATGTGTTGGCAGCCTCACGAGGTGATGTGGAGTACATTTGGGAAGTCTTGCTGCACATTTTAGTAAAGCCTGATTAAGAGGTGTCACTTCTTGATCTGTCTCAATCACATTGTCTCAGGTATGGGGGATTTGTGCGGGCGAGGCCTACATGGCCAGACCTTATGTCTCCTTGCCAGGTCTGACCTGTGTGTGATAATTGGCTGGACAGAGACTCAACGTGCAGTGTCCCAGTGATGTTGTGCAGGGTTTAATGTTTGTGCTTTACAGCATGTGTCAATTGTTTAGATACATGATTCCTGCTCATTCATTTTTTGCACCAGTGTGTGGTCAAGATGCTACGTAGTTTGGTCTTTGTGTGCTGACATCTGTGTGGACATTCTGGCTTGCCATGGGGGTATGCCTTTTACAACACAATAGCAGGCCCATTAGCTCATGCATTGTCCTGGGTTTGGACATGTGTGCCACTCCACATGACAGGCAGTGGGTCAGATGTGTTGGCAACTGTGTCATCAGGTAACGGATGGCCATGTCACAACTGACATAACTCAAGTTGTTAGTCACAAGGTATTGTACCTTGGCACTCACATCACTTGTCAACAGGTCTTCATGTTTTCTATGCTTTAGTTTGATGTTTTGTTGTTAAGAACAATAATGTGCCTGCATGACAGATGTCTCCCAAGGAAGTGCACACCAAACCACCTTTACACTTTCAGGGAACACACTGGCACAATTTTAAAGAAGGCACTGTTCTAATGAGACTGTTTTTCAGATTATACATATACATGTTCCCCCAGTGTTGTGGAAATTGGGTAGGTCCTTGGTTGTTGGTGATACCAACTTACGAGTGTCAAGTCATCAAGCCCTCCGTTGGCCCATGTATATGTACTTTCTGCAACAACCTTTCTTTCTAACAGTGGCTTCTTTAAAGAAGGCTGCCAGCTTCTTCAATGACTGGGTAAATGTAGTTTTGTGTGCACCTCCTTGGGAGCCATCTGTTATGAAGGCACATGTGTGTTCTGTTCACAAAATGGCACATTCCCACATTCGGACCATGTCGAATGTGTCAAGTATTGTGATTCCCAAGGGACCAACTTATTTTCGTTTTGTGTTCCAAAGTACTTACAGGTCTCTGAGTGTGGGGACACCTTTGGTATTGAGGTGTGTTACTTTGCCTTGGGTGCACCACTACTGTTTCTTTCAGGGTAAACAAGAGGTGGCATGACTTCATTGTATTGCTGTGCTCACCTGTTCCCAGACACTAGCTCCTCAGTGTTTTCTCATTCAAGTTTTGGGCTGGTGTGTCCTATTGTTCCTTGTGTCCAAGTGCCATGGTGGGTCTACCAACTGGGGAGTACAGGGCTTACATATGTGCGAAGTAATCTAGCTGTTACTCATGATGCATTGCCTGATATGCACTGTGACCTATTGTTTTGGTACTCATGTGTCAGATGTATACAGGTGACTGATGTTTTTCTGTATCTTCACCTTGCCCACAGCATCATCATTGGAAACCGAGGGAGACACCGGCATGGACCTGGATGAGGGACCCAGCACCAGTGCCAGCAGTGCTGGCGAGTCTGCGGGAGCCAGTGGCACGGAGGGTGAGGGGAGTCAGTCAGAGGACCTGTCTGGTGGCGAATCCAACTACGACGCAGACTGGTCCGAGGCTGACCTCATCGAGGGAGCGGAGGTTGCTACAACACCTGGCAGCAGCCCAACATCTGTCCCCGCCTCTTCCATTCCCAGCACCGCCCTCCCAGTTGCCCCGGTCCCTTCTGTCTGTGCAGGCCACCACCATGCCTCCTTCGGGACAGGCACCGCACCCCCTGCCCCTGTCACCCCTGCTGCCCTCAGTGCAGTGTCTGTGGACATACTGCGGCAGTTGCAGGTTGGGCAGGCATCGGTGCTGACTGTCCTCCATGGCCACACCACACTGCTAACACAGATGGTGTCGTTCATGGAGGGCATGTCAGCATTGATGTCTGAACAACGCAGGTTTCTACGGTCCATGGACTCTTCACTGACGGCAGCAGTGAGTCTCCTGCAGCGCTTCATCCCCCCCTACCCCAGCCCCATCCACATTTCCCTCTCCCATACCTGTCCCATGCACACCCAGACATTCCCAAGCACGCACCCCACCAGACACAGGCGGCACACCACCAAGTAAGGGCAAGTGCACACCTCCTGTCACGCACACTCAGGGGGATGAAGGCACACCCACTGGGTCAGGGGCAAAAAGACATACACGCAGCCACAGTCTGAGTCCGCAGGCCTCACAACCCAGTCCCTCCAAAAGCACTCCCCTTGGCTCCCCTGCCAAACTGACACCCGAAGAGCTGCCCGTCACCCCCACTGTGACACCACCCCGCAAGCGGGCGAGGAAGTCCCTGGGCAGGCTAGTCAAGTCCCCCCTGTCCACCCCCTTCCCCAGAGCACTGCACCTCATCCCTCGGCCACCCCCCCTCCATTGGCCCTGGGGTTTCTTCCGGTGCAAGGCTTACCCTGGATGCCCTGGCAGCAGTGTGCAGCGATGTGCTAACATCCACCTTTGCAGCTGCCCCACCCTCTGCGTTGGAGACGTCCACCCCTGCACCTACCACACCTGCCCTTCCCCATCCTGTCCCTGTGGTGCCTGGTCCTTCCCCACATGATGCCCCCCCGGGTCGACGAACCTGAGGGTTCCAATTAGGCCTGGGCTAAAATTCGATACCGCTCGCTGAAATTGCGATAATTTGACATTTTCGCGTTCCGCGGAGAGCGCAAAAATGTCAAAATTTCCGCAATCCGCATTTTACTGGAAATTTTTTGCTTGCTCGCGCTGTAAAATAATACATTCTCGCGTGCGCGCGATCGCCTTACCTGAATCCCCGCGTTCGCCTACAAGTTTTCCCGATCCGGTCGCGTTCTCCACGAGATGTTGGATTGATGGTAGCCTTTTGCGCTGTCTCGCGACAGTTCGCGCCCGCAGTAACGTCATTCGTCGCGCGATCACGTCTTTCTTCTCGCGATCATGCACCGCGAGACAAGTGAAAACAAGATGGCCGCGAGCAACCGCATGGGTAAGTTGGCGAGCCGCGACCACGCAGAAAATACCACGAACGGGTGGGAAAAAAACTTCCGCATCTTTGAGATATTTCCTCGTGTTTGCGGAGATTTTTAACATTTTCGCGATAATTTGTGAAAGTGAATTTCGCAAATTCCGCCCACCCCTAGTTCCAATGTGCAGGCAAGTTAGGAGAGACGCATGCCCATGTGTCCCCCCAAGGACTTCTATTGTGGACTGGCCATTGGCCTTTGTATATAGTGTCATTTCATGATTTTTTTTTAATGCTGAATAAAGCATTTTATTTTGACTTTTCACACTATTGCATTTCAGGTATTGATGTTGGTGCTTAGGCTCCTGGAGTTGGTGTTATGGTAATGTGTTATGGTTCTGGGAAATGTTCTACTCTGATGGTCATGAGGTGGACCATGGTTTCTGCGTGCCATCACAAGGTCTCTGCAAAGAATCATTGTTAGGGTGTGTTATTTTGGTTTAGAGACATTGGAGTGTTCCTTCATCTGTGGCACCTGACATCTTCCCTGCAAAGAGTTGCACAATTGTTGTGCTGACCTGTGTCTACATTTCCTTTGTTGGTGACGGATCCCTTCAACTATGGCCATGCCTGCTCAGCAATGTCTCCGGCTGCATCGTCTGTGCCATCCTTGCTAGTCACTGTATTTGTGTATTGAGTATGTCGAAATGCCTTCATGGAGAAATTCTCCCTTTTCAGCACTATGCATGTGTGTACTCCCGGCCTAGCACACATATGGTACTTTTTCTGCAGGGTATTTGGGCACCTGACTCACAATTGTGGGCATTGTATCTGTGGGAACTCCACCCTAGTCCTTCCATGAGAGACAACATCTTGGTGGCTGGCCCAGCACCTGAACATTCCTATCAGTCCTGGGATGTGCGTGACAGTGTGTGTTCCCTTTGGCTCTCTTAGTTTAGTAGGCAGTGACATGACTATACAGTCTTGTGGCATGATCTCAGTGTGTGTATTGTGCTGCATCTGCCAGGGGTGGGTATGCATGTCTTATTTGTCCTCACACCCACATGTGGTGTGTCATGCAGTGGGGGAGTGACATCCATCCTCCTGGGAGTGGGACACTACTGTCAGTGATGTGTTGTTTTGGCACTATCATCATTGTCCACAGTTAGGGATGCGTACATACACCCATGGAGTTGTGGTCATCTGATAATAATGTACACCCCCCATGTCTCTGTCCACTGCTGGGAGTCCTCTGCACCCACCCCTCACATGTTTGTCCACTGCTGGGAGTGATATGCACCCACTCCTCATATTGCAGGCCACTGCTGGGAGTCCTCTGCACCCACCCCCATGTCTCTGTCCACTGCTGGGAGTCCTCTGCACCCACCCCTCACATGTCTGTCCACTGCTGGGAGTGATATGCACCCACCCCTCATATTGCAGGCCACTGCTGGGAGTCCTCTGCACCCACCCCCATGTCTCTGTCCACTGCTGGGAGTCCTCTTCACCCACCCCTCACATGTCTGTTCACTGCTGGGAATGATATGCACCCACCCCTCATATTGCAGGCCACTGCTGGGGGTCCTCTGCACCCAACCCTCACATGTCTGTCCACTGCTGGGAGTGATATGCACCCACCCCTCATATTGCAGGCCACTGCTGGGAGTCCTCTGCACCCACCCCTCATATGTCTGTCCACTGCTGGGAGTCCTCTGCACCTACCCCTCACATGTCTGTCCACTGCTGGGAGTGATATGCACCCACCCCTCATATTGCAGGCCACTGCTGGGAGTCCTCTGCACCCACCCCTCATATGTCTGTCCACTGCTGGGAGTCCTCTGCACCCACCCCTCACATGTCTGTCCACTGCTGGGAGTGATATGCACCCACCCCTCATATTGCAGGCCACTGCTGGGGGTCCTCCGCACCCACCTCTCATATGTCTGTCCACTGCTGGGAGTCCTCTGCACCCACCCCTCATATGTCTGTCCACTGCTGGGAGTCCTCTGCACCCACCCCTCACATGTCTGTCCACTGCTGGGAGTGATATGCACCCACCCCTCATATTGCAGGCCACTGCTGGGAGTCCTCTGCACCCACCCCTCATATGTCTGTCCACTGCTGGAAGTCCTTTGCACCCACTCCTCACATGTCTGTCCACTGCTGGGAGTGATATAAACCCACCCCCATGTCTCTGCCCACTGCTGGGAGTCCTCTGCACCCACCCCTCACATGTCTGTCCACTGCTGGGAGTGACATGCACACACCCCTCATATTGCAGGCCACTGCTGGGAGTCCTATGCACCCACTCCCCATATGTCTGTCCACTGCTGGGAGTTCTCTGCACCCACCCCTCACATGTCTGTCCACTGCTGGGAATCCTATGCAGCCACCCACCCACCCCCTTGGTGCAGTACACTGCTGTCCTGGGCCTACACACACACCAATATAGAGGTAATATGCTGCACCAGGCCGTAGGCCAACATTCGTGGCGTGTGTACGCCTTGTATCCCAAATGTACTGGTGCCGTAGGGGCACATGTGATACGGACCGTACCCCCTCATTCATGGGGTGTGTACGGTCCGTAGCACGTGTACCCCTATGGCACAAATACAATGGTGATACGGCCCGTACCCACGCTATGTATGCGTGGGTGCGGTCTGTATCACTATAGTAGTGGTGCCGTAGAGGTACGCGTGGTACGGCCCGCACACACGCCCTGTGAGCGTGTGTGCGGTCCGTTCCACGCGTACACCTACGGCACCACTACAATGGTGTTACGGACCGTACACACACTCTGAGGGCGTGTGTACGGTCCGTACCACGCGAACCCCTACGGCACCACTACAATGGTGATACGGACCGTACACATGCTCTGAGGGCGTGTGTACGGTCTGTACCACGCGTACCCCTACGGCACCACTCCAATGGTGTTGCGGACCGTATGCACGCTCTGAGGGCGTGTGTACGGTCCGTACCACGCATACCCCTACGGCACCACTCCAATGGTGTTACGGACTGTACACACGCTCTGAGGGCGTGTGTACGGTCCGTACCATGCGTAGCCCTACGGCACCACTCCAATGGTGATACGAACCACACACACGCTCTGAGGGCGTGTGTACGGTCCGTACCACGCGTACCCCTACGGCACCACTACAATGGTGATACGGACCGTACACACGCTCTGGGGCGTGTGTACGGTCCTTACCATGCGTACCCCCACGGCACCACTGATATAGTGCTACGGACCGTACCCACGCTATGCATGTGTGAGTACGGTGCGTATCACTATTGTAGTGTTGCCGTAGGGGTACGCGTCCACTTCCATTGTTGCGTGACGCAGGGATTGGTGGACACGCCCCCCGGAGTGACCAGACCCTTGAGGTAATGTTTGTCATCAATATTTTAGGTTTTAATTTGGGTAGGGGGTATGTTTCCTGCCCCTCACCCCCCCTGGGTGTTGTTCTCATCTTCTGCGGCGTGTGCGTCGGTTTCGGTGCACCAGGTCGTAGGCTAAGAGGGCCGGGATGACACATAGGATGGGGTCCATGGCTGTCCGTCGCGTACTGGGGGTCCGTTTTCGCGTCGGACTCAGTTTTCCGGCTTTTTTTGGCTGCCGTAAAAAATTAGCTGTGCAGAGTGACGTAGGGACGAATCGTACTGGCTGGTCCGTAAAACGCTGCCTGACTCCGTACGGATGTCGCGTACGCGCTGTCCAGGATCAGACTCGTAGGTATTTTTTAGCCGTACGGTGTTTTGTACGATTTGTACGGAAATTGTATTTCTGTACGAATCGTACTTGCTGGATTGTACGGTGGATTTCCCGGGTACGAGTCGTATGGAGAATACGCTCCGTACGACGAATCGTACCCGGGTTTTACAGCATCGGAATTGGCACCATAGTAGTACAAAATATTGATCTTTATATATATATATATAAAATAAAATATTAATTATTAAATATATTAAATAATAAAATTATCATAAAAAATATAGTACATTTAATAAAAAAGTTAAATAGTTAAACACACATACATAATAATTAATATATATTTACTTTAAAACAATTAATAAACTATTATTTTTTTTTTTTTATAATTTCATAATTATATAAACATATATATATATATATATATATGTACCAATAACATCAAATCCAATTTAAAAAAACATTCTAATATAAATTAAAACAATCAACTATTTACAAATCTTCAACCTTAAATTTCCCACTCCAGTGAGTGCAACAGTAGGGAAAGTGTTGGATAAGGGAGAGGTCAAAATTACTGTTCCCACTCCAGTGAGTGCAACAGTAGGGAAAGTGTTGGATAACGGAGAGGTAAAAATTACTTTTCCCACTCCAGTGAGTGCAGCAGTAAGGAAAGTGTTGGATAGCGGAGGGGTAAAAATTACTATTCCCACTCCAGTGACTGCAACAGTAGGGAAAGTGTTGGATAGCAGAGGGGTCAAAATTTACTATTACCACTCCAGTGAGCGCAACAGTACGGAAATATTTGGATAGCAGAGGGGTAAAAATGACTATTCCGACTCCAGTGAGTGTGACAGTAGGGAAAGAGTTGGATAGTGGAGGGGTAAACATTACTATTCCCACTCCAGTGATTGCAACAGTACGGGAAGTGTTGGATAGCGGAGGGGTAAAAATGACTATTCCCACTCCAGTGAGTGTGACAGTAGGGAAAGTGTTGGATAGCAGAGGGGTAAACATGACTATTCCCACTCCAGTGATTGCAACAGTACGGGAAGTGTTGGATAGCGGAGGGGAAAATATTACTATTCCCACTCCAGTGAGTGCAACTGTAGGGGAAGTGTTGGATAGCGGAGTGGTAAAAATTACTATTCCCACACCAGTCAGTGCAACAGTAGGGAAAGTTTTGGATAGCAGAGGGGTAAGAATTACTATTCCCACTCCAGTGAGTGCAACAGTAGGGAAAGTGTTGGCTAGTGGCAGGATAAAATGTACTATTCCCACTCCAATCAGTGCAATCGTAAGGAAATTGTTGGATAGCGGAAGGGCAAAAATTACTATTCCCACACCAATAATTGTAACAGTAGGGAAAGTGTTGGATAGCGGAGGGGTAAAAAATACTATTTCCACTCCAATGAGTGCAACAGTAGGGACAGTGTTTGATTGCGGAGGAGTAACAATTAATTTTCTCACTCCAGTCAGTTCAAAATTAAAAACAAACAAAATATTAACAACAAAAATATTTAAAAAGCAAATAAATAAAAAAATGTATTAATATGTTAAAAATTGAAATATAAATATATTTAATATTAAAATAAAAATAAAAATCCATAATATAATGTTAAATACATATGACAAATAAATACAAATATTACAATTAATTAAATAAAAAGTAATTTCCAAACATATAAATATTTTTAATTAGAAATTCTTTAGAAACAAAAACATTAATTATTACATATATTTACTTTTTTTATTTCCTACCCTATAACACCACAAAATTCACCACCCACATCTAAGGTGCCGATTCCGATCCTGGAAAAACCGGGTACGAACCGTCGGTCGGAGCGTTTTCTCCGTCCGACTCGTACCCGGGAAAAAAACATTACAAACATGCAAGTACGATTCGCACAGAAACACCATTTCCGTACGAATCGTAAAAAACACCGACCGACGAAAAAATACATACCAATGTGATCCGAGACAGCGCCGACGTGACGTCGGGACGCCTTCAGGCTGCGTTTCACGAACCAGAAAGTACGATCCGCACCGAAGTCACCCCGCACGGATTAAATTCTCCGGCTGCCAAAAACTGCCGGGTAATCAGGACGACGCGCACAAGGAGCACCTGTATGCGACGGACAGCCATGGACCCGAACCTACGTGTCATCCAGCACTCATAACAGTCCACCTGCTCTACAGGAACCGCCGCAGACGCCGCAGAAGGTCAGAACAACACCCAGGGGCAAAGGGGGGGGCAGGGGCAGGACACATAACCCCCACCCAAATCACAAATCACACATGCCCTGGACATACCTGACCTGCAGGACCTGGTCACCTCGAGGGGGTGGGGGCGTGTCCAGCAACGCAAGCGTCCGCCACAACGGAAGTGGATGTTGACGCGAACCGGCAAAACAACAATACCGGTACGTACCGTACCCATGCCATAAGAGCGTGGGTACGGGTCGTACCACGCCCACCCCTACGTCACCCCAACAATGGCGGTACGGCCCGTACCCACGTTCTGAAGGCCTGGGTACGGGCCGTACCAGCATTGTTGGGGTGATGTAGGGGTACGCGTGGTACGACCCGTACCCACGCTCTGAAGGCCTGGGTACGGTGCAGACCCCCAGGGTACGCACCGTACCCAGCCCTTCAGAGCGTGGGTACGGGTCGTACCACACGTACCCCTACATCACCCCAACAATGCTGGTACGGCCCGTATCCAGGCCTTTAGAACGTGGGTACGGGCCATACCGCCATTGTTGGGGTGACGTAGGGGTGGGCGTGGTACGACCCGTACCCACGCTCCTAAGGCGTGTGTACGGTACGTACCCAGGCCTGCAGATCGTGGGTACAGGAATGTACGGAGCGTACCCCCACCCGTGTATGAATGGAGCGTACCCACAACCCACCAGTGTATGTACGGAGCGTACCCCCACCCGTGTATGAATGGAGCATACCCACACCCCACCAGTGTATGTACGGAGCGTACCCCCACCCGTGTATGAATGGAGCGTACCCACACCCCACCAGTGTATGTACGGAGCGTACCCCCACCCGTGTATGAATGGAGCATACCCACACCCCACCAGTGTATGTACGGAGCGTACCCCCACCCGTGTGTATGAATGGAGCGTACCCCCACCCGTGTATGAATGGAGCATACCCACACCCCACCAGTGTATGTACAGAGTGTACCCCCACCCTTGTATGAATGGAGCATACCCACACCCGTGTATGAATGGAGCGTACCCACACCCCACCAGTGTATGTACGGAGCGTACCCCCACCCGTGTATGAATGGAGCGTACCCACACCCGTGTATGAATGGAGCGTACCCATACCCCACCAGTGTATGTACGGAGCGTACCCCCACCCGTGTATGAATGGAGCGTACCTACACCCCACCAGTGTATGTACGGAGCGTACCACCACCCGTGTATGAATGGAGCGTACCCACACCCGTGTATGTCCCAAGCCTACATGCCCAGACACAGGAGGGGCGGGTGCCTATCACTCCCAGCAGTGCCCAGACACAGGAGGGGTGGGTGCAGAGTCCTCCCAGCGGTGCCCATACATAGGAGGGGTTGGTGCAGAAATCTCCCAGCAGTGCCCAGACATAGGAGGGGTGGGTGCAGAGTCCTCCCAGCAGTGCCCAGACATAGGAGGGGTGGGTGCCTATCACTCCCAGCAGTGCCCAGACATAGGAGGGGTGGGTGCCTATCACTCCCAGCAGTGCCCAGACACAGGAGGGGTGGGTGCAGAGTCCTCCCAGCAGTGCCCAGACATAGGAGGGGTGGGTGCATAGTCCTCCCAGCAGTGCCCAGACATAGGAGGGGTGGGGGCAGAGTCCTTCCAGCAGTGCCCAGACATAGGAGGGGTGGGTGGCTATCACTCCCAGCAGTGCCCAGACACAGGAGGGGTGGGTGCAGAGTCCTCCCAGCAGTGCCCAGACATAGGAGGGGTGGGGGCAGAGTCCTCCCAGCAGTGCCCAGACATAGGAGGGGTGGGTGCAGAGTCCTCCCAGCAGTGCCCAGACATAGGAGGGGTGGGTGCAGAGCCCTCCCAGCAGTGCCCAGACACAGGAGGGGTAGGTGTAGAGTCCTCCCAGCAGTGCCCAGACATAGGAGGAGTGGGTGCCTATCACTCCCAGCAGTGCCCAGACACAGGAGGGGTGGGTGCAGAGTCCTCCCAGCAGTGCCCAGACATAGGAGGGGTGGGTGCAGAGTCCTCCGAGCAGTGGCCAGACATAGGAGGGGTGGGTGCCTATCACTCCCAGCAGTGCCCAGACACAGGAGGGGTGGGTGCAGAGTCCTCCCAGCAGTGCCCAGACACAGGAGGGGTGGGTGCCTATCACTCCCAGCAGTGCCCAGACACAGGAGGGGTGGGTGCCTATCACTCCCAGCAGTGCCCAGACATAGGAGGGGTGGGTGCCTATCACTCCCAGCAGTGCCCAGACATAGGAGGGGTGGGTGCAGAGTCCTCCCAGCAGTGCCCAGACATAGGAGGGGTGGGTGCCT